>NC_043712.1:57487865-57569054 GCF_006229205.1 Suricata suricatta
AATAAAAATACAAAAACAAAACAAATTAAAAAAAAGTCTTGTTCTTACAGGGTGAAGGGAGGGAGTGATTGTTTGGAAGGAGACACATGAGGATTTCTAGAGTAAGGCAATGTTCTTTTTCTTGACCTAGACAATGTTTACATGATCACATATATTTTAATTGTTTAAACCATAAAGGTGTGCTTGTTGCACTTGTCACTTATTCATGATTTTCACAATAACAAAAATTTTTCATAATATAGAATGTCAGAAATGACTGACCTAGCAATATTTGGTATATAGTGGGTCTCAAGCTCTCTACAATTTTCTGTATAATTGACTTTTTTTTACTACTTCAATTTTATAATTTCCTATGTAAATATTAAGCATCCGCTTCATATTTTTAAGCAAACTAATCTATGATTTAATCTTTTTATTTGAACAAAATTTGTTTAACAAATGCAGCTCTGTCAATTTTCCCATATGTTGCTTTCATATTTCACTATGAATAATTTATTTCTCTCAAATTAATATGGAAAAACATGAATTTTATTGATGATACATCTTCCATTTATTTTTGAAACATCACTATGACTTATGACAGTTGTATTCTTTATTTGGTTTTTCAATTATTTTAATGGTTTATTTATTTTTGAGAGAGAGAGAGACACAGAGTGTGAGCAGGGGAAGGGGGGAGAGAGAGAGAGAGAGAAAGAGAGAGAGAGAGAGAGAGAGAATCTGAAGCAGGCTCCAGGATCTGAGCTGTCAGCACAGAGCCTGGTGTGGGGCTCGAACTCAGAAACTGCAAGATCATGACCTGAAGTCAGATGCTTAACCAACTGAGCCCCTTTTTTTGTTATTAATTTGTAATTTATTAAGATGTGTCTTTTGAAAGGTACAAATAGATAAAATTATATTGTCATTGACAATATTTGATAATCAGTAGTCATTCTTTGATTGAAATAAGAATCAGGGATGGAAGAACTTATATCCTTTGTAAGTAAAGGCAGGAATATAGGCTGCAGAGAGAAAGGCAGAAAATCCAGGTCTATAAGATTTTTGATGATGAATGTCAGAGAAATTACATGCCCAGAAATGTAAAAAAGTGACATATGTAATTTCTGTAAGAATTCCTACCCACCAAGTATCAATCCAAAAATAAGGTAAATGTTGGATGGGATTGAAATTCTTTGGGTAGCTTGCCTAAAATATAGATGGTATAAATCTAAAACCTAATATAATATTGCAAAATATTATCAGAACTATATCAAAGAAGAATTAAAAAATGTAATTAAGAATAATGTTATTGTCACATTTCTGAAATCAATCTAATAATCCAGCAATTTCTGGCAAAGAAAAAGTATGCCTACTAGTTGATATTGGAAATTTTCTAATAAGTGATGCAAAATCAATAAGATTTTTGTGCAATTATAATGCAGCACACAAAAAGCATCTAATACGGTGACTGCCACATTGTAAAACAGAAAAAAAATATTAATATAATTAATAATATTAGTTCCACCATAATTTTTACTGGAATATGTTGAAATTGACTTTCTAATTTATTTTTAGGGTTATTAAGGGACTTTTGCATGCTAATTTGATTTCTTCCATCTAAATCAGTACTAGAAAAAAATGCACTGGTAAGGACTTTCAATGCTTGAGATAGTGTTTCTGAATAGGAAACAGGGTAGATAGGACCATCAAACTCAAATTACTTTGGGAGACCTGTGAAAGATCCTGCTAGAGATGTTCAGTAGGCAGTGATATATTTAAAGGTATATCTATATGAAGTAGACAAGTTGAGTTATCTGTGTTAGACATTAGTTTAATCTCTGGGAATTACGGAGAATATTTAAATAAACAAGCTAGAACTTGAGAAGCAAATGGCCGAGTCAAACACAGGCATATTTGTTAGATTACTTTGGTTTTTGAAATTGAGGGAAAAGAAATGGGGAGAGGAGACAGAGAGAGGAAGGAAGGAAGAGAAGAAAAGAAATTTTTGGTAAGCTTCCAAGCAGCTGGATTCAATGGTTTTTATATCAACCTTAGAGACTGACTCTCCCTCCCACCTCCCAACCCCAATCTTCCAGCCAGACTTTTCCCCTTGTTGGCTCTTTCCAAGTTAGCTCTTTTCTCCTTGTGATATACAACAAGCAGATCTTTCTGGCTTATGTCCAGAGGAACCAACAGTTCAGACAATATCCTGATCCTGTTTCACATTCACTGTCCTGGATCATTGGGCCATCTATGAATGACCTTTGGTTATGACTAAGGAGATTCAGGGCTCTGGTGGGCTCATCCTGGGCCACTTGCTCACTCCTGAAGTCAACCCCTTGGAAGCACATGGACTGAAAGTTTATTTAAGATGGTTGCAAAAGAAAGGCCATTGCCCATCCCTTGCAAGAAAATAATGGAGTTGAGGGATAAACAGAGAAGGAAAATACAGAAATTGGCGAACAGCTATAAGGAAAAATAAGAGATAAGTTGTCTCTGACGCTAAAGAAAAATGTTTTAAGGAGAGGACAGTCAAGGGTGTCAAGTGCCTCAAGTGAATGAGTCTAACTGAAAACAGTCCTTCAAAGTTTGCTTTGGAATGTCAAGTACTTTAACAAGATTGTTTGGAGGATAAAAAATCTTAAGAATTGTAGGTAAGTAAACGAGAGGAACAGTAGTTAGATGAATATGTTGTGTCAAGGAAAGATTAAACATAGTAAATATATATTTATTTGCTACTAAAATGCCCTCAGCAAATTGCATTCAATTCATGAAACTAATGTTTGCTCTTGAATAAAATCAAATATATCTCTTCCAACTCCCAAGAGGCATAAGTATTTAGCATTTGTGATTCTTCATAATGCATATGGTAATTGCCTTGTTTTCAGTAATATATAGGAGGATATCAACCAGGAGATAATAAAAAAATAGTAATTAAATATACTCCTTGCCTAAAGTAACAATTAGTCACACATTATTTTATGATAATATATTGTTCTTTAAAAAGATGCATGTGTTTCTTTAATATAATAAAATTCAAACCCCAAAGTTTATTATTTTTCTGGATTTTTGCCTCTTTTGGAGGGTTGTGGAAAGTGAGTTGTGAGAGACCTCTTTTAACATAAGAAATTTCATGGGGTGTCTGGGTGGCTCAGTTGGTTAAGTGTCCAACTATGGCTTAGGTCATGATCTCGGGGTCTGTGAGTTTGAGCCCCACATCGGGCACTGTGCTGACAGCTCATAGCCTGGAGCCTCCTTCACATTCCGGGTCTTCCACTCTCTCTGCCCCTACCCTACTCGCACTCTGTCTCTCTCTCAAAAATAAATAAACATTAAAAAAATAACATGAAGAACTTGTTGTTAACTTAGTTCACTTTTTAAAAATACTGAGTAGGGGGCATCTGGGTGGCTCAGTTGGTAAATGTCTGACTTCAACTCAGGTCATGATCTTTTGGTACCTGAGTTGGAGCCTGGCGTGGGGCTCTGTGCTTAGGGCTCAGAGCCTGCACTGCTTGGGATTCTGTTTCCCTGTCACTCTTTACTTATCTCTCTCTCTGTCTCTCTTTCTCTTTCTCTCTTTCTCTCTCTCTGTCTCTCCTTCAAAAATAAACATTAAACAAAAACTTAAAAAAAATAATTAGTAGGGGTCTTGTTCTCTGCCACATACACCCAGGCTTCCATGGACAGAAGGTTGTGGATGGAAGTCCTTCTTCCTTTCTCATCACATGTTTTGAACAGTAGCTGAGTTTTCAGGTTCTGAGTGTCAGAGAACCTGCTTGATAGAAGAAAGTGGAGCAGCTGGAGGAATCCCTCCCTGTTCCCCAAGCATCTTGCTGTTGCTCCCTTCAGCTGCTTCAAAAACCTGAGGAATCTCAAGTTTCAGAATTCAAAACTCTCAGCTGATTTCTTCTATTTTAAGGCATTTACGATCCAATGCAAGTTTTTTACTTTTTTTCCCTCCAGAATGAGTGGGGAGGGCGGGAAATTACACCCAGGGACATGATGGGTTTCCCTTGGCTTTTTTCTTTCTTGTTGCTCACGCACTTAGATAAACTTCAGATGCTTTTGCTTTCTTAGATACTTACTCTGCAGGATCTATTATTATTTGATAGTGAAATAGGAAGCTTTCCGGGTTGCCTGGCAACACAACCAGTAGTGTAAAGCGCTTACCGCAGCAGCTGAACTTACCCGTCTGGTTAAATGGGTTCCATTTTTGTCACATCCAGATATTTGCCTTCAGAAATGTTTCTTAAGAGTTCCTTTCTGGAGCGCCTGGGTGCTTAGTCAGTTGAGCATCTGACTTCAGCTCAGGTCATGATCTCACAGTTCATGGGATCAAGCCCCACGTCGGGCTCTGTGCTGACAGATCAGAGCCTGGAACCTATTTCCAATTCTGTCCCTCTCTCTCTGCCCCTCCTCTGATCATGATCTGTCTCTCTGTCTCTCAAAAATAAATAAATGTTAAAAAAAAAAAGTTCCTTTTCAACAAACACGCACCACACACCCTTCCACATATTATAGGTTTTCACTAAAAATTGAACTTTACCTTTATCCCCTGGGTACTCTAGTCAAACAGACAACAGTATTTGAAATGAAATAACAAAGATCTAACTCAGAGGTTATCGACTTTTTGCTCAGTATGTAACATTATTTGAAATAGACAGACTTTGCTTTCAGTGAAAATAAGCCTCAAAATAACACAAGTTCGTGAGGATTGCAATGCCATACAATAGCAATAGTTAGTGATATGGAAATATTGGGGTTTAGAGCCTACAACAAAGAAAGAATTTTTGAAATGTCTTCAGTGCAAAAAGGTGGTTTTATTAAAGTGTGGGGATAGGAACCTATGGGCAGAAAAGGCTGAAAGTGTGAAGAGGGACTGACTATATACCTTTAGGTTGGGAAGGGGTTAGGGATAGCATAAATCTCTAAACCTTTTTGGAAACTAGGTTTCCAGGACATGAGCAGCTAGCAGCTGTTAGGAGAAGGTCACTTATTACTGGTCAGTAAAAACTCAGTTATCAAACTCTTCAGATATATATCAGGAGGCCATAAGCTTGGAGTATGCTTGCCAACATTTATCTTGGGGTAGGGGGCAGGTAGATCAAAAGGAGTTTTTATATGTTAAAGTAGGATTACAGAATCCTGGGGGGTTAGGATAATGTTAAGCTAAGATTCCTTTTTGCCTTAGCGAAGTGTCATCATTGAGGTAGCTGAGATCCTAAAGAAATCTTTTCTGCCTGTTTCAAGGACGTGTCAATGGCTGTAAATTGTCAGGAAATTTATTTTTCTCCTTTTGCCTTATTTCCCATATCAGTTAGTACCATTCACTTTATAGAAATGGTCACACTATCCACTTTGCCAAACTTCCTATTTGAATAGAATGGTTTATTGCTTCTAAGTCACTTATCATCAGAGATCTCTCATTTTATTTTATTGTATTATTTTCACTTATTTTGGAAGAGCTCTCATTTATTTTTCATATTTTTAATTTTTTAAATTTATTCATTTATTTATTTAGATAGAGAGAGGGAAGGAAGGATAAGCACTGAGGAAGAGGGAACCCCACACAAGCTCTATTGTCAGTGCACAGCCTGATGTGGGTCTCGAACTGACAAACGGTGAGATTATGACGGAAGCCAAAACCGGAATCATCAGTTTTAATGAGAATTCAGAAACATCTCTCAGGCAGCCAGAGTATTGGTTTTGGCTTTTGGTTTATTGAGTACTTAAGAAGAAATTCCAAATCTCCTCTTAAAAGATAAACAGAGGCATATTAAGATATAAGAAGTTTTTTGAGCAAAAGTATTTGATTTTAATTGGGAGGACCAAACCAGAAATGGTCAGGTGCACTCCACTGATAGGAACCAGGAGAACAATTTATATAAAGTGCAGAAGCAAAGGAAGGAAATTATTTGATTGGCTACAGCTTAAAACTTAGTTGGTTGGTTGTGATTGGCTGTCCTTAGCACTTGAATTTTGTAACCTTGAAGCATTTACAGGCGTGGATTTTGGCTTGCTTATGTAGGCTACTACAGCATTAGAGCCGACTCAGTCCAATGGGCTCCTGGTTTGTTTAATATAACACTACCAAACAAACGGTGAGGGGCTAGACTGTGAAATTTTAGTGTGTATAAAAATCAGCTAGGAAGTTTTTTCAAAGTGATTTTTTTTTACGATTGCAGTTCCCCCCTAATTCAGATGTGAGCTATACTCTTACAAGTCTCACAGATGAATATGATGCAGTTGATCTGGGACTACACTGTGAGATCTTGGCAGAGGAATTTAGAGATTCTTTTCTTCAGGTCAGAGACAGTGCTTACTGCCTGCTAATATGTGTTTAAATAGTACTAAACCCCTGACTCTATGACTTGTAGACTGCTTTATTGAAATCCCTTATTTCTGTAATACATGCTGACACTGTAAGTTTTAATCACATTCAATTAAAAGACGAGAATTTATTTGTCTATACAAAGTTTTTCCAGCTGCCAATTACTTTCAAGATAATAGACCATACCAAAAAATGGAAAATAATTTATATCTTGATAGCTATTGACTGCACTTCTTCAAATTTAGTCAAATTTCATTGAAATTAGTCATAATTTCTTTCAAAGTTATTGTGGCGTAAAGAAGCATGAAATACTAAACAGCTGAGTTGAAAAAAAATACACTTTCTCTCAGGAAAATACAAAAGTTTCAGGATGCATGGAAATATGTAAAGTAAACTTAAATATATCCTCCTTAATAGAAATTCATTTTCCATATGTTGTTAACTGTTCATGTGCTGTGCTCCAACAGGTTTAAATGTATACAGAATCCTATAATAGTATTTGTATATGTACAAAATTCCCAGGTTATGATATAATTTGTAATATGTATGTTCCTAGAAACTTGTGCATTTAAATATAAAAAATTGTGTTTCCTGAGGCAGAGAACATTATATTAAAAATAAATGTGAAGCATTACATTTCAACAGAAACTATAGCTGTATTATAAAGTAGATTGAGGTAAGAATGAACACTTTTACTTCAGTTTTCTCTCTTGTATACTTAGGTATCAGAAATAAATACTTAAAAATGGGTGAATAACTGTTATCTTGAATGAGGAGAAATCTATTCCATTTAGGAAATCAAAGGTATATAAAATCCATAGCTTTTTGCCAATTATAAAAGTAACTAACATATTTTAGAAATTGAATAAGTAGCCAGGATCATAATATATACCTATAATTTTTTAAAGTTTATTTATTTTGGGGGAGAGAGAGAGAGAGTGCAAGTGAGCCAGTGGGAGATGGTCAGAAGAAGGAGAGAGAGAATACCAAGCAGGCTCTGTGCTAACAGCTTAATCTCATGAACTGAGATCATGACTGAGCTGAAATCAAGAGTGTGTTGCTTAACCCTCTGAACAACCCATGCACCCCTGCACTTTATATTCTTGATTTCATTTAATCTTTACAGGTAGACTGTAAAATAAGTGGAACACTGTTTCTCTTGTAGCTACCAAAACTGTAATAGGAGAGTTTGAATAAGTGAGCCAAGGTCATGTGACTGAAAAGAAGCAGTATCAAATTAAAATCAAAGTATTTCTGACTCAAGATTACTACAACAATGTGTTGCTAGTAAGTCTAATTATGATTTGACTTCAGTTCTGTCTTGATTGTGCTTGTGTTTGTATCCTAGTGAGCCACATTTATGCTTGGGAAGGATTACTGAGTCATAGGGTATGCATGTTTGTTTCAGTCAATACTGTCAACTGGTTTTCCAAAATGGTTGAACCAGTGGTGTAGGGGTGTTCTTACTGCTTCACATATTGAGTAACCAGCATATTATTTTTTGTTTAATTTAAATATTCCTGTGGGCAAGTAGTTGCATTTTAATGTGATTTTAATTTGCAGTTTGCTAACATAATAAGATTATGCACTTTTTTAATTTATTGGCTATTTGAGTATCTTTTATGAAGTATTTGTGATTATTTTCCCATTTCTTATATAAAATGTCTGGTTTTTTTCTTATGTATTACTTCTAGGTCCAAATAATTTTATGGTTATACATATAAATATCTCTTCCTTTTCAATTATTGCTGTCTTTTGAAGCACAGAATATCTGAATATTCAATGTTTAAACTGAATGTTCAACATATCATTTTTCTCCTTTACCTTTAATTATTTAGCTTTTTGTTTAAGAATTTGTTTCTAAAACACCAAAGTCACGAAGATATTTTATGTGATATCCTAGAAGCCTTATTTTATTTTGCCTTTTATGTTTACAACTGCTACAGTTTGTAATTAATTTTGTGTGTGATGACATAGGCATCACATTTCTTTCTCTTTTTTTAATGTATTTTTTTTGGTAAGACATGTTTTTTGTTTATCTTCTATGAATGGTTAAACAACACAGTGGTTTTTTTTTTAATCAATATATCAAATTTATTTTTTATTTTTTATTTTTTAAAATAGTTTATTGTCAAATTGGTTTCCATGTAACAGCCAGCGCTCTTCCTCACAAGTGCCCTCCTCCATTACCACCACCTCCCTTCCCCCACCCCCTCTCCTTCAACCCTCAGTTCCTTTTCAGTATTCAATAGTCTCTCAGGTTTACGTCCCTCTCTCTCCCCAACTCTCTTTCTCCCTTCCCCTCCCCATGCTCCTCAAAATAACTACATTCAATAGGTCTAACAGGAGAAGTTTAATGTATTTATTTTGAGAGAGAGAGAGAGAGAGAGAGAGAGAGAAATAGAGAGTGTGTAAAGAGAAGGCAGAGAGAGGGAGACCAACCAGGCTGTGCACTATTAGTGCAGAACTTGATGTGAGGCTCGGAACTTGCAAACCATGAGATCATGACCTGAGCTGAAATCAAGAGTAGATGCTTAACTGACTGATCCACCCAGGATCCCCTCTTTCTTATTTTTAAGGTGGATATGCATTTGGTTCAGCAGTCATTCTCCAATATCCTTACTGCTCTGTAGGGCCAGCCTTTAAATAAAATGTCCATGTATGTGTAGATTTAGTTTGTAAGCTGTGTATTTTTTCATTATTGGTCTATTTTTGAACCAATACCACATTTTTAATTCCAATAAGTTTATAGTAAAATACTATTATCAACTAGAGCATGTCCTCCTCTAACTGTTTCCATTCCCATATAAATTATGGTGTCTATTGTCTAGGGTCACCTGGGTGGTTTGGTTAAGCCACCAACCCTTGATTTTGGCTGAGCTCATGATCTCACTGTTCATGAGATCAAGCCCTGTAGTGGGCTCTGCCTTGGTAACACAGAGCCTGCTTGAGATTCTCTCTCTTTCTCTCTCTCTCTGCCCCTTCTCTGCTCTTGCTCTCTGTCTCTCTAAAAATAAATAAGTAAATATTTAAAAATTAACCTATTGTCTAGCTTCATAAAATTATTTCTTAGGATTTTGATTGTTTTATTGAATATGAAGATAAATTTGGCATAAACATTTTTGTAATGTGGAATTTTTCAAGCCCTGAACCATCTTATAACTCCATCATTATGTATTTTTAAATTCCTTTCAATGTTGTATAGTCTTATGTGTCTTGATTTTTATTCCCTTTGTAGTACTTATTCCAATTATTCTTAGGTTGGTGTGTTGTGATTTTTCTGGGAATTTATTTCACCTAAGTTTTCAAACATCTTTGGCCACCCATATTCATAATTTAGATTTGTGTTCTTCTTAATGTCTACAGTCTCGATTACCATGTCTCCTATTTATTCTGGGTGTTGATTATTTCTGCCTGTATTTTTTTTTTCCTTTTCTTTGGTCAGCTTTAGAAGGTTTTATCAACTTTGTAAATCTTCTCAATGAACCAACCTGTAGCTATGTCAGTTCCTTGCATCTGTGTTTTTTTTTTCTATTTCATATATTTCTGTTCTTCATTGTTTGTCTTCAACTTTCTTTAAGTTTATGGGCCCAGCACACTTCAGCTATGCTACTCTGCTACTCCTACTTTCTTTAAGTTTATTATGATAATTTTTCCTTTTTTTGAGATGCATAATAATTTATGGCAATTTATTTTCAGTCTGTCCTTTTTTTAATGTATGAATATAAAGTTCAAAATACTCAATAAGCCTGATTTAGATACATTTCACATATTTAGACAGGTATTATTTCATTATCATATGATTAAATATATTACAGTTGTGTGTAAAAAAGTTTCTTTTTCTTTTTTATATCATGATTATTTAGAGCTATCTTAATTTGCAAATGCATGGAAACTTTTTTGGGGGGGGTCTATGTCTAAATCAACTGCAATGTAATTATAGCTCATATAATTCCAATCTTTTGAAAATTATTGAGAAATGATTAATGGTGCATATAAAAACAGTTAATGATAGAATACATGTACATATACATAGATCTGTTTCAAGTATGGAGAAAATAGCAAATAAGTCAAGGCAGGGGCATCTTCATATTTGATAAATTTCTTTTTCACTGTAACATATAAACAGGGAGGAAGAATGGGAAGCAACTCCCTGACTGCCAGGTGCATCATTTTTACCTATCTTCGACTGAGTACCGTTTTTGCTATGCTTCCTTTCCTCTTCAGAACTCTGCTATTCTGCTGTGTCTATGCTATTACACTGACACATACTATGGTAAAAATCCATCATCCACCTCTGCCTTATTTAAATTTTTATAGTGGAAAACTGTGTCCTTTCAGAGGAAAATATTTAATATCCCTTCAATTCCCTATTTTTTGTTACTTATTCCACCATGTTGGAGATCGGGAAGTCATTGATACAGTATTTTCCACTCTTGATTATATTGCCAGAATATCAATTTCTTCATTAACCATACCACCATGTCCTATAAAGTTGCTTTGTGAACATTTGTACATTTCATTATATGATAAAAATTATAAGCATTTATTTCCTATTCATGTGGATCCATAAATTATATCCACCTAAAATTTTTGTAGTGCTGCTATACTTTCACCAGTATGAATAAAATCTTCCCTCAACCTGAAAAAAAATGTTATCTATGTTACAAACAAATACCTTCCTCATCATTTTAAGGGTAAAGTTCAAACTTTTTAACATTGCATAAAAACACTTTATGATTTGTTTGGTCCCTAACTTATATTTATGATTCAACATTACAGATAGAGAGTAGATACCAATTTGCCACCTATTTGCTACTGTTAAAATAAAAATATCAAAACAAGCTCTTGTGAGGAAAATTTTAATGTTCTGTGAGCAGAGTCATTAATTCCAGAATATCTCATTCATAATTATAAAAGTATCAACCTTTACCAAAAAATAGCAAATACAGAGAGATACTAATATATCAAGTATAAAAAAGAATAATTTATACATTATTAACATTTAATAAAAGTGATCTTACAGTATTTTATGCATACATAACACAGGTTAAATTTTGTATAATTAGTATTCAAAGAAATTTGGATAGAAGTGTTAGTTTCAGGATAAATCTTTGTATAACAAGCGAGACATTGTCTATTGACCCCCAGTGCTTTCAGTTACTCTCAAAAGTAGGGTCATATGTCTTGAAACTTCTCATTACCACTTAATAGGCACCAATGGTTATTGAAATATTTGTATAGCAAATCACAGGGATAAATTAAATGGTTATTTTTTCAGTAATTACTCTTTAGCATTAATAATGTCTTTACTGTGCTTTGTAAATGGAACTCTAAAATTTCAACAGAAATCTCAAGCTACAAATGTTTGAAATATTTATCTGTTTTCATTATTACTATGAGTGTTAGAAGAAATTTTATGACATTTATTCATTAAAGGGGAGGTTTAAAAAGTTGGTGATGTGAAAACTGAGATACTATATTATAAAAGTCACCTTTAATTAACTCAAACTTGTCTTTATCTTGGTGATTTTGTGAAGACTGTTTGCTCTGCCTAGAATGTCTAGAGCACATTCCCTCACTTGTCCGCACAGAAATTTATTCCTTTATAAAGGGTTTATAAAGTTTACAAGATGTATTTTTTTACTAAATTTTAAAACTAGACACCATTATTTCCAGAGAATCTCCTCCCCATACAAACAGAATTATGTGGTAATCATATTTTATTGTCTCTATTTTCTTAGCTATGCAGTAAGGTAGTGACTCTCCTTGAAATCATTTTTCCCACATACCTAGTAAAATGTCTCACAAATTATGAAAATAATAATAAATGTTTATATATTTCATAATTAGGTAAGCATTAATTAGTATTATTAAGGTATATAGCATTAATATCTCTAACCACTGAGCTAATATTTTTGATCTACTTTAACTATTTTTAGATTATATTCATTGTGTTGTTTAATATTATTGCAACTTATGTCAAGTTAGAATATTTGTTTATTTGTATCCTTTGTTTTCTTGTTCATTTTTTTTGTCTTGGTTGATGTCTTAGTTGATGGAGTAATTGTAAAGCTTTTGCTCTTTGATATTGTCTAAGTCCATAACTATTCTCATTTATTAGTGAAGTATAAATGGACTGAAATGACTTAAATTTTAGGGGTCAAAATAATATATTTATTAAAACAGGATATAATGTGATAAATGATATCCCCCATAGAGTTGGCTTACATTAGAGAATTTTTTAATCTTTTATGTAAAGTGTTTTCATTAGAAAGTTATTTGACTCCATTTGTTCTTGATTAAGTATATACAAGTAAGTGACCATCATAACTGTCTGTGTATTGAGCATTATGGATCACTTTTTTGCAAGGGGAATACAGCTGTACAATGTCATTGCTCAAATTAGTACATACCATTTTGGCTGAAGTAAGTATAGGTGGTAGTTAAAAAAATAGATTGAGTACGGATATATTAAGATGTGCTGTAGAAGTAACTTTTCTCCTGTTTATGTGTGGGTACCCTTTTTTTCCCCCTTTGGAATAAGCTAAACGATAAGGTGCAGTGATGCAAGGAGACTGAGAGGGAAAATCAATTTTAATTTTAAAAGATTAGAGGTAAAGTATTATCAAATTATACCAGGAACCATGAAGGCCAAGCAGAAAGCTTAAATGTCATATGACAGTTGAGTGTTTGCATTTGGGTATAAGGAAATTAATTCCCCATTTTCAGCATTCAACTAACTATTTGGAATTATTCTTCCAAGAGTCTAATATAGTAAGTATTCTCTTTACAATTAGATGAGGGCAATATTTGATTTTCCTCAAAGTATGATTTTGTTTTTACTAATTCTTTTTTATTTAATTCTGAATTACCTTAAAAATAAAATTACAACAAAAACAAAGGGCATGTAAGAAGCAAAATAATCCTTATTTCCTCACTCTAGAGCATCTTATTTTTTTCTTTCCTGTTTTCTATCAGTCCTTGATAAATAAGCATGTGCCTGTTTGTATAATTATTAACTCAGTATAGATATAATTTTATTTTGCATTATGGCTGTTAAGATCTACTATGACCTGATGCAGTTCTTTAGCTTCTAATTATAACTGTGAAGTATATATATTGTCATTCACAACCTGCCCAAGAGAACACTTTTCCATCTCTATGATTCTTTCTTATATGAGTGAATGTATAATAAGTCTACACACATAAATTTTCACCCCTCATAATGCATTTTGAAGATCTGCCTATGCAGGAAGACAAACCCAGGTAACTAGAAATTAGTTATCCTCATGGTCTTCTTGAGCACTGTAGCCTCTTAATTGAATTGAATTTGTGTATTTATTGTTTTTTTCTTGTTTTTCTTTCCTTTTTGTTTGATCAACTACTTAGGATGTTATTAATTTTATGAGGTAGGCACTTTTTAAATCCTATGGATCTTCAACCACATAGGCTTTAAACAAATGGAAAGTAAGACCTGACATTGGACATGAACAGACAGGCGAGCAATGTTAATATGGTAGAATGTGAAGAGGTACCCATTCATGAGGACTGTAGGTACAGTTAAGATTGAATTATTTGAGAAATGCACCTATGCTGTCATTTCTACCACAAACTATAAAAACTACAACAGAAATAATGTAGAACAGACTTTGGCTTTGGTTATGAATTACCCAGTATGTGTATGCAGTGTTGAAGTAAAAGTCAATAAATGATAAAATGGTTGTGACCACTTGTACTGAGAAAGGTTTGGGCTTATAAAAAATGCCTCTAAACTAGACCTTGATTGGACAGTTTACACATAAGTATTTTTAAGTGTTAGGTAAAACAGTTTACTGGGAAGACACCAATAGGAGAGAACTGGGCATAGTGCAGTTATTTCTGAATCGGCTCAAAGGCCATTAGAACCTCACAGTGTAAGACTTCCATGTATCCTGAGAAGCACCAGATAATGAAAATCCGTGGAGAAACTTACCAGTGATAGAAGGCCTTAATTTTTACATTTTGCATGTCAGTGAATAATGAAAATTGAAGTACCTAATTATATCTCATTTCTCCTTAAAAATATGATGTGGCAATTTTTACTAAAAATAGAACATATGAAGGTCAATGGGACTTAGCAATTTTGACTTGGACATTTATCACTTGAGAAATTCTCAGATGGCAGAATTTTTTCCCCAGCATTGGCATTTGGCCCTCTTGGTTGACTTAAAGAGCAGTTTAATCACAGTGCATGTGATTGCAAGTAGCTGTATTTTGTCTTGCTCTCCATCTTCCTGTGTGGTATTTTAGATTCTAACTGCAAATAGACATCTTTCCATTCATTTTTAACTGTCCAGAACCTCTGTGTATCCAGGTTTCCTGTAGTCCATAAAAGGTTTCATCAGTGAATCTCGTTATCCCTCAACCTAATCAAGTCTATATTATATTCAGTCATGTAGTTGTGTTAATGAGACTTATGCACCAGTCTTATCTGGAGGTAATTTTTATTCCAGAAGAGAACACTCCCTTCCTAACCCAAAAAGGAAATTTCAATTTCTGTAATTTACCAAGAGAAGGTCAAGAGAAGTTTTGGCACCTTTGAATAATATTCAAAACACACATACAAGTGACTTATTTGGGGTTGCTTATCACTGACTTGGACTGGACAGATAAAAACAGAGCTCCCATAAAGCTAATCTGTTCTATCAAAGTAGATGGCCACAGCTTCTTTTAGGACCCGAAACTGGTAAGAACTTGACTTTCATCCCATTGACCTTTATATCCAAAACTGTTTCTACTGTCTTCCACCTTCAGCACTCATCTGCCTTCAACACTTTTTTTAATCTGAGGAGGAAACACTAATGAAAACTGACAATAAATTTAAATTCTTAAAAAAAGGGAAAAAGAAGAAAAAAACAAGTGTAGTTTGCTTTTTTTTCTATCCATAATATCCTGTTCTTTAATTTAATTGAAGATAATCTTCTCTTATAGATTTTTGGTATTATCTATTAAATAATCATACTTATTTACTTCAATTCTATGTGTCCCTATGTTTCATGAAAGATTGGGAGGAGAATTGTAACAACATTATTCAGGGGAAGCCAAATTTTTGAGAAATAAGATAATGAGTTCTTTGGGGTTATTTTAGTTTTTGTGGATGTGTGTGTTTGTGTATGTGTGTTATATATCTTTATCAGATTATTACTGAGTACTTGAATATTAAATGTAATATATGTGAATATGTTTACACATTTAAGAAAAAGCAAATGTTAATATATTAACTAAATTACATATAGCAAATACATAATTTATATTATGATATAATATATCTATTTTTCAATAAGCACTTTGAGTAATAATATCTCCCTTTTTTCAGTGGTTTTAATATAGTCACGTAAATCATAATACATAGCAAAATAATCAATTTAAGATTGCATTGAAGAACAAAAAGGTTAAGGTATTAATTTAAACTGTGAACATTTAATTTATCAAACTATGCAAGATCCTTTAGCACTTACATGTTTTTATCTATAAATGTCATCACTTTTTTAATAGTTGTTTGAAGCCCTGGTTGGATTTTATGTAGAGTTATATATCTTGGCCATTTACTGATACTATTTAATAGGAAATAAATCAGACATATACTATCTTGTTATTTTAGTGGGTTAGAAGGTCAGTCCATGTGCTAAGATTCATGAAATTACTAATTAAAGTCAGCAGTAGATGTTTTGGTCAGTAACACATTCATGTCCAGAAAGGAAAATTTTATTTGCCAGAAAGAAAAAAGAAAAAAAATTCATTTTCTGAATCATTATTGCTATTGAAGGAAAGACTGAAAAATCTCTCATATGTCTCATTAATGATGATCAGTAGTAATTATTACTGAGTTTTGTTTCTTCACCAGAGAAAAGAATATATCTGGCCTTGCACTGTAAAGAGAAAGGCACAGAAACCAACTTGGAGTCTTATGACGGATACTTGGGCCCTGTTGAATAAATCAATTAAATCAATACATTCTATTATTGAATAAATCAATTAAATTATCTCTGCAGCCTCAAATATAGTCTATATGTCTAATCTCCAGGAATGGTGAAACAGTAGAAATCAATGTATCTACTAGATTTTAAAATTCTAAAGAAGAATCTTCTAGGAATAAACGGTGCAATGATTTTTGCTGTCTTTATATATATACGTTTGCCAAAAGGAGATTAATGAGATGAGAAAAGATAAATATTAACTTTTTTGATTGGAAACTGAAATTGCATTTTTATCCGTGAAAAGCCCTTAGATGTTCTCTATCAGCTAAAAGAAGCAGCGACACTTTACTAAAAAGTATCTTGCTTAACATACTATTATTTTATGTGAGGATAAACCCTTTCTACCATTTTAGGGGTATAGTTTATTGCTTTAAAAATATTTTTTCTTGATAAGAAGCTTTTTAAAAATAACCTTTTACCCCTTCATCTATGTACCCAGAAAAATAGAAATAATCACCTGCTCAATCATCTTTGATTTCTACATTTATTCTATCAGAAGAAAACTTGCATGCTAATTAAAGCGATGGCTTTTGTGTTTTCAATAGCTAATCACGTAATTATGTCTTTCCTAGACACTGTTGGGCCTATTTGAATAAGAGAGAGCATGAGTTCAATAAGTCCTTAGCAGTTTCTCTTTTAAACTTCTAGTGAGATGAGATGAGATGAAATACACATCTCTATAGAAACTAGACTCAGAGTTGCTTCCAAAATTTGTCACGATCTGTTCTCCTGGATGGAAGTTTCATGAAGGTCACATTTATGATCTGCATGCTAGATTATGTATCTTATATCTGATAGAGAAGAATAAACAAGAAGAATGGAAGTGGCAATTTTAGGTCCTCCCCATTAATTTGATTGCTGACTGTTGGGGGGAAATGTCACATTGCTTAGAAATGGTCTAACTTTGGCTTTATGCCAATTGTCTTTGAGCATTTTGCCTGCATTACAGAACTGCCTGAAATAATGAAGGATCTTGGTATTAAATGTAACCATCTCAATTATAGAGTGTGGCAAATTTAAAAGTATTGATATATATTTAAAGATTTAGTTAACATATGAGAAAATTTTAATATGTGACAGTATAATTCCTTCTTTTTTTCTTTATGATAATTCATACCCAATTAAAGAAAGCAAAGCAAGAGATTAGTTGTTGCTGTTGCTGTATTTTATTCAGTTGTTTAAATTTTGACACCTGTAAATTTTCAGAAGGAGTGTTATGTTTCCCTTGATCACAAAAAGTTATGTGAAACTGGATTTCTGTTTTGCTGCTGTTAGGCTGGGCAACAATATGTATTAAAAATGTCCATTAGCTTGGCTCTCAGAAATTAAAAAAAAAACATTAAAAATTTTAAAAAATAGGTGCGCCTGGTTGGTCCAGTTGTTTATGTGTCCAACTTCTGTTCAGGTCATGATCTCACAGTTTGTGAGTTTGAGCCCCTTTTCAGGCTCTATATTGACAGCTCAGAGCCTGGAGCCTGCTTTGAATTCTGTGTCTCCCTCTCTTTTGACCCCTCCAACTCTCAGTCTGTCTCCCTTCCTCTCACAAAAATAAACATTGAAAAAGGTTTTTTAAATGTCTATCAACTTGGATATTCATTATATAGACAGTAGATGATCTTGCCACTTGATAGCCAAAAATTCAACCTATATTCTTTGACGTAGCGTCAGCAACAGCGGTATTGCAGTTCTACCAGATTCTTTTTCACATTAAAGGCTTTGCATTGTATGTGACCCATTTGTCAAGATTTGTGGAGTAGCCAACATATTCACTCTATGCCTTACAGGATGAGGATATTTGGAAAATGTTTTCATCTCTTTCACACTCATAAATATTTTTCAGGAAGTACAATATGATTTTTTAATAAAATGAAATCATGTCCAAACTTAGAAAAAGCCAAATAAAAAGTTATCTCCCAAGGGGCATGTTTCTTTTGAAAAGCTTTTCCATGGTCCTTATTCATAGATTCTATTATATGCAAGTCTTGTTTGGGTTGGTATCTTGCTCCACTTTATTAATTTTGGCAGAAATGTTGCTATCTGTAATGTGGCCCAGAGGTCCTACTGCTTTCATCCTCCATTTTTAATTAGGAAAACAAAATGGAGAAAATTAAAACCAAAAGTGATTAAACTTTCTTTACTTGCTTTGGGGCATTTTTGTCAGTTAAGCAAAATGAGTAAAAAATTTAGGTCATTTAGTTTGTTTTTCAGATATAAAAAACATTTTTCAATATTTTACTTTACTGCCTAATTCAAGGATTCACAGTTGCTCCTGAAGGAATGACCAATGCTCCAATGAGTAGGCAAAGCCAACAGGGAAGAATAAATGGCAATTGTTTTTTCTAGAAAAGGATAAGAAAGTAAGTAAGTGTATTTTCTTACAGAACAGTAGTAAATATTAAAAAATAAAGGAGCAGATGCTTATTAAATTAGGATATTTTATTTGAGGTCAAATATTTTTTTAAATAGTTTATTACCAAGTTGGTTTTCATATAACACCCAGTGCTCTTTCCCACAAGTGCCCCCCTCCATGACAATCACCGCCTTCCCCTTCCCACCTCCCTCCTCAGCCCTATTTGTTCTCAGCATTCAAAAGTCTCTCATGATTTGTATCACTTCCTCTCCCCAACACTCTTCCCCCCTTTCCCCATCACATGGTCCCCTATTTGGTTTCTCCTGCTAGACCTATGAGTGAAAACATATGGTATCTGTCCTTCTCCGTCTGACTTATTTCACTTAGCATGACTCTCTCTAGGTCCATCCATTTTGCTACAAATGGCCATATTTCATTCTTTCTCATTGCCATGTAGTACTCCATTGTATATATATATATATATATAATATATATATAATACATATATATATTATATATATACCACATTTTCTTGATTCATTCATCAGGTGATGGACATTTAGGCTCTTTCCATGATTTGGCTATTGTTGACAGTGCTGCTATGAACATTGGGGTACATGTGCCCCTATCCATCAGCACTTCTGTATTCCTTGGGTAGATCCCCAGCAGTGCTATTGCTGGGTCATAGGGGCTGAATATTTTTCAAATGAACATGAAATACCTAGACACATATTATTATCATTTAAAAATCAAATCAACTAAATATCCCTATTAATTTAAACATCTATACTTTTATTTAGAAGTTTATGCTTTTGTTTTATAAAACACAGTTTGATTCAACACATATATAATGATTGCCTATTATATACTAATAATTATGCTCATTAACTAAATAACTGAAAGAATAAGACATTTCTGCTTTGAAAAGCTTTTTAGTTATATCTTTTAGGATATGATCAGTAAAAGAGAACTCTCCTAGGAATTTCCAATAGGAGGACTTTCATGCATGAAAAGAAAGAGCTGAGAAGCTAAACAGGGATTGATAATAAAAACAGGAGCTACTTCACCCATAGGGAACCAAGGTAATGATATCTGCAGCAGGAAATAGAGGTAATCTCAAGGGAGATGGAGATACAAGGACGGCCACGACTTTTGGTCACTTGAGGAAGGAGAGAGCGGGAAAATTTTCTGGCTTTAATCTCTGTTTCCGTTTTAATTTTTCCTTTCAGTGACTCTCAGAAAATTGTTAGTAAGGGAACCTGGAAAATGCAGTTCCTATGAATCAGACCAGAGAGAGTGAAGCCAGATAATTAAAGCAAACAAACAAATGATTAGGGAAATTGTTGGGTAGAAAGGAAAATATGTAAAAAAGTTAATTTCAGTAAACTGATATAAATTCAAAAAAGGATGATACTCAGGGTCTTTGGATTACACAGGAAGACCACCCACTGATGCTTATCAGTGACAGATAATCCATGGTAGTTGTCACAGAGGTGGCTACATCTTGTTGAGGCCTGAAGAGTAAGAGACAGCTAGGTAAAAGGAAGGAAAAAAGAGCAAGGAACTTGGTGTGGATGAGAGCTGTTCCAGGTAGGATGATCCACAAGTAAAATCTGAAAAGGAATGTAAGAAAGTACTTTTTGGAGCTCAGAAAAGATTGCAAATGTAGTGGGAGAAAAAGAATCAACAAATAGTTTATAAAGTGTAGGCTTTACCTGGGAAGCAGTTGTGAGTCATCAAAAATTTAAGATGAATGATATGATTAGGTTTATACATTGGCAAATTTGGTAAGTAGAATGTGAGGCACATATATGTGGCATAAAACATATTCTGACTTGTTGAGTCTCATTTTTTCCCTTTGAAATATACATGAATTTAACTGTATTTTCTTTTATTCTATAAAACAACCCCAAGTTTTGTTAAGTAAAGACACTTTGGTGTGAGCAGGAAGTAGGAGAAATGTACGTACTTCTTTCTTTCTGATCTATGTATTGGTAATCAAAGCCAGGAGTCAGTGGGGCACTACTTATATAGGAAAGTATAAAGGAGTATAAGAAAAGCATAAGAGGAGTTCCAAACCACAAACATAAAATACATCTTGACAAACACAACCTTCAGTAAGTTTGCAAATATGTGCGTGTATATGCTGTATGTATGTGTGATGGGGAGGGGCTAGAGGTGGGAGAGAAAGGGAGAGATCAAAAGCTACAGACCAATGACCCCCGTACAAATACTGAAGTGTGAGCTTGTTGATATTTCTTACAAATTACTAAAACAATTTATAAATATTAAAATACATTCGTGTTTAGTCAAATAAACATTGAGGCTTTGCATGTCATACTACAGACATTTTAGGCTGTAGGTACAATAATAAAAGATCTAGATTTTAGAGCTAATTCCCCCTCCTCAAACGTCTTTTAAATTTTCTCAGAGTTTGGAGCTCTCTTAGACAAGAATGACAAAAATCAAATAGACCTTGGTTTAGAAAGGTACATTGGGATTATAATTATCATAACAAACTGAAAAATGAATCTATATCTAAAATGCATTTCTATAAAAGTTTTTGATACACATCTGGATCAGAAAGGGTATACACAAGATTATAGATGTTTACTTTATACAGTTAGTCATTCACTGTTATAGCAGAAATGGACCGATTGCTTTAGCTGATAATGATTTTTTTCAAACTCTATAGAATTACAAAATTGGTTGCAATGAAAGATTCATTACTTTTTTTCTTTATTCATTATCCTAGTACTTTCTATATCCATCTTTCCACAAGGGAGCTATGGAATCCCTTTAGAATTTGTCTTACTTTAATTTCTTTTTCAAACAATTTTTAGCTGAGTACTATTTTTCTTATTACCATTATGTTTTTTTTCTTATTATAGGGCTTTATATTTTCATTGCATATAATTCAGAAAATCTAAGAAAATATATAGAAGGTAATAAACACCTTTAATCTTATAACCCAATTAGCACACTTAGATATATAGCAGATTTAATGCATACTTATGCATTAGTATGACTGTATTTTTATGTGATAGAAAAATGGATATAGCTTATGCATCTTTGGGTTATTTTTTCCTTTTTAAATTTTGGGTTATAATGCTTACCCTGCTTTTTATCAGTTAATATTATATTATGATCATTCATCTAATGTCATTCTAATTCTTTTAAAACTTCATTTTTCATGATTTCCTTAAGTTCAGTCTTCAGGATGACCAAAAATTTGTTAACCATGTCTCTATTATTGGGCATATATATAACTTAAATGTTTTGGGATTATTATATGAAAATGAAACCTGTATCTTTAAATTGGAGGATTTTCCTGTCTCACATTTTATCCCTACCTACTTAGCAATGAATAAATATTACAGATTTAACAGTTTGATGTTTGTTGGTAATTATCACTTTATCTGTAGTTCCTTATGTTCTAAAGCTTGATATTAGAAAGAAAAATATAGTTTTATCTTGGAACTGGGTTACTTCTTGGGATCCTAAGGAAATTCAGAGGACCAATCACAGTTATAACAGCACATTCAGAACCATTTTTAACTTGATGAGCGCACACACACACACACACAGATAAACACACACAAACATACAATGTTCCTCTTGGATAATTGTTCTATTTTTGTTTTGATTTCTTGTGGGAGTATGCCTAGACAAAATCCACCTTGGAATGAATAGTTTGGCCATTCACTTGACAAGAGATATATCCCACTTTCTTGAACTATTTCTAAAACGAAGCTTATTAAGTATTTGATCTTATTTCAAATAATAAAAAAAACTGCAAATATCTTTGACAAAATATTTAGTATCAAATTTATTTCATAGTTCAGGCTATTTTGTGCAGCTGAGTATCTTTCTGAACAGTGAATGCTACAGCTTAGACTATATATTGAACAATTAATCTGGATCACTTTTGTAAGAGAAAAAGGAAAATCCTGATGCCAAAGTGGACCGAGATGACTCTGATTTTAATCATAAAGATAAAAAATGAGCTGATAGAGAACAGGATCAAGAAATGGATCTACTACTGACTAATTGTATAATCAGTGAGATTCAGCTGCTCTGGCCTTGATTGGATAAAGCCCTTTTGTTTTCCGTGCATGAGAAAAGGTCACGATGGGATTAAGCATACAGAGATTTTATTCATATTATTATGTGAAAAGAAATTGGGAGAAAGTCAGAAAAGCTAAAAAGAGCCATCAAACTGTGATGCTAGCCTGGCCCTGAGTAAAGGTGAGAGGCTTAGCAGATTAAGGCAAGTGTCCTGGACCAATGTCTAGTCTAAGAACTGTTGAGCTTAATGTTGTCAAGAAAGGAGTCCTGAATCTTCTAGGAGTTTTGTTTGTTTGTTTTGTTTGTTTGTTTTCAAATATCTGCTGCACTTAGTCATTGACTCAATGCTGTGTTCTCACAGCAAGTCAAGCAATGGATTTTAAGGCACAGCAGTTGGACCTCTTGGTCAAAGACAGCCTCTGTGCTAAAAGTCTGTAAAGTAAATTTGATAACTGCCACAGCTGAAATACATATAGGTGTGTGTGTGTGTCCATGTTAGGAGTGGGTACACACTCAGATGCCGGAGTTAGGCAACAATCCCCTACTGAAAGGAACTTCAAAAGATGGGCTACATTCTCAACTTTATGTGTAAGGTAACTTGGCTTAAACATAATAGAACTATATCTCTTGTTATATAAATTATAAAATGCATGCTCTTAACTGGTAAGTAATTCTCTATCAAGTGGTGTTTTAAGGATAGCTCATGAGAGAACATAATGGGCTATACCTGGAAGCATCTAGAAAATGCTGTTTTCTAGATATGACACAGGGCCACATCCAATGCAAAAGATGCTGGGAAGTAAAGTTAGGTTTGGGCCAAGCTTGGGAGGAAGAAATGGGTTTTGTTTTTAGGTCGCAGTCTATCATATGTTATGAATGTTTACCTCTAAGATCTAGGTTAATTCACAGAAGTTCTAAGCTTTACTTTATTGACATGTAAAATGAAGAAAATTATGCTAACCTACCTACTTCAAAAAGATACTGTAAAAATAAAGTATGATGGGCCTAGTAATTTTTTTTGAAAATTCAAAATCATTATACAATTGTAGAGTGATATTATTATTGAGATAAATTCTTGAGTTAATTATTTGGTTGTACCTGATAACCTCACAGGGTTTTCTTTTGTTTGCCTACACCTGTCTATTCAATAGCCTATGTATCCTGTTTCTGTGCCAGTGAGAATAAATCCAACATGGTTTCTATCCTCATGGACATAGGTGATGCTTTTAAGAAAGGGTATTGGTGGAGGGACAAAACAATGTACCTTACATTAACAAGGTAAAAAAATAGACAAGTATGAAAATGGGGAGCTAGACATTGGTGGGGAAACTTTTAAGCTGAGAGGAGAAATAAATTGGAGGCTCAGAAAGGATTTTTCATGTTATGGAAAAGCACTGCTTAAGTACAGTAAAAGTGTGTTGGGAGATGGGTTTGGAATGGAGAAGACAAGAGTCATATGATTCAGGATATCATAAGCCATTGTATTACCTACAAAGTACAGTGGGAAGTCTTCTATATTCATACTTCTGGTATTCAGAATTGAGCAATTGTATCTTGGGTGAAGGCATTTTAAACCATATTCTAAATAAATAAGGATATAGATATCAAATTTCAAAAGAAAATAAAGGCAAAAGATAAAAAGCTTTTACACGTAGAAATGTTTTTGTAAATTGTAGAAAAAGGTTTAAACTACACTCTGCCTTAGTTTGCAGCTCTATCACTGTCCTGTCACAGGATTCCTAGGTTTAGTGCTCTTAATGCTCCATTGGTTCTTATACGGTAATTAACATGAAGGTATAATTAAAGTCAGGATTTGCTTTGACAGTGCAGGATTCTCTCTCTCTCTCTACCTCTCTGCACCTCCCCCGCTAGTATTCTCTCTCTCTCTCTCTCAAAACAAGTAAATATTAAAACAACAAAAACAGATCTTGTTTTATTAATCCACTGAAAATTTTGATTTGTATAAATCTCATCTCATCTAAAACATGTGATGTGCTTCAACACCTCTAATAAGGATAGAAATAAAAATGTCCCTTCTCTGAATAGGTGCCAGAAGTGAAACCAGTCTATCTAAAAGTGAATGCTGTTACTAAAAGATATAACTAAAATAATAACCTTCAGAAAGTACTATCTGGAGTAAATGACAAATTTGGCAATTTATATTTAAAATAGCTTCCACATAAGTCCCTCCTTTGATTTTATTTCTTCTTGTATTTATTTAAATTGAAACAAAACAGTTACATCCAGTGAGATATAAAGGTCCTAGGCCATAATTTAGGGTATTTTAACAAATATATACACCTGTATGCCCAAACCCCAATCGAGTTCACTGGAGCCATTTTCCAGTCAGTCCTCATCATCACAGGCAGCTCTGTTCTAATTCTTATCACCTTAGAATAGAACAGTTTTTTCCTGTTCTGGAATGTTATATAAATGGAATCATATGTTGTATATTTTTTATGAGTGAATTGATTCCTTCAACATACTGTTTTTAGAATGCATACTTATTATCACATATTATCAATTTGCTCCATTTTAATAAACATTTTATGACTATACCGCAAGTTGTTTATCTACCCTCTTGCAGATGGCCATTTGAATTGTTTACAATTGGGGTTATTATGAATAAAGCTACTATGTACATTCTTCTATAATTCTTCCTTGTAAACATATATTTTTATTTCTCTTGGTTCAAGATCTAGTTGTTGAATTGCTGAGGCATATATTCAGTGAAATGTCTAATTTCATAAAGTGCCAGTTATTCAAATAGTTTATAATTTTATAACCTCAATAGCAATATATAAGATTTCCTGTGGCTCACTCTAAATGACTGCTTCATTGGCACGATACCAAATTTTCGGTGTATGTTTTTACTATTCTTCAGTTTAATATTTTTAATTTTTTTATGATTTCTCATTTGACTTATAGATATTTAGAATTATTTTATATTATTTCCAAAAATTTAAGTCTTGCCCGATTTCTTGTCTTTTGTTCATTTATAACTTAGTTATTTTGTTGTAAGAAAATATACTCTATAAGATTCAATTTTTGTAAGGTGTTGAGTTTTATTGCCTGGTATGCCATCTGTTCTGGTGAATATTTCATGTATTCTATATACACCAATTATCAACATTGTATATTTAGTGACTTTTGGAGGGGCTAGTATTTTTGTATAATGCCACAAAAGTTAAAATATCTATTGTTGAAGCATTGTTATTTCTCATTTTAATATGGATATTTGAATTTAGTTTCTATTTTATATGCGTATTACATACAGACATCTAAGAATACATATATATAAATATGCATATATACATGTATAAAACTGTGTTATTGTGTGCATATACATCTATCATTGTTATATAAACTACTGAGGAATTGAACTACTTATCATTATTAAATATTTTACTTTTATATTTGGTAATAATCCTACTATTAGAGGATACTAATTCTGATTTTACTTGCTACTTTCATGGTATATTTTTTTGCATTCTTTTAATTTTAATCTATCAGTGTTTTTACATTTAAGGTATTATCTTTTTAAGACAAAGTATTTAAGTGATAATTATTTGTTTGATTTGATAACCATTGGCCTTTAATAGGAAAGTTTTAATTCATTTACATTTTATGTAATTATTATGTTTAAATTTAAGCATTTACCTCATGACTCTTATTGGTTTTTGTCCCTTCGATTATTTGTTTCTCTGCTTTTCCTCTCATGTATTGGCTTGGTCAATTGTATATCATTTAGTAATGCATTCTGCTTCTTTGGTTCTTTGTAGGTTGTTAATGACAGATTCAGAGGTTATAAGACATGCCCTTTAACCTATTAATACATATCTAAGATTGATAATGAACAACTTGCCATAAAATATAAGTACCATCAAACAGTATCAGCTCATTTACCGTCATCCCTTGTGCTGTGGTCAAATGTTTTAATTATACACCTGTTATAATCTTCAAGAAACAACTTGATTATTTTTGCTTTCAACATTTTTCTTTTAAAGAAACTAGGAAAAGAGAAAAAGTAGTCTGTGTTTACCCATATAAATATAGATCTTCTTATAGATCCACATCTCCATCTATAATACTTTTCCTTCTGTCTGATGGACTTCTTTTAGCATTTCTTATAAGGAAGATTTGTTTGTAATTAGTAATTATAAATATATAAAATATATTATATATTATTTATAATTATATATAAATAAAAATGAATTATGTTTCTTTACATACAGGCCAATCACCAATTGTGTACCATCCCACAAACTTCAGTGGTACTGCGTGCCGAGTTCTGTATTCCAGCACCCTAGCCAATCAAATCCAGCTACCTTAGCAGCACCAAATTCCAGTACTTGTCTTCTCAGCTCAGTGATATACTGTGTTTTGGGACTCTACCTCCCCCTATTGTTTTTAGTAAAATGCTCAGAGGAAGAAATTCAAGGAAATGTAGAATGCTCATTTTATTCTTCCCTAAAACTCATGGTCCTGAACTGCATGTTGTCCACTGTTAAAAATATATGCTTTGTATGATTTGTGCAATTTTATTATTGTTTATACCAGTACAGAAAACTCAGTACCACTTCCTCTACCATGGCTGGAGGAAGAGGTGACACTGTAATATTAGATGGTATCATTTAACAGCTTTTTTTTTTTCAGGAAATAACTTCTGAATGAAAGGTAATTGAAAAATATCAGGAATGAGAAAGCAACTGAGAAATGGAGAAAAAGTGATTTTCTGACAGGTTTTTGAAGCTCTACTCAAAGATTTTTTATAAATGTCTTTTAATAAAACTATGCATATTAGAATTAATATTCAAGGGACAGGCCAAAAATTGTTATTAATGTGCAGTTCTCTCCTAAATGTTTATTGCTGCAGTATCACTTCTGCTTGGTATGGATCAGTTTTCACTGCAGTTCATTAGCAATCAACAGTAATTATTTGGCTCTAGTGTTTACAAACTATAATTCATTACCCTCTTATCTTTTATTTATGAGAGCATCAAATGAAAGCAGCAAATCATGCACTATTTTTCATTGGGAGAATTCTGTATATTGGAGTATATTAACCCTATGTGTTAGTGTTTGTTAAAACGTATTTTTTCAAGACTCTTGAATGAGAACACTCCTATACTCTGAACAGTCCTATACTTAGTGGTTGTTTTTGGAGTGCCTGTTGTGTACTGTGTTTGTTCATACATCAGCCTGACTCAGTAAGAAATGATAATACAGCATCATTTTATTTTAATTTGTTTTAATATTTATTTATTTTTGAGAGAGAGAGTACGAGGAGGGCAGGGGCAGAGATAGAAAGGGAGACACATAAACTGAAGCAGGCTCCAGACTCTAAGCTGTCAGCACAGAGCCTGACACTTGGCTCTAACTCAGACTGTGAGATCATGACCTGAGCCAAAGTCGGACACTTAACTGAAAGAACCAGCCAGGTGCCCCAATTCAACACAATTTTAAATCAGTCAATCTCACTCCAAAAATAATGCCTGGATTAAAAGAAAATAGTGATGTAGTAGTTCTTTTTAAAGTTTATTTATTTATTTTGAGAAAGAGAGAAAGAAAGAGAGGGAGAGCATGAGTGAAGGAGGTAGAGAGAGATAATCCCAAGAAGGCCCCACACTATCATCAGGGAGCCCTACCTGTGGCTCAGACTCTTGAACGCAAGATCAAAACCTGAGCCAAAATTAAGAGTAGGATAGTTAACCAATTTACCCACCCAGGTGCCCCCAATGTCTAAATTTTAGATATGTAAAAATGAATGAGTTATTTTATACATAGCAATACAATTCAAAAACATGTGGTAGGGTCAAGATTGTAATAACAGCAGATTTCTGTTGGATGAAATAGAATTCAGTATATTTGGAAATTTTTGTGTAATAGCAGAACAGGAAGAAAAGAAAGTGTGCTGCAGTGAAAAGTACACGTAACTAGAAGTCAGAATTCATAATCTCCCTTTGCTTCTTATAATGAACACATATTTGAGAAGATTATTCAATTTGTAGAACTGTTTCTTCATCTACTGAAAGGGGATCATATATGTTTTGATTACATCAGAGTGCTTTTGTCAGCATGATGAGAAATATGTGAAGTACTTTGGTATCTGAGTGGCGTGGTTGTCATAGCAGAGAAATAATACGATTTTTCTTCTAGTATGTGCTCAATATTGATTTACTAAGTCCCCTTGAGAAAGAATTTTGCTCTGTTTCCCAAAGTTTTAAATGATGGCTATAATACCAATTCTTTTGAACTCACAGGAAAATAATTGATAAAGGAACAGACAGCCAGAATATAAGTTTAAGAAGTTCAAAACAAAGTATTTATAGATCTGAAGATATTATTTTAATTGTGATTAGGTGTGGATTTTTTTTATAAAGGAATCTTTCAGATTACACACACAGATATAATTGTCCAATCATTCTGTATTTACCACAAAAACAATTTCCTATCATATAATTACTCACTACATTTTAGTGTGCCCATATTCATTATTCTATTTGTGTAACATCTTACTGCTCAAATCAGTGTCATAATGTTCCTAAATGACAATTATAATGTGATATTTAAATTTGTCCAACTAAATATTTATGTAAAATTCTACAATCTCAAAATAACTTTCCTTATACCATATTCATCATTTAAAGATGTTTTTCCCTTTAGTGAATCTGCCTGCCACAAAGACCAAATAAGTAGAATTTCATATCCACTTCTTAAATACTGTTTACTGAAATGTCAATGAAGTGTGAATGAAAGTCTCTGGAGAAAGTTGCTTGAGCTGAGATATGATAATTTATACCTAAACTAAACCCCAGGTGGAGTCCGAGTTTATAACCTGGATTTAAATTATAGCACGGATTTACATTTTATCTTCCTGGATCTTTAGAAGTCACAGCTCTATCAGTGACGCCTGTACTTATGCAACACATCATTTATGTCAACATTCATATTTGACTTACAAGATTGCATAATACAGGAGACATTTTCAGCAATAAAATCGCTTTTCTTCTTGTAGAATGCCACTTCAATAGCCTACTTTTATTCTTAACTTGTAATCCTAGAACTGTAACAACCGAAAACAGCTGAACAGACAGGCACTGCTAGAAGGAAGAAGCTAGGAGACAAAACTACTCTTGGGAAGTAAACTGTTTCTTGGCTCCTTCATGGACTTCAGTGAAAACACTTCTATTATGCAAAACTGAGAACTATTATCTCAGGCAAACAGATGACATCATTCATTATATAGAAATTAAGAATATTAGTACTGAAAGGGATGCAAGAAATCATCACAATTAATCTGTTTGGTTTACAGATGAGGAAACAGTCCCTGATATGTGAAGGTTCTAGCCAAAAGTCTATCCAAAAATTAATATCTGACAGGATGAAGAGAAGGCCCATCCCATAGTTTTTACTCTGTCATTCTGCTGCTCTTTGAATCCATGTTATTGCTGCCATGATATAATACCATGACATATATTGAGAACTGGCTATGTGCTTTGTCATGTGCTAAATCAGTCATGCCATCTATTTTAACAACACTAAGACAAGGAGGTATTATTACATCTATTTGGCAGATAATGAAACTCTGTCACAAACATTTGACTCATTGCATTTAATTAAAGACCTAACAGTAGGTTGACAGGTCATCTAGGTTTGGGAATTACATTGTCCTGTGAGCTCAGGAAACACTTGCTTCTTAGACTGCTGAGTGCGAAAACCAAGCTAAAGGCAGTAGCTCTTAGTACATACTAAAAAGTATGGCACCAAAACAAAGTGTCTAATTAGATCTTTTGATGAAGAGTGGCAGAGGTAATTTTGTCACCATCCATTATACTGTGGAACTGCTTCCAAAGAATTACTGTACTAGTACATATATTCCAAAGAGTGGCAGGATGTTGAACAATGCCTACCTCTCCCTAGTGGTGAGAAATACCTTACAATGTAGTGAAATTTACACTGGTTATGGCACTGAAGACTCAGATTCAGATCCAGCTGTGATCCTTTTGCCTCCATTCATTCTGCAAAATAAGGAGAACAGTAATAATAGATCAACTTACCTTACAATTCAAGAAAAACTACCACAAAGGTTCATGGTGGTGAGTAATATAAATACCCCATAAGAAAGCACTTCTACAAATGTTAAGATGTTACCTAACTGCAAGGTATTATAAGGATAAGAACTCACTTTCTATTCTAATTTTTGAAGTGCATGCGTAATTTAGTCATCAGTTTGATAAGACTCTAAACTTTGCATATCAAATAGTAGGCATTGTTAGAGACAATTTCCAGTATCAATTAGTTTTGAACCTGAGCTAAACTGAAGTAGAAAGTCATTTTATAAGGCAAGGGACCCTTTCTGGACACAATTGCAGCTTGAAAGATAACCACATACATTGTAAAGAATCAAGACTATCATTAACAGTAGAAGGAAATATGCTTACTGGAACAGGCAGTTTTCAATATTTTTTTACTGATCTGTGTTCATACAATGAAGAGCTATTACTTTGGGAAATAATAAGAATTAAAAGAGAACAATGTTATCTATGTTTCAATAGTGGAAACTTTTTTTAGATTATTGATCAAATATATCACAGTTATATACTTGCTTAATCCTGAATAAATATATAAATTTATTTGAAGATTCCTTCTTTTGTAGTGTATCAAGACCAGATCCTATTCAAGTCCTGCTTAGCCTTACATAGCATTACTGTGAATTTTAACAACATATTCCTCATTTATAACAGCAATAAAATTATATATGTATACACACAAGTACATATATGTAACACATATTTTTTGTTCATTTAGTATTTCCCCAAGGTATACTAATACTATGATAAAGAATTGGTAAATACTTTGTATGATATTTAACTATTTTCTGCATTTTATCATAGTTTCTATGACCTTTTTAAGAACAAAAAAAAAGAAAAAAGAAAAATCCTAAATATAATTCATGTAAGCTGTAACAAAAGCATTCTTAAGCTGTTTTAGGGGGTCATATTTTATTTGGATAACTTAAAGATGGTTTGATATATTAAAATGTATTAGTGTACCATTAATCAAATATATAACATTAACATTACACATAAGAAAAATATACAATCCTGACAGTAAATGTTGAAACATTCAGTAGGTGGAGCATTCAGCCGATAGGAGTATTTAACAAGTATAAGTCTAGGAATACAGGAGCCCCTGGGTGGCTCAGTTGGTTAAGCATTTGATTTTGGCTCAGGTCATGATCTCACAGTGGGTTTGAGCCCCACATTGGGCTCTGTGCTGACAGCTCAGAGCCTGAAACCTGCTTCAGACTCTGTCTTCCTCTCTCTTGGCCCCTCCCCTGCACACACTCTGTCTCTCTCTTTCTCAAAAATAAATAAACCATTCATTTTCTTAAATCTAATAATACAAAAACACCTCTTAGGCATAATCAAAATATATACTATTTAGTTTATCATATCTACTTGAAAGATTGGATAAATATGTCTCAGGTAAATAACTATAGCAGAGTCTATTGACGCCCTGCTAGTATCAGCTTGACCTTTACCATATCAGCATTTATTTGCCCCAGTAGTAGCCTTTAGTGCAGTGATTGGTAGAACTTAGTGTGTAAATCCATGGGATAGTTGTGAGGCATGTATTCTACAATGGCTGCTAGATTTTCCCCAGTAAGATTACAAACTCCATTTGCTCACCCGTTTTACTTTTACTACCCAATCCAAAAGAATATACCATGAAACTTAGACTGGGTAAGAGAGTTGAGCAAAATTGCTGGTTCATAATCAAGATCATTATTGATCATTTCCCTGTATATTAGGCACTATTTAAGCTTTTTTATATTTTGATTAATTTAATCCTTATAACAATCCTGTACTAGGGACTTTTTATAGGAAACACATACACACACACACACACACACACAAATTAAAGTAAATAATTGCTTAAAACTGTACAGTATGTAAGTACAAGAGCTTACATTTAAGTCTGGGAAGTTTAGCTCTAAGCCTGTGTTCTTAAACACTAAGCTATATGACAGGTATACAAATAAGGAAAGTATCTCACTGGTAAATGTAATAACAAATGCCCTTTACAATAACAATAAAGCCCATAACAAATTAATAAGGGATACGTGGGCCCTGTCTAAAGAAAATTCTGGCATTCTTACTGTAACATAAAAGTCATATGTAAATGGAAAGACAAAATCTGAATGAGGAAACTAAACACTATACCCTGAAGGTTTCAATTGCTCTAAGTTAGTTTATATATATATAGTGAACTCCCAGTCAAAATCTCAGTGGGCTCAGTTAATGGACTTGGAAATTTTATCCTAAAACAAATTTGGGAAGGAAGAACAAAAAACTAAAATATTTTTAAATAAGATAAATGAATGAGATCTTATTTCCATATTTTGTTATTAAACTATAACACTTAATATGCTACTGACATGAGAAAAGACAAATGCCTTTTGACATTTTGAGTAACTGCCATTTGGAAGACACTGTGCTAAGTATAGAGAATATATCTAGAAATGAAATGCAGGCATGATCCAAACTTTAATGGAGCTGGAGAGGAATATGGAAGATACAGACAAAAGATGCAATTATAATATAATATGTTAAATGTCATATTAGGGGTAGTATTACATTTTTAGAGAGATTATAGAGGATGTGTAACCCAGATTCATAAAGTGCCTTTTGGAAGAAGCCTCATTTAATCTGAGAGCTGAGGATGAGTAGAAATTATTTAGGTGAAATATTCTGGTGCTGAGACAGCCTGATATCACATGGAGATACTATTCAGAAGCTTACAATTAAGAATTGAACATTTGAGAAAGAAGTAGAAAAAAAACTTCCTATGAAGATGCCTCCAGACATCTGCAACAGAAAATCCAGGAGAATTGTATTGTATCTAAAACCAAAGGAAAAAAATCAAATACAAAATTCAAAGAGAAAGTTGTTCATAAGCAGCAAATAATACTGAAAATCAGAAGGATAAGTGAAAAATGTCCATAGGAAGCAATAAGGAGAACATCGGTGCCTTGGAAGTAGTGTTTCCAGTGAAGTCATGGGCTGGAAGAGACTGCAGAAGACTTAGATCCTTGCTTGAGGATGTGAGGGTAAAGAATGTTGACAATATAGTCAAGAAGGTTTTCTGTGAAAGGGAAGCAAAATGGCAGTTGGGATGTCACACAGAGACTGGAATCCAAAGGCGTGTTTTAAGGTGAGATTTGGGAGAGGTATAATGCTGATGGGAAGGAGTGTTACAGGAAAGCGGGATGTCAGAAATACCAGGGGCACTAATCCATTAACAGGCAGGCAGGATTAGATAGGTCCAGAGTAAGGTTGGGGATATCAGTCTTGTACCAGAATGACACTACTTCAGAGGAAGAAAAAAAAATGTGTGGCACAGCGGGGGAGATAGGGAATTTTGTGGATGTACGGCAGAATGTTGAGAAAATTCTTAATTTAATTTTATTGCTAAACAAGGGACCACATTAACTGCCAAGTAACCAAGAAAATTGGAAGCTGGGGAAAATGTAGTAAATATTATTTAACTAAATGCATTTGTGTATATTACTTTTCATCCCAGAGCATCACTTCTGAATTTAACAGATTAGGTACTCTACAATATAAAATCTATTTCTATTTAGAGCTATAATGTTATATTTTCTTATTTTGTAAATAATTCTGAGATATTAAGTCTAGAATAATGGATAGTGCTTTGGTTTTACCCGCCCCCCCCCATAATATTTGTTTTCAGGATATGTGAAAATGTCCTGATAATGTAGCAGAGATTATTTCAAAAGAGGAGAGAGAAGTCCTGAAACAACAGCTGACACATTTTAACATCCACTGATCTTTCTAAAACTGAAAAAAAATGGCTTATCTTGAATACACTAGGGAAACAATGTGATATTTACCATTAAAAGCATTATACATCTATATATAATTCATACACTGAAAATTATTTAAACCCCAGAAACCTACTCATTGACAGTTTTTGCTTTCAGTCACCATTGCTTTGATGCTTCTAATGACTCTTTTTCTCTGTATATCCTGTTGCTCTTTTCTACTATATGAAGTTCCTCTACAAATTTAAACCAGAGCTATAGGAACCTGATAGGGAAAAACAAAATGGCTTGGTGGTCAAGACTGTAGACCCTGGAACTAGACAGTTTGAATTCTGATCTTACTTCTGTAATGTACTAGCTATATAAACTTGGAAAGTTTTGTATCTTTCTTGTGCTTCCTTTCTCATCTAAAAATTGGAGCACTAACAGTGTCTTTCACATAGGGTTATTGTGAGGATTATAGGAAGTAAATTATGCAAGTGCTGAATGAATATTAACCAGTGTTAAAGCAGAAAGATATTTCTTCTGCTTTTTATTAATTGAGGTATAATTTGGATTCAGCAAAATACATGAACCTTAAGTTTACACCTTGACAAACTTTACATTGTATACATGCATGTAACCACCACCCAGATGCAGATATATTTCATTTCCATATGCAAGAGAGTTCCTTTGTCTTCCTTCCTTAAAAATTTGCTCCTCCCTGGTTTCCTGAGCTAACTACTGTGCTGACCCGATGACCATGATGTAATTTTTTTCTTTTAAATTTCATATAACTGGAATCAAACAGTGTGTACCCTTTTGTGAATGTCTTCTTTAATTCAACAAGAAGATTTTTTAGATTCTTCTGGTTAATAAATGTGCTAATAAGTTTGCTTTCTTCTTTTTGTTGTATAGTATTCTATTATATGGACATACCACCTTTTAAAAATTCAGTTGTTTATCTATTGACATATGGGTGGCTTAAATTATATTTTTATTAACTCATTATTTATTTCCAATGCTTAAATAATTTTCTTCACTCTAATATAAAATGCAGCTGGTGGTTATTTTTTTTAGGTATAGAAAATCACTTAGCCAGGGAAAATAGTAAAGACCAATGATGTTTCTTTGTTCTTTTAACATAAAAGACCTATAATCAAGATTTTTAGAAAATATAACAAAAGAAGCATAGTATAGTTAAATATAAAACAAAAATTTAGAGTCACTTTGTTCTTTTTTAACCTCAAAGAACTGTGGATAGTTCCTATACATACCAAACATAAAGCAAATCTTTACAGACAGGGATATAGCATGATTAAAAATAAACATCACTCTCTTCTTTATCTGTGATCCCATAAACCCAGGAAATTAATCACTGATTCCTTGAGCTCAGAGCATCAAAGATCTCTATTCTTGGGTATCACCACTGCAAGCACCAGTTATTGAGGATGCTGAGAGACCTGTTACAGAGCAAAAGACTCAAATGTCATATTTTTCTCCCCATCTAAGAGCTGATGCCAGTAAGACACATTTTTGCATACTTTTTCTTCAGACTATGTTATTTTTTTAAATTTTTAAATGCTTATTTATTTTTAGAGACAGAGAGTGAGCAGGGAAGGGTCAGAGAGATAGTCAGAGAGAATCCCAAGCAGGCTCCACACTGTCAGTGCAGAGCCTGACATGGGGCTCAGTCTGACAAACTGTGAGATCACAACCTGAGTCCACCAGGTGCCCCAAGGCTACATGATTTTAGCAGTAGCCCCTAAACCAATGCAGAAACCTTTAATAATCTTGATTACCTTGTTCATGCTGCCCCTCACCTCCAGATTACAAAAATGATTGGCATCTAATTTTCTAAGTCTGTTGACTTCCTTCGTTGTATTCTATCAAAAGGTGAGGCCACTTGTCAATCTACAAGCATCATAAATGACTCTAAATTATGTTCTGTAATATCATAAGGGCAACATGTTTGCTCTATGAAATTACAAGTGACAGTTGATGGGGAAACAATGTGGTGAGATAATTAAAAATGCACCTGTGATCATACCATCAAGAAAAATTAAAGTCAGTGTGTCCACTGACTCTCTTTGCTGTTGTGTTCTATACATGGATTCCAAGAGAAAGAAGCGTTCACTGTGCTACAATGCTTTTGGAGGGTAGCTCTTACTTGATATTGATATATTAGAATGCATTTAGTCATACTGAGTGAATGCAGATTTTTTTTCCTTATCAGAGAAATACAGGCTGTAAAGTCATTCTTTTCAGTCCAGTAGAAAAATCAACTTGTAAATATACAGTTTTCCAATTATTTTACTGACTTTAGAAACAATTAAAAAGAGAGTAGAGTCCAAACTTCAGAGGCATTTGACAGTTAAACTTCCTTGCAGAGTAGAAATGTAACAATTCTTTAAGAATAACTGTGGTATTGTTAGCTAAATCCCTCCAGGAAAAATATAGAGGAAAACCACATGCTATCCTAAGCAGTGGACCCTTATTTAATCTTTATAGTCTTATTAACTTTACAGAGGTACTAGAAATTTCTATTTAAGAACAGACATGCTAAGAATTATAGATGTGCTACTAACGCCCTGATTAGAACTATTGCCACTTAATAATTTTAGTTAATGCTCTCAGAAGAAGAGAATGGACAGTAGATACTTGAACTTTGGTCTTATTTGTACTTTTGTACCAGACAGAAGGGTATTTACTTGTGGTACTTCTTAGGCTTTCCCTGTCCTATACCAGCTTTCCCTCTACTGAAGCATTTGGACCATGAAGGAGAATATGTTGCAAATTCTCCAAAGAGGAACTGTCTCTGGGGCCTGCTAGAATCACGTACACAGGCTGGGTGGGGGCTAGCGTGGCACCAGAAGAAGGGATGAGGAAGGGACTAAGGTTGACAACAGTGAGAGCCTCTTTGGGGGCTTGAGGTACTACCAAATAGCAATGATTATGAAATTTTAATAAGATTTCCTGTGCATCAAGTACCTGGATATACTTACATAATTGAACAAGTTCTGAGTGAAGCTTGAAATGACTATTTAAACTGAGAACTTTATTTATTTTTTCGTTTATTTATTTTTGAAATGGGGGTGGCGGGAGAGAGAACATGCAAACAGGGGAGAGACGGAGAAAGAGCAAGACACAGAATCCCAAGCCAAGCCTGTCCAGGTTCTAAGCTGTCAGCACAGAGCCTGACACAGGGCTCACACTCACAGATGGCGAGGTCATTATCTGAGCCAAAGTCAGACACTTAACCCAGACACCCCTAAACTGAGTAAGTTTAAATACAAGAGTTCATTGAACCTGGACTCCTAGGGTTATGATTTTCTAAGCATTATTTAGATCAGGCACAGGTATTTTTTTGTTTCTTATTCTTGAAATATTTAATTGTATGTTACTGTTAATCTAAGACATTTCTGTTATACTGAAAGTGAAACATTGAATTATAGTTGTGATGATTAAAGCAAGCTTTATTGATGAATTTTAGTTGTATCAATTAGGATCTGTTGGGTTGCAGAAAACACAATGAAAATTAAATTTAAAAATGAAAAGTATGTTTTCATATAACTTCAAAAATGGGGAGGGCTATCTTGCTTCAGGTGTGGTTGCAACAGAGTTTCAAAGTCATTTTGTCTTCATGGAGCTCTTTCTCCATTAAAAAACAAAACAAAACAAAACAAAAAATCAAACAAAAAAAACCCACATTCTTTCACTCTCAATCTCTCTTTCTATCTCTATCTATCTATCTATCTATCTATCTATCTATCTATCTATCTATCTATCTACCTATCTACCTATCATCTATATATCTACACACTCACTAAAAATTACATTTACAACTGAATTGGTGTAAAATTTAATATAAATCAGGCTGGTTTATTATTATATATTTATTTTTTAGGTTCAATATTTCTTACGATTTAAGAAGAAATAAAATATAGAATTTTTGTGTCCTCAAAATGTATTGTGGGCCCTAGGCACTATGCCTACTCCACCTAACGTGAAAATTAGCCTTTTTGAACACAATAGATTTTTTTTCTGATTTTTCATATGCCCTTCAAAATATCCCTGTGATGTAAGTGTTTCTTTCCCACTCCACGATGAGTAAATGGATCAGCTAGACTAATTAAATTGCTTGAAAACAGAAGTAATGATAATTGTGAGTTATTAAATCCACCTGTGTTGGACTTTTGATACTTTCTAGTTTCCACTTTAGTAAGTCTATTTATTTTCTCAGTAGAAAATGTTTAAAATACTTTAATGTCTTCCTTAATGTCTACTGCCCATTTTTCCCACTGTCCATTCTATATTCCACACTTTACTACTTAACTGAATCATGCCATCATCATCTTCATTAACATGGAAGTATGTATTGAATGCACATTCAATTTATACCAATGTATTAACTCTTTAAAATAAAATCTGTCATGTAGACATAATTATACATCTTTGAGAAGCCCAGAGAAGTTGCCCAGAAAAACTTGCCCAACTTGACTCAGGTAGCAAGTAGTAGACTCAAAAAATAACATATGAAGGGGGCCTGCAGATATCATGAATAATCTTCTAGCACTTAATCTTTTCTTCTCTCAGTATTATATCACATATAATCTTTATACCACATGTTTTAGCATTTTGACATATGTTTCTTGTTTTTCTTTAATTATTGATAGATGTTAGTCTTGTCTCCTCAACACCATTAACATCTTGAAGACAAGTTGATCATCTATGGTACAGTACTGGATATACTAAAAACCACCTGGCACATATTTCCTTGTATTGTATAGAATCTCTTTTTTGAATAAAATGTCACTATAGCTAGAGCAATGGGAGGAAATTATGAAAACTAAAGTGAAGCACTGCAAATATCATGGCCTAGCATATTTCTAATATGCAATGAATCTTTTATTATGTTCTGAGATCTGAAAAAAAATTCTTTTAAATTTGAAAAGGAACTTATTTTTCAAATTTACTTTGTTTTAATGGAGTGTGTATTTTTTTCTAAGAGAACAATTTTACCTTTTCTCCTTTATGAGCAACATCTCAAGCAGAAAAACTTAAAAGAGAAAATACACTTACTGTATTGTCAGTATATGATTTAAGAAAGGTGTGAATACCACCAATCACCATCTCCTTCACTATCAACAGACTGATTCACATTTTATTCATGCACCCTTGGACTGATGGATTTAATCCCTGAAGCATATGAATGTCCTTACTCAATGTACCCAGGAATAAATTCTGTGGTCACTCTCTTCAAGGTATTTTTGATAGCAAAATCCTGTGGCAAGACAATCGATCCAAGATTCTTTCACCATCAAACTTTATCGTTATTTTTGCTCATGAGAAGAGAAATAATTATGTTTGTAGTAGTCCATGGAATGACAATCTTTTCGAGTAGCCTGTCAGATTCGCTCTTTGTTTATACAGATATATACAAAATACCTATTCAATACTGTCAATTTGTCTAATTCTACAATAGTCTTCATAAGAAAATTTATATTATATTAACTTGTGTTTAAGACATCAGAGCTTTCCAAATAATCTATATCTTCCAAAAGATGATTATGGGAGTTTAATTTTCAACTTAGCCACTGATTCAATCACTTAAGGTTTTCAATCTATAAAACAAGAATGATTACCCATCTTTTGTTACCAGTCACATAATTTCTGTTTTTTGGGAGATTTGTGTATAATAGTGTTTAATAGTGTCAGTTAAAATTTCTAAACAAAGTAAGTTAACTAAATTAATCGGCACATTTTTACCACTTATAAAGTTGCTATAGCAATACTACCTACCTCTTGATGGTATCAGAGAATTAGTTTAATGTTTGTAAAGAGCCAAGTGTACAATAACTGGTAACTATTATTTGAAAATGATTCTGAGTAAGTTTTAATAAAATCCACTAAAAACAGGAATATTTTTTAATCAGTTATCACATTTCATTAAAGGATTGAGATGTTTTGATTAGCTCTTCTGAAAATAAGGATGAAATGTGCTAGAAATGTTTTATGATACTAAATGTGAAAGGGATGTGTGTGTGTGTGTGTGTGTGTGTGTGTGACAATTACTACTTCCCCCCTCAATAAGGACTATTTTAGGATGACAGAAAATGAATAGTCTTCCCAAGTAGAGGAATGTTTTACAGACATTGAACAAAGTACACACTCCTACAGAAAGAAGCATAAGATAAAATACAGATATAAGAACCATTGTGTGAATATTTTCCCTGACTTTAAGAAGGCACATCGAATTAGCCTGTGTCTTTATATCTAATAATGTAATTATCTTTCAAAGTTTATGACAGACCAGGAATAAAAAAATAATCACTTTCACAGTATGGAGAAGTGGATGAAGAGTATAAGTAAATACCAGAAAGAATTTACCTGCACTTTTGGTTTACTTCTAGCAAAGGCAAGATCCTGAGGATTACACTCAAGCATCATCTTTATTTAACAACAAAAAAACATATTAACTATTTTTAATTTTTTTTTACTATTTCAAAGGATAGCATTTTCAAAAAAAATTATTCAGTGCTCTATAAACAACATTTCTTGTCATTAACTCTTAAGAAATGGTTAACTATTTGAGGTGGAGGGAATAGGGTTGGGGTAGGAAATTACCTGTCAGACTTGAACTTAAGACAAGATCCGTGTTCACTAGCTGCATGACCTTGGGCAATGTACATAGCCAGTCTGTCCCAGGTTTCTCACTTTCAAAACAGAAATGTGTTCTAAGATTAGAGATACTGAATGCAATGTTGTCAGCACTATGCCTAACATATAGCATGGGCTTAATAAATGATAAATGGCATTGGTTTTAATTTTACTATTGTTGTTATTAAGCTATTAACCCTTAAGAATTTCAGCATCCAAGATCTTGAAGACATTCCCAGAACTAAGATGATGCTATCTTTTTTCTTCCTTCCTTATTGCCTTAAGTCATTTAACCTTGATTAATCATTAGTGCCTTCTTTGATACACATGAGGTCAATCTATAGAGTAAATCTCATTATTATTAAAGAGGTCTATACACAAAGATCTTGACTGTCCAAGTTGAGTACTTTACTCATTGCTAAAGCCACCACAGGTCAAAAAAATATTTGCACATAATCTAAGAAGAAAATCCAAAAATTTCTGAGACAGTTGAAACAAACACAAACCTTATTTTTTTTTAGAATGGTAAATTTTTCAGGATGATAATTGTTATGTTTCTATTACTGTGTCATTAATTTTTTTGGACTAGAAATTTTCAAATCTTAAAGACACACAAACCACTCCTTACCATGAAGTTTTAGAATTTTTATAGAAGAGGTTTTAAAATCTAATTTGAGAGTCACCAAAGACTGCACAACATCAATCCACGTCCACTGATGTTTATTTCTGGTGCTATTTTTTGAAGCACATTGTAACGAAAATGTGCAGTCCTAGTAGCTCCTCTGCCCTATAGTCTTCATTACCTTCATATTCTTTGCTCTACATAATAGGTGACCAAAAATTTTTATCATTATTATCATTATTCTGGTACTGAGAAATGAAGATCTGTTTCATCGTCTGATAGATCATTACACAATCTCTGTGCTTCCACTTACTCATCATTGTCATACTTGTTTTGAGCCTCAGTTCCCTTAACTTTGAAATGAAGATAAAAAACACCTGCCTTACAACATTGATAAAATAGGAAAAGAAATGATGCATGGGAATGAACATTTGGAGATTTAAAAAGCTTAACCGCCTGTTGTCTTCCCTCTTAGCAGGATAACCACACCTACGACTGCCTGAGATAAGTTCTGTTTACTCTTATTGTCACCACACAGTTACGGCAACTTCTTTTATCCTCAAAAAGTGCCAGTGTATAAGACAAATTACACAGTCATCCTGGTCATGAGGGTCATGAGAATTCTCAGACAAATGCTTTCACTCTCAACATACGTTAGAACCTCATAAGCCCGTCCCTACTTCATGGTTAGAGGTAGTAGTGGTGACTACCTTCATTTGACTAACACTTTACTGAGAAATAGTTTGGTTTCATGGATGCAGTAAGACATGGATTCCTTGGTTCAAGTACTATGCCTTCCAATAATCCATATTCTTGAAACATTTACCCAATCATTCATTTAAAAACTGTAGGTAAACAATATCTTTTCTGCCTTGCCATTGTATAGTTTAGAAATAATGTTATGGAATGATAAAAAATCAGTAGTTATAATTGTTATATTTTCTTATATACAATGCCACAATCTCATCAGTAGACTGATTAACATGAACAAAAGTTATGTATAGGGAAAAATCCAACAGACATTCAGACACATGTATTATATACTAGAAGCTACCTAGGTGAGGTGAAGGGAACAAAGATAAATGTGTTCTGCTCCTTGCTATCAATGAACTTCCCATCAAGACAGGACCAGTGTGTCAACTAAAATGAAGTCTATTTAACTATTCCCTGCCCTTAGTTATTCTCTTAACACCTTATTCATTTTCTCCACAAAACTGTTAATAAGTCCTCCATCATCCTGTTTGTTTATTTACTTCATTGTACATTGTTAGTCTTCCCAACTGCTACCTCTAAGAACAGGCCCCTGTCTTGACCTGTTCATACTATGTAATTCACAATTCGAAAAGGCAAAATGAACAGACTGAATAAAAATATTTTCTTAATGCTCTTCCATTTTCTCAATCCAGTTAAAAAATATATGGAGTGAATTTATGTTTCATGAAGAATGAGGAAATGGACACACAGGTGTTAACAGATGACTGGAAATTCTAATTTGATGGCTTAGGGGAGCTTGGGGCGTGGTCAGGTAAACTTCTGACTCTCGATTTTGACTCAGATCATGATCTCATAGTTGTGAGTTCAAGTCCTGTGGCTGACTATACAGAGCCTGCTTGAGATTCTTATCCCTCTCTCTCTCTCTTTGCCCTGCCCCTGCTGTGTTCTCTCTCTCTCAACATAAATAAATAAACTTAAAAAAAGTTAATTGAAATTCTATTCTGAGAGCTAGCAAATCTGGCATAACCCTCTGTCCACTTTTTCATTGAAAGATGAAAGATTTTGAATTTAGATATTTCTAAATTATCTTATGATTCTAAATTTTAGTTCTAATATGCATAAATATCCCTTTTAATGTATTTGCATGTATAATACATCATCAATGAGACTCTGCTTTCCTCTAATATACTAGAATTTCACAAAGATTTCGCTTCAAAAAATTTCTCTGCCTTAAAAAGTGGGGAAACTAACATGATGGAGAGTAGCAGTATATGTGCAGCATTAGCAATATACGTGTAGCATTGACCAAAGTCTGTTTCTAAAGCAGTATCTTCATAGAGGAACCTGAAATGTATGCTGAAATTTCAGATTCCCAAGTCTTACCCAAAACCTGGTGACCCCAAATCTCCATGGAAACTTAGAATAATCATTTTAAACATGCATCCATATTATTTTAGTGAAAACCAACATTTAGGAATTATTTATCCAGAACCTAACAAGTCAAGAGTATCTACAGAGAAATGGAGGTGACATACACACCATTTTGTCAGACTCTAAGCATAAAACTAACATAGATTGGGCAAGACTGGGAGAGGGAATGCTAAAGATTGAGTCCTGATAACATTAATCCATCCAGTCATGTATGAAACTGGCACTATTCTGGGAATTATGTCAACAAAAATCTACCTTTGCTTGTTCTAAATAAGATTTTTGCCAATTGAAAATTTCTCTGCTAATGTATAAAATGGCCAGTCTTTTGCAGAGGCTGCTATCCCTATAGATTTGCAAAAACAGCAAGGCTCTACAGGTTGTTTATGATGATTCCCTCTTATTGATTGGTGACCTGATATTTGTTTTGGATGACCGCAGTCCATTCATATTGCTGTTTAAACAGTTTGAGTGTCAAATCTAGTTAAATGCAAGTTTTTCATTATTAAAGCTATTGCTATCTCTTCTGGATGGTGAGAAAGTAAAATAATAAATATGTTTTATTACATAATGGTAACAGTTGGGAAGTTTGTTAAGGAAATCCTGGTCTGACGTGAAATGATCACCTCTGAAATCTTGTAGAATCTTGAAACAAACAAAAGTTTTCATGTTTAATATATATCGGCTGGTCTATGTGTTTTCTTAAAAATGAAAGGATGGACAAAATGAGCTGCAAAAGCTCCTTTCAACTGAACCCTTCCAAGATTTTACAATGATTAAGAGCCTTTGAACTTAAGAAAAACAAAACTCTAATAGAATAAGATGCACTTGTTTTGCAGTAGTGTGTAAAATTATGTTTAGCACCTGCCTTACAGTGCTAATTGGTCACAGCAAGCATTATTCAACTTTATGAATCATTATTGTAATTAACACGAAATGTACCAAGTATTTTTTTTTCTCCTAAAAGGCTATGGAATCTTGTGGAAAGCTGTTACTGAATGATGAGCTTTGATTTCCCATTTGTGTGAGACTGAACATGGCTAGAGGTTGAAGTAGGGATAGAATATCAACTTTTTTGTATGGCTATATATTATTTAACTTGCAAAGAGATGCATACTTTCCCAGTTAAAGTAATGAAGTAAGATAGAAAATTTAAATTAAAATCCACACATTGATCACCATCCCATGTCTGTCAGTATAACAGAGAAGCATATAAAATATTTGATACATGTGAGTGGGCTACATTTTATAAATGGAATTTTCTGGTAATTGTAACATGCTTTCATTTATAAGAAACATGACTTTAGATGTAAAACGGTGATCAAAAATATCATTAAAATATAAATCCCAAGATATATTTGTTCCTTTAAAACATAAAATGTGACAACTTAATGCTTACACTAAAAATGTGGCTGCCATAATGCTGTCTGACTGAATCTAATTTTTCATGAAATATAAATTTTGAGCATCTCAAGTGTTCTCCAGTTAGACTAAAAGTTTGTTAAAGAAAAAAAATAAAGTGGCTCAAATGCATTGAATTGTTCAAAATAAGTACATGGAAACAATATATTTCCTACAGTGAAATTTTAAAATCAGAATCTAATGAGATTAGAAAACTTGGTCAGAAATATAAGGACATAATAAGGGCAATTGTCAAATATAGAAATTTTGACATTTCTTTTTTATTGTGACTCTTCTGCTTAATAAATTATTTAATATTTATTTAAGGGAGCATTCATGTTTTTTCTTTGAAATGAGAAGAGTATTGATTTAGGTAAATGTCAACAATTTGATTTATTATTTAAAATTGAAGTTTTATGATTCTGGTTGTCATCATTGAAATATGATTGGCTTGGAGAATGCTCCATGAGAAGGTCTTTTGTCACTATTGGCCTATGAATAGCTCGGGTAAAAGAAAGATCCAGTTGTTCCTTTTGTCTTTTATAATATAAATATCACAAGTAGACCCATACATATGTATGTATTGACCTATGTGTGTGTTTGTGTGTGTGTATAGTAGTGTATGTATAGTGTGTATATATATATATGTATGTATAGTTTGTATGTGTGTATATGTGTGTGTATTTTAATCAATTTGTAAATTAAAATATCTCATGGCAATGATATGTTACATTTCAACTATGAAAGCAAGGAAAGATAGAAAATCCACTGAGGCACAAAGTACTTAATGCTTTATGTTGTATATTTATCTATCTTCATCCATCTTCTTGTTAGATCCCAAGACTTAGATATTATAACTTGATATTTCACATGATAATAGATGACTGCACCCATTTGAGTTCTGGTCACATAAGAAAGATCCAGATGCTGTTGTCTAAACTCTTATCCCAGCAATCATTTATGACAAAAGAATAACCTTTTCACATACATCTATACAGTTTGATTTTGCCTAATTGTAATCGTTCTCTCATGAACTGTTTAGCTATTTGAGACAGCATGGCACCTTCACATTGATTCTTGTCCCTTTGCACTAATGATGAATGAGACTTTTATTGCATTTATTTCCAATTCCTATCTCCTGAATACCAACCTAATCTATATGGCAATTTATTAGGGCAGCGGAGAATGTAGCCATACCCCATGCTTCTTTTATTTGAATTTAAAATTTCGATTAATATAGTTTCAGTCTGGTCAAATGGAGCCAAATCTTTGGAAAAGAAAACAACTTTATTCATTTCAAAATAACTATCTTCTTTTCTACTACATGAGCAATGTTTGAAAAAATTTCCCTTTCAACTTTATCATTTGATTGAAACAGGTTCTATTTTAGCATCTGTAATAAATGCTTTTAAGTTATTCGAATTTTGTGCCAGGAACCTAAGTGGATATATACCACCACTAAATCTGATTTTTCATTATATTCCAAGCATCTAAGCAAGCCAGCCTACATATAAAAAAGCATAACAAGAGGAGATATTCTTTTTTTCAGTAGCTTAGACTCAGATTTGAACATACAAAAAATCTTTAAAAGGTAACTTAAGAAAATTACCACCAACTACATATTTTCTCCCCTGTACATCAACTATGAAATTTCCTGGAATAGAACTTGGTTCAAATTAGTTACCAGCAATCAAAAGACCCTTACCTCTATTATCAGTGAACCATTTTTTTCTACCATTCACTAGTATTTGGAATAAGAAATATTGTTGCTATAAAACACCGTTTGGTAGGTAGCCTCTGTCTTAATCTCAGAAGCTTCTTAATCCACAGAGGCCTTTCTAGTACCCAGATAAACCTGTCATGCAACAGTCAGTTAGCCATTTTGAAAACTGACCTCTGAGCCTCTGAGAAATATTGGCAGCTTTATTCTTTAAATCATGGTTCCTAAGAAAAGAGTAGAGCTTCATTTTCTTTCTAAATCAATATTGTATTTTAAACAATATAAACCACGAATATAATTTAATTTTCTAGTAGCTACATGTAAATAAAAGATAAAAAGAAATACAAAATTAATGTAATATAATGTGTTCAGCATTATCATCATTTGACTTACACATAACATTTTAAGATATTAATGAGATACTTCATTCATACTAAGTCTTAAAAGTGTGTTGTTTATTTCACATATTTGATACATCTAAATTTGAATCAGATATTTTAAGTGGGCTATAGTAACACCTGTAGCTGTTAATCACATAACACTATTATGATGTATTCATGAACAACTATTTAAAGAGTGAAAGAATGCTTCCCAGTAAGATTCTGATGTAACACCTTATTGGGGATATTTTGCTCCAGGCACACATGACAATATGCTTTATATATCAGATGTATTGACATAAAAATGTTAGAAAAAGGACAAATTTAAGCAAAAATGTTAGCCTTGAGAATAAACTGCCAACATGTCTTTGTTTGGGAAAAATAAAATCAGAAGTTAATTTTAGAAATATAGACAAATCTTTCAATATATGTGGAAACTCAATATATACTTATTAAACAAAGCTATGAATTTACAAATAAATTTTAAATTAAAATTCCAGTTATTTTTAATTAAAAAAACCAGAAATGCTTGGAGTATCCACTAAAACAGTAATGAGAAGGAAATATATAAGCTAAATTCATGTTTATGGAATATAAAGACTGAATATCAATCTATTTGTTCTATTTAAGTTGGAAAAAAAACATAAGACTAAAGAATAATGAAAGCAAGAAATAGCAAAAACCTAAAGAGGTTATTGGAGAAATAAATAACAGACACACAAATAAATATGTTTATGGATATGTGTATACAGACATGTATGCACACATATATACAGAGGACTATAGATGTAGTAGAGACTATTTTTTGAAATCTAGAGATAATATTAGAAACTACTTTTAGCCAACATATTTGAAATCTTAGAGGAGATAAAATTTCTAAATACACATAAATTTTTAAAGTGGCTATAGAAAAAAGGCCAACACTGTTGCAGAAAATAATTTGGGAAATTAATCCTTTTTATATATTTTCAAGGCTAGTAATATTTGGTAGTAAAACTGACAATCACAGAAAATAAAAGGTATAGCTCAATTTCTCTTAATCACATGTTTTTAAAGTTTTAAAGATTGTCCTACCGAATATATCAATGCATTTTAAAATAAATAGTTACCAAATGGTTTTACAGAAAGTTACACAGTTTAATCTTGGAAAATATCCTACTGTAACTAACCCCATATAACATAGTGAAATAAAAAATAGTGTATGGTTATAAATGCAGAAAAGTCAACACCCATCAAAGATTTTTAAAAACATAACCTAAACTATTAGAAATTTAAAATAAAAGAAAAATAATTAATGAAATAAAGGTCATCTGCCAACATTTACAGGACGTTATACTTACGAAAGGTGAGTAATATTGTCAATTCTGCTCAATATATATGACAAATGTCAGCCAAAGCAAAAAAGACAAAGGAATTGTGAAAAATTAGGTCTTGCAAAGAAAATAAAACAGTATAAATCTGTTATCTGTAACTGAAGCGATTGTCCACACACAAGTCCAGGACAGAGTGGGGGACACAAGATCAATGTACAATATTCAGTAGCATTATTTTATATCAGCAACAATTGGAAATATAGTGAAAAACTAGTACTGAGAAATTTATTTAACGAAGTCATATGATACCATCATGAAAAAATAAAGATGTTATTAATAGATATAAGACTTCCTAAGCTATTGAATTCAGTGATATGAAAAGGCATATCTAATATATAGACAAGACTCAGGAAATGATATATTCAATTCCTCCACCAAATTAATCAACACATTCCATGCAATTCCTATCAAAATTGCAGCAGGATTTTTTAAAGCACTTGACAAGCTAATCTTAAACTTTATATCCAAGAAGAAAAACTATAGATTAGTAAGGACCATTTTGAAGATAATGAAGAAATGGAGAAGATGCATCATAAATTATAGCAATTAAAATTGGTGAGGTATTTGGCACAAATAGACTGAGAGAGGAATAAACAGAAAATAAAGGCTTGGGAACTTTTTATAAAACAAAAATGATATTCTAAACATGTGGGAAAAGTGTTAACTATTGAATAAAATATCTACCTCCTACTATATACATTTCTTAAGGACGTAAAATGGACAGGGCTGGGTACCTGGTGTCAAAAATAAGTATGAACCCAAGTTTCTGTTTTAAATACATTTTCTTAATTAAGTGACAATAACTCCTTCATTATCACATTTGGTTCAATTAAATTATATAAATTTTCTAATGAACTCCAATTTTTCTTCTTTAGAGTGATTTGCACTCTGTAATTTCACTACAGATGAATGTTATTGAATGTGAAAGGTATGATCAATATCAGTTATTTTATTTAAAACACTATGTTTGGAAGAAGAGCAACTAGGTTGTATGTCTTAATGTAACATATACACATGATGTGCAATTTAATTATATTATGAAGTGTTTGGAATTATAGTCATTGTGGCTTATTTTTTACTTCAATGGTTGCAGTCTATTGGGAACTCTGGAAGAAAGTCACCAAAACCCAGTGTTCTGCCAATATATCACCCCCTAACTAACAACATTCTGCCTTGATTGCGTACAGAAGGAAATTCCCTCTGGGATGTAGCAACATAGTTATTGTTAAGAAATGACAGCTTGTAAAAAAGCAAAATCTCACAAAACCAAATGTTTTGTCTCCTTTTTAGAACCTGAAACCACTGGGGGTTGGTTGTAGAGGAGGGTAAATGTATTCACAATTCTCCTGTTGGGAATAGGAAGCTTAGTACTAAAATTCATGAATGTGATACAGTTAGAATCCAGTGTGGATCATTATGTGTAGGTATTTTAATTTATATAGTCATTACTCATTTACACGTACCTGATAAGTATGGTTATGTTCTTGTACTTGACCAATGCCTCATCTAACATAATCAGCATGCTATTTTCTTTATTGGCTGTTATTCTTATAAAACTTCATATTGCTTACATCCAGGAAAGGTTCAGTCAATACTCAAGCAAATTCACTGTACATATTTCATATCTTAAAATATCTTAAAAATAAAGTATATATTGTTTATCTTATTGTGAAATTTGGAAGTTCTAACAGTTACCCTTTTTGTAAGTTATTTAGCTATTGTTTAAAAGATGGATTGTGTCCTATAATACTGAAAAATAACCTTTCAGTTGACATCCTGATAATCACTTGGTATAATTCTGCAGCTTGTTAAACTATATAGTTATATGTTAGCATCTAAATCATACAGAGTACAGAGAAAACTACAGAAAGGAATCAATGGAGAAAAGCCAGAGCTTAGTCATTTGGGGCTAATATATAGCCAGTGATGTCTGCAAACATTATGGAAAACACCATTAAAACTAACCAAGATGCAATCATCTCACAAGAAACATCAATTTAGTCTGTACTTTATGTCCCTGCCCTCAAATATGTAAAATAAGTACATGATGTTTGCTGTCACAACTATTCTAGATGTTTGCTGTTGATATGCTATATCAGCATTCTATAAGGCAAGCCCATGGGAAGTCAGGTTGTGTTTTGCTCTACCCTTACAGACTGGATAAGAAAGAAGTTATAAAACACTGGAAGAATAGTCATGGCAAAAGATACTGGTTGCTAAAAACCTCTATTTGCCACAGATGGGTTTTATATTTGGTTGGTTAATGTGATTCCCAGGGTGGGAATCAACTAACAGATGGAAATTGATAAGACTCTCCAAAGTTAAGGTGATTAGACTTAAGAACTGGAGAAAGTGGGAAAAACATGGAAACACAATTTTAAACACTGAGAAATACATGTATAATCAAAAGTGTTAGCTTTGTTTCTATATTTCAACATCTTAAAATTGAAAAGAATGTAAATATAAAAAGTAGGTAAAAATCAGTAGTAACAGGATTAATCACAATATTTTTCACAGTATTTCCTTTTTAACATTTGATTACAAATTTTAATCTCTCAGAAATTAAAGCAAGTCGGTAATATGAAAGAGATTCCAAACCCCATTATGAATACTTTTTTAAAGTTTATTTATTTATTATGAGAGAGAGAGAGAGAAGCGGAGAGAGAGAGAGTCCCCAGCAGTCTCCACAATGTCAGCACAGAGCTTAATGCAGGGCTTGAACCCACAAACCATGAGATCATGGCACGAACAGAAATCAAGAGTTGGACACTTACCTGACTGAGCCACCCAGGTGCCCCTAGTGCATACTATTTTTTAAAATTTTATCTCCTTTGCTTGCCTCCCTATGTCCAACACACACACACACACACACACACACACACACACACACATACATCACACTTTTTCTAGGGGGAAGAGAATAAAAAGTATCACAGAGAAGAGTCTAGATTTTGTACATATAGCCTCTTTCTTCTTTTGTTGTGGTCATACTGTTTGTTTCTCTAATTTTAAACTTCAAGGATTCTGTGATCCCTAGCTACCTGATTTTCAAAGCAAATTTCCAAAGGAATGTTGCTGTAATCCTTCAGCTTGATCTCCTCACAATTGGAATACCCAAGGCAGGAAGTTGAATTAATATCAGTACCTGTGGTTTAATCTGAAGGGGCTATAGAAACATCCATTCTCATTTATATTGGAAACTAGATGCCAGAAAAAATCTTATTTATTTTTTTGTAATCCAATTTTTAGAGCACAGTGTCTGAAAATCATATTTAAATCTCTTATATGGCACAAAGGATAACAAAGAAAATTGATACAACCAGTTTTTCCTCTTTGCTGTGCTAAAGGAAGAGGGGATGGAGGAAGGAGAAATTGTCTCTAAATGTTTAGAATGCACAGGTCCTAACGTTTCCATCTGTGTTTGTCATCTACTGTGTCACTTCCTAGAACTCCTAGTGTGAGGGAGATGCCATTCCTATTAGGCTTTTAGAGTCACTAACCTATTTATTCTTGAGAATCTGAAAAAATACTTTGTTGAGGGAAATGGGAAGGACAGGAAAAGAAAGAGCCTGAGCTTATTAGGAATGGATCTGTAGAACAGACAGTTAGCTAGCAGAAAAATGCCTTGGAAAAGAAAAGTGTTGTGCATAGTTTCATTGTCACATTTTGTATCTACTCTTGATTAAATTAACAACTTCAAAAGAGGGCAAAATCCTGACTTAATTTATCTGTATTCTTCAATCTAAAATAATTTTAAGTACATACTAGTGGAGTTAAATATATAATTTTATAATGATGCCTTCTGGTCAACTACTTATTGTCTTTCTGGAAAATCTTTTAGTTACAAACACATAAATATGAATATGCCAAATCATGACAAATGAGGACCATTATTTCACATTTCATATACTCCTTCCTTGACTCACTGGCAGAAATCACTAAACTTCTAGGCCTCTAGTTCTAAATCTTTTTTTTCCTCTTCGAAATCCCAAAAGATATCTGAAGGTGGATTATAGCATATAAGATATTTGGAAGTCCTTTAGAGTTATTATATGGAGAGCCTACTCACTCATTTCTTTTTAGTTCAGCAGATAACTATTTTGAGTCTACTATTTGTAGATCACTGTGCCACATATTAGATAATAATGATGCAAATGTTATAGTTGAGCGGGACAGACTATGGAGAAGTAAACATGTTAGCAAATGATGATAAATGCAATGATGGATTAAAACAAGATAATTTGAGGGGTGCCTGGATGGCTCAGTTGGTTGAGCGTCTGACTTCGGCTCAGGTCATGATCTACCTGGCTCATGGGTTTGAGCCCTGTGTTGGGCTCTGTGCAGACAGCTCAGAGCCTGGAGACTGATTGGGATTCTGTGTCTCCCTCTCTCTCTGCACTTCCCTCCCCTGCTCATGCTCTGTCTTTCTCAAAGATAAATAAACATTTAAAAAATTTAAAAAATACATAATTTGATTAAGAACTATTTCTGGAAGGAGGAATGAGGGAGTGAGGGTTCTTATTTACATACGATTGTCAATGAGGCTGAGGAAATATTTAAATGGAGATCTGAAGGATAATAAGTCAGCCAAAAGAAATAGGAGAACGAAATGTAGAAAAGCCCCAGGCTCCTTACTGTAGATATGGTAAAGTAACATTTGTTAAGTAGAGCATGAGGTTGTCAGATGTGAGCCAATGGTCAACCAACGATTATAAGGGAAATTGACATAGAGTTTATTACTAACAGATCCTGGAGAATGTATACAGCACAGCACACCTTGAGGGGCTACACTGGGAAATCAAGACAAAATGAAGGCAGAGAGCAAGGAAGGACCTGGGCCACATGCCTTTAACAGGGTCCTTTTGGAAGACTGTTTTGGCATTCCCAGGCTAAGGTCAGATTGGTTAATTCAGACCAAAAACAGTGGAGGTTTGGTTAAGATTCAATGAAGTTAATGATATTTTAGAGGGAATTAGCACAGGGACTGATCACTAGGAAGATCTTCAGGTTAGACAGTGAGATGGAACTATATAGGCCTGGCTCTTTGTGGTGACAGACCTAATATCATTTTACTTGTAAAGCCTGGGTCTCTCTCTTGAAGTTTTATAGGAATACGTTTGATCTTTTGAATTTGGTCCATGTGGCTATAGGGTAGAACAGAGTCATTGCATACAAAAGGGAGGATCTTCTGAGGAGTGGATTAGAGGTGGCACTTCGGGGTACGAAAGAGGTGCCTGTAGAGGTGGTGGAAATTATGAGAGTAGAGTCTGTCATGGAGGATCCATGGAAGGAAAAGCTGTAATCTGGGCACTAAGTGGCAGTCATAGCAGCAAGGGGTCCCTAACAATCAGTCCAAATAGTCAAGCTAGGAGTGTCGTGAGGAAATGCCTTATTGTGGCTACTGTGGTTTAGAATACATGGCTTGGCTTGCCATGGGGTGAAATGATATCTATATCTGTATCTCATGCTTTCAGGCAAACATCAGGGGCCTTACTCAAGGTTCTGCAAACGTTCTAATAAAAACAAGGTTCAGAAGCAAGCATAATTGCATCTTGGCCTCCTGGTTGACAGTCACCATATCCATTTCCCCCCCCTGGTGTAAAGGCAGTGGAGGGGTGTTGCAGAATCCCAATGTCCAGCAAAGTTGAGGCATGCTGTCAACATCCTTTTCCTCTTTGGTGTGGCCTCACCTCTGAGGTGCAGACATTTTCAATAGGGAGCTCTTGAGCTAAAAAGGCTATGAATGAGGACATACTGTACTTAAGAGTGATGAAGGCCAGCAAGCAGTAGGGTGGCCTGCTCAAGTGGAGATCCATGAAGGGTAGGAGTAGATGGCTGATAGTAGATTATAAGCATATATGCTAGAGAACATGTTCAGGACTAAATTACAAGTATTGGTCCTAATGTTATTAGAACAAATCTCAGCTCTATCAGATTATCAGAGATGTGCCTTGGAAAACAGTACACTTTATCTGTGAGCTTTGTGGAGACTCCATCTGAAATGCATATTGTTTCTGGACACAATGATGGCCTAATTGTAGAGACATTTTGTGGGTGGTAGTTTTACAATCTGGAGTTTGTACCCATTAAGACTGTAGTAAGATCATTACAGTACAAACCACTCCGCCAGATTGGCCTGATTTGATTAGACAGGTAGGGCTATTCTGCCTGGGATATAATTTGGGACACAGTTCAAGAGAGACTCATTTAAGCATGGCTTCTATTGGTATTATTAAATGTAGAAGAATGGGAGTTCTAGATAAGAGCAATACCCACAACAAAGAAGAACAGTTGAATTTGAATAGCTTATGGGACTTTTTAGGGGTAAGCAGCCTGGATATTGACCAAAGGTATTGCCTTGGCTGGGGAAGAAGCTTGACCTGCAATACTGACTTCTGGATTCTAGGGTTTCTTTGTCAATTTTATTTCCTAATAAACTGGCATCTATTAGGCAAGTGAGCCTCTTTATTTCTCTCTGATATCCACACAATTCAACTCTTGGTTCCTAGAGCTATAATTTCAATCTCTATCAAAATTTTCATGAATTTGGATTAATTAATCATCTTTATAACCCAAATAATAAGACATAGCTGGTAGCTTTTGCTTCACCACTGTTACTGGGCCCATCGATAAGGCCAATAAAATCTGTATTATTATGGTTTGTAAGCAGTTTGGTAGATTGTCCTCTTGGACTCTCAATTATAAGAAGGTCATATTTGTACACTCTTGAATCTGTACAGTTATATAAGTTTTATATATTATATATTTTATAGTTATATAATTTTTTACTCATATTTTATAGTTTATCATTTTTAGTTTTGACATCCAACTCTTAACCTGGGCCTGGATCTTTGATTTGGGCAAAAAATTCCTGACCTAGAGGATATAACTAACTTTGATGAAGCTGCATAACTCTAGAAATAATATACACATATGCAGTGTTAAGAAATTTTAAGATATAGTTGTATGGGTATATTTGTAAACCAGAGCTCTGTCTCTTACCATCTTCTCAGATGGTTCAAATGCCACTAAACAGTTAAGAGTACTTTTCATACCCACTCTCTTCCCCTTCTGATTGTACCTCACAAATTTGTTCATTTTCTTATTTCATATTTTCTTTATTTGATTCTATTAATTCTTCTCCATAGGCTTGATTTGAAAGGGGTTGATTTTGCTATGGTAATTAAAACTCATAATTTGGCAATAAAGAATATAACCAACTTCCTTACACTTGGAATATCTTATGATTTTATTTGAAAATTTTATAATTTATGGGGTGCCTGCGTGGCTCAGTTGGTTAAGGGTCTAACTTCAGCTCAGGTTGTTGTCTCACAGTTCATGAGTTCAAAGCCCACACTGGGCTCTGTGCTGACAGCTCAGAACCTGGAGCCTGGTCATATTCTGTGTCTCCCTCTCTCTCTGCCCCTCCTCTGCACACACTGTGTGTGTGTCTCTCTCTCTCAAAAATAAACATTAATAAAACCTTGGAAAAAAATAAATTTTATAATTTTTCCTCTTGACACATAATATTTTCTACTTTTTCATCCACTGTGAAATAAACTCATGTGTGTTTGATGTGCGAAGTTAGTCCAAAAATAAAATCATATATCAAAATTTTGAGCAAACATTTATGTAGCACTATAGTTGACAGTTTAATTCCTAAAATACAGAAGCATTTTTATTTTCCTTATTAAAATGAATGTGCTTAGGAAAAATAACTTCCAATTTTGTATGTATTTTATTATTCACACATTAACGAAAGTCTCACTTTATTATATGCTTTGTTATCATGAATCATAGCTAGATGGTAACTTAAAATAACTTATATATTCCAAAGACCATGTAAGGATTAAGTGCTTACTAATGTACATTTTTCAAATTTTTAAATAGTCTGGCTAAATTCACTCAATTCCCTGAAAGCATTATTATCCCCCACCTTTTGTAAATTAAGCATCATATGTAATCTTAATATAATGCAATGTTTATTTATTTGTCTATGAAACAGTCTTCCTTCAAAATTCAATAAAATTTTTTTAATGTTTATTTTATTTTTGTGAGAGAGAGACAGAGCATGAGCAGGGGAGGAACAGGGAGAAAGGGAAACACAGAATCCAAGCTATCAGCACAGAGCCCGACACGGGGCTCAAACCTTAAGATCAAGACCTGAGTCGAAGTTGGATGCTCAACCGGAGTCATGATTCGTGAGTTCAAGCCTAAACAAGCCTAAAGTCTGGTTCTGTGCTGACAGCTCAGAGCCTGGAACTTGCTTTGGATTTTGCGTCTCCTTCTCTCTCTCTCTCCTCTCTCTCTCTCTCCTTCTCTCTCTCTCTCTCTCTCTCTCTCTCTCTCTCTCTCTCTCTCTCTCCTCTTTCAAACATAAATAACTATTTTTAAAAATGAGTTTTAAATGTGTATTCTTCTGGAAACACTACCAATAATAGTAGTAGGGATATAATTATAGCAACTGTGCCCTGTCCTATTTCCCCTGGGAGAAAAGTACACGGGGAAAGGATGGAGGGGGATGTCTCAATCTTATAAATGACCTAAATTTGGGGGCACCTGAGTGGCTTAGTTGGTTGAGGTTCTGATTTTGGCTTAGGTCCTGATCTCAAGGCTTGTAGTTCTAACCCCTGATTGGGTTCTGTGTTGACAGCTCATATCCTGGAGTCCACTTCAGATTCTGTGCCTCCCTCTCTCTCAACCATTCCTCCTCTTTTATCTCTCTCTCTCTCAAAAATAAATAAATATCAGAAAAACATTTTAATTTAAGAATTAAAAATTAAAGAAAGAATGATCTTATTTGTGTTTGTCACAACTTTTTCCCTCTCTATTTGAATGAAAGCAGATAAAACATACATATGTATTTGGAATAGAACAGAGAACCCAGAAATGTACCTACAATGTATAGCCAACTAATCTTTCACAAAGCAGGAAAGAGTATCCAATGGGAAAAAGACAGTCTCTTTAGCCAATGGTTCTGGGAGGGACAGCAACATGCAGATGAATGAGACTGGACCACTTTTTTACACCATTCACAAAAGTAAATTCAAAATGAATGAAAGACCTCACATTGGTCACAGTGGCTAAAAATAGCAACTCAGGAAACAACAGATGTTGGGGAGGATGTGGAAAAAGGGAAATCCTCTTGCATCATTGGTGGAAATGCAAATTGGTGCAGTCACTCTGGAAAACAGTGTGGTGGTTCCTCAAAAAATAAAAAGTGAATTACCTTATAGCCCAGAAATAACACTACTAGGAATTTATCCAAAGGATACAGGAGTGTTAATTCATAGGGTGACATGTACCCCAAAGTTTATAGCAGTGCTATCAACAATAGGAAATTATGGAAAGAGTCCAAACATCCATTAGCTGATGAATGGATAGAGAAATTGTGATACACACACACACACACACACACACACACACACACACACATATACAATGGAATACTATTCAGCAATGAAAAATAGTGAAATCTTTCCATTTGCAACAATACAGATGGAACTGGAGGGTATTATGCTATGTGAAGTCAGTCATTCAGAGAAAAACAGATATCACATGTTTTCATTCATGTGTGTACTTTGAGAAAATTAGCAGAAGATCATAGGAGAAGGAAAGGAAAAATATGTTACAAACAGAGAAAGAGGCAAACCATAAGAGACTCTTAAATAGAATAAACTGAGGGTGTATGGGGGAGTTTGGGGGAGTGGGGAAAATGGGTGATGGGCATTAAGGAAGGGCACTTGTTGGGATGAGCACAGAGTGTTGTATGTAAGTGATGAATCACAGGAATCTACTCCTGAAGCCAAGACTACAATGTATGTGAGCTAGCATGACAATACATTATAATAAATAAATAAATAAATAAATAAATAAATAAATAAATAAATAAAAACTAAGACACTAAGTACAATAAAAAAATGAGCAAATTTCCTCTCTCTCACTTTCTCCCTCTCTCTTTCTCTCTCTCTCTCACACCCACGCACACACTTGGAAAACAAGTAGATATGTAGGGAAAGCCTGAATGGTTACTTACTAGAGTTAAATATACATAACATGTTGTACCAAAGAAAGTTTCTGTAAGAATAAATCTCTTTAATTCATATAGTGGAATAATTACCAAAAAGAAGGAAAAAAAATGGAACTTCGCAAAATTTACCTCAGAGAAGAAAGTAGATTGTGTCTGAAATGTTATATAATTCCTCAGGTGTTCTGATATTCAAAATGTTTTCTTTTCCATCCTTTAAACCTGAAGGCTGAGATATACAAGCCAGAATTATAGTTTTCAGTTAATATTAAACTTTTAGTTCAATTCTAATACTGAGTCAAATAGAAATTACAGTGCACCAAAGACTTGGAAAATACGTTTTCTGTTTAGAGAAACAGACTAACATAATTATATGATTTCTTTTGAGGTAAAAACTTACATGTGGTGCAAGGTTTTAAACTCATCAAATTATAAAGAATTCTCTATTAATCTTATACATTAATCCACATTTGCATATCCTACCTTCAAAACGGAATTTATGAACCTACAGCAGTTCTCACTTGACTGGGCTATTTACAGATCCCAGAAAATGGTTCTTTGACTTTACACAGTCAATATGCAATGGGCAATGACTTTTTTTTAAATTAAACTAAAACTTTTTTTCCATCATAAGTGTAGTCTTTAATCCCCATCACCTATTTCATCCATCCTCCCCCATTCTCTCTAATAACCATCAGTTTGTTCTCTATAATTCAAAATCTGTTTCTTGGTTTCTCTATCTTTCTGTTGCTCATTAGCTTTGTTTCTTAAATTCCACTTGTGGGAAATCATAAGGAATTTGCCTTTTCCTGACTTATATTACTTAGCATTATACTCCCTATCTCTATCCATGTTGTTGAAAATGGCAAGATTTCATTCTTTTTTTATGGCTGAATAATATTCCGTTATGTATACATACCTCATCTCCTTTATCAATTCTTCTATAGATGGACATGGTCTATTTCCATAGTTTGGTTATAGTTACAATAACCATAGGGATGCATGTATCTTTTTGCACTGGTGTTTTTGTGTTTTGGGGGTAAATATCCAGAAGTATGATTACTTGATCCTGGGAGAGTTCTATTTTTAATTTTTTGTGGAATCGCCATACTCTTTCCCACAGTGGCTGTACCAGTTTGCATTCTCACCAATAGTGCCCAAGGGTTCCATTCTCTCCACATCCTCCACACCACTGTTGTTTCTGTGTCTTTGATTTTAGCCATTCTGATAGGTGTAAGGTGATATTTCATTATAGTTGATTTGCATTTCCCTGATTAGTAGTGATGTTGAGTATTTTTTCATGTGTCTGTTGTCTGTTTGTAGTTCTTCTTTGGATAAATGTCTTTTCATGTCTTCAGCCCATTTTTTAATTTGATTATTTTTGAGGTATTGAGTTGCATCAGTTCTTTATATATATTTTGGATACTAATCCCTTATTGGAGATGTCTTTTGCCAAACATCTTCTTGCATTCAATAAGTTACCTTTTAGTTTGGGTGGTTGTTTCATTTGCTTTGCAGGAGCTTTTTATTTCTATGTAGCCCAAATAGTTTAATTTGTTTTTAGTTCTCTTGCCTCAGGAGTCATATCTAGAAAAATATTACTATGGTCAATGTCAGAGAAATTGTTGCCTGTGCTCACTTCTAAGATTGTTATGGTTTCAGGTCTCACATTTAGGTCTTTAATCCATTTTGAATTTAGTTTTGTGCATGGTGAACAAAAGTGGTTCAGCTTCATTTTTTTTTGTTGAGGATTTTTCCCCATTGTATATTCATTCCAGTTTTGTTGAAGATTAACTGACCATATAATCACAGGTTTATTTCTGGGTTTTCTACTATATTCTATTGATATATACTATCCATTGCTCTATTTTTATGCCAGTACCATACTGTTCTAATTATTTTTACTTGCAATATAACTTTTAATGTGGACTATTATACCTCCAGTTTTGTTTTTTATTTTCAAGATTGCTTTGAATACTTGAGGTATTTTGTGATTCCATACAAATTTTAGGATTTGTTGTTGTTGTTGTTGTTGTTGTTGTAGCTCTGTGAAAATTGTTGTTGGCATTTTGAAGGGACTGCTTCAAAATGTAGTATAGATATTTTAACAATATTTGTTCTTCCAACCCATGAACATAGAATGTATTTCTTTTTTTTGCATGTTTTGAATTTTTTTCATCAGCATTTTATACTTTTCAGAGTACACCTATTTGGGTAACTTTATTCCTAGATATTTTAATGTTTTTGGTGCAATCGTAATTTGGGTTGTTTTCTTAATTTCACTTTTCACTACTCTATTATTAGTGTATAGAAATGCAACAAATTTCTGTACATTGATTTTGAATCCTATGACTTTCTGAATTCATTTATCAGTTCTGTATTTTTGGTGAAGTCCTTAGGGTTTTCTATATGTAGCATCATGTAGTCTGCAAATAGTGAGAGTTTAACTTCTTTCTTACCAATTCAGATTCCTTTTATTTCTTTATGTTTTCTAATTGTTTTGGCTAGAACTTCCAGTACTATGTTGAATAAAAGTGGTGAGAGTAGACATCTTTGCCTTGTTTCTCTCCTTAGGGGAAAAGCTGTCATTTTTTTCACCATTGAGTATGATGTTGGCTGTGGATTTTTCATATAAGGTTTCATGATGTTGCGGTATGTTCCATCTAGACCTAGGGTTCATATCATAAATGGGTGTTATACTGTGCCAAATGCTTTTTTTGCACCTATGAAAGTGATCATATAGTTTTTATACTTTATCTTAATTGATGTGATTTATCACATTGATTGTTTTGTGAATATTGAACCACTCCTTGCGTCCCAAGAACAGATCCCACCTGGTTGTGTATGATTTTTTCAATGTATTGCTAGATTCTGTTTACTTATATTGTGTAGAGGATTTTCACATCTATATTCATTAGAAGTAGTTCTGTAGGTCTCTTCTTTTGTGTTGTCTTTATCAGTTTTTGTTATTAGGGGGATACTGGCCTCCCAGAATGAATTTGGAAGTTTTTCTTCCCCTTCTATTTTTTGGAATAGTTTTAAAATATGTATTAACTCTTTTTTAAATGTTTGGTAGAATTTACCTGTGTAGTCATTTGGTCCTGGACTTTTGTTTGGGGTTTTTTTTGGTGACTGATTTAATTTCATTGCTGATAATTGGTTAGTGCACATTTTCTATTTCTTTCTGCTTTACTTTTGGTAGGTTATATGTTTCTAGGAATTTGTCCATTTCTTTTACGTTGTCTAACTTGTTGGCATATATTTCCTAATACTCAGTTATAATTGTTTATATTTCTGTGGTGTTCCTTGTTATTTCTCATCTTTCATTAACAATTTTGTTATTTATATCCTCTTTCTTTTTTCTTTTTATTTCTTTTTTTAAATGAGTCTATCTAGAGGTTTATCAATTTTATTGATCTTTTCAGAGATCAATAAACCAGCTCCTGATTGCATTGATCTGTCTTTTTGCTTTTGTTTGTTTGGTTTGGTTTGGGTATGTAGTTTATGCATCATTTATTTCTGCTCTAATCTGTATTATTTCTTTCCTTCTGCTGGATTTGAGTTTTGTTGATTATTCTTTTTCTAGCTCATTTAGGTTTAAGGTCAGATTGTTTATTTGAGATTTTTCTTGCTTCTTGAGGTAGGTCTGTATTGCTATAAACTTCCCTTTTAGAACCACTTTTGCTGTATCCCCAAGGTTTTGGACTACAGTGTTTTCATATAATTTTTATTTCTTCATTGATTTCTGTTTGTTCACCCATTTTTAGTGGCATGTTATTTAGCCTCCATGTATTTGTGTTCTTTCCAGATTCTTTCTTGTGGTTGACTTTTATTTATTTATTTTACTTTTTGCAGTAGACAAAGAATGTTTTATTTATTTTTTATAGTTTATTACCAAGTTGGTTTCCATATAACATCCAATGCTCTTCCCCACAAGTGCCCCTCTTTATGACCATCACCACCCTCCCCTTCCCCCTCCCTCTTCAGCCCTCAGTTTGTGCTCAGCATTGAAAAATCTCTCATGATTTGCCTCACTCCCTCTCCTCAACTCTTCCTCTCCCTTTCCCATTCCCATGGTCTCCTATTAGATTTCTTTTGTTAGACCTCTGAGTGACAACATATGGTATCTGTCCTTCTCTGCCTGACTTATTTCGCTTAGCGTGACTCCCTCTATGTCTATCCATTTTGATACAAATGGCCAGATTTCACTTATTCTCATTGTCATGTGGTATTCCATTGTATATATATTCCACATCTTCTTGATCCATTCATCAGGTGATGGACATTTAGGCCTTTTCCATGATTTGGCTATTGTTTAAAGTACTACTATGAACATTGGGGTACATGTGCTCCTATGCATCAGCACTTCTGTATCCCTTGGGTAAATCCCTAGCAGTGCTACTGCTGAGTCATAGGGGAGTTCTATTGATAGTTTTTTGAGGAACTCCCACACTGTTTTCCAGAGCAACTGTATCAGTTTACATTCCCACCAACAGCGTAGGAGAGGACCCATTTCTCCGCATCCTCGCCAGCATCTACTCTCTCTTGATTTGTTCATTTTAGTGACTCTGACTGGTGTGAGGTGGTATCTCAGTGTGGTTTTGATTTGTATTTCCCTGATGCTGAGTGATTCTGAGCATCGTTTCATGTGCCTGTTGGTCATCTGGATGTCCTCTTTGGGGAAGTGTCTGCTCAAGTCTTCTGCCCATTTCTTCACTGGATTATTCGTTTTTTGGGTATGGAGTTTGGTGAGTTCCTTGTAGATTTTGGATACTAGCCCTTTATCTGATATGCCATTTGCCAGTATCTTTTCCCATTCTTTTGGTTGCCTATTCGTTTTTTTGGTTGTTTCCTTTGTAGTGCAGAAGCTTTTTATCTTGATGAGGTCCCAATATTTCATTTTTGTTCTGGATTCCTTTGCCTTGGGAATGTGTTAAGTAGGAAACTGCTGTGATTGAGGTCAAGGACTTTTAGTGTGATAGCATGGTAATCAGAAAAGTTGTATGGGATGATTTGTATTTTATTTTTAATTTGTTGAGACTTGTTTTGTGACATTATAAGTGATCTTTCTGGAGAATGCTCCATGTTCGCTTGAAAAGAATGTACAGTCTGCTGTTTTAGGATGGAATTTTCTAAATGTGTCTGTTAAATACATCTGGTCCACTATATCATTCAAAGCCAATATTTCCTTGTTGATTTTCTGTTTGATGATTTATCCATCTATGTAAGGGAGATGTTAAAGTCTCCTATTGTTCTTCTATCAATTATTTTATGTTTGTTAACTGTTTTATGTATTTGTGTGCCTTCATGTTGGGTGCATAAACATTTATAATTGTTACATCCTACCCTTGAATTGTCCTCTTTATTATTAAGTAGTGTCCTTCTTTGTCTCTAGTTGCAGTCTTTGTTATACAGTTATTTCTTTTCCTAGTATAATAATGGCAATGTCGTTTCGAATAGTTTTCCAAATTTGTCACACCAGTATTAAAGTAGTAATGTGTGATATTGTGGTGTTTTTACTCTTCAGTACTCTTTACATTGTTTCTTCCTGCCTTTTATCTTCCTTCTTTGCTTTGAAAATATTATTTGTTGCTAAAAAGTTCAAAGTCTGGAATAAAACTCCAGAGACTCAAGTTCTGACCCCCAAATTTACCAATTGTGTGACTTTGGGTAAGTAACTTAACTTTCTCTTCCTTGGTATCTGCATCTATAAATTGGAAATATCAATTTTATCTGCCATTTATACATTTAAGAGGATTACATGACATAATACAAATAGTACAGGTATAGCACACAATAAGCACAGAATACATTTAGCTACTACACTTTTTACTAAAGTTTGGAGGTAAAAGAGACCTAATGTGACATCAGAGAGCATTCACAAATATAAGTAATATATTTCTAGCTCTACTTGCTTTACTTTAGTTTTGTTTAATATAATGTATTTTATTTTGGTTTTTTTAATGTTTTTTTTATATATTTTTGAGAGACAGAGACAGCACAAGCAGGGGAGGGTCAGAGAGAGAGGGAGACAGAGAGTCCGAAGCAGGATCCAGGCTCTGAGTTGTCAGCACAGAACCCGATGCGGGGCTCAGACCCATGAATCATGAGATCATGACCTGAGCCAAAGCTGGACGCTTAACCGACTGAGCCATGCAGGTGCCCCTGTTTTATTTTTAATGAAAATAAGTGAGAACAGGGAAGCTACTGATAAATGAAACAGGTTAAGACTGGCCTTCTATCCCCCTCATGTGCAAGTATGGGGAAGAACTGAATTGTAAAGCAATTTCTATGGTTTTCCTAATTTATATTTTTTATTTCTGATTATTCCTTTCAAGCATGCAGACACTAAAACACATTAACAACAAACATATATTCTCACAATAAAAATAAAACTTTAAACAATTTAAAAACAATATTTGAAAGAACAAATATTGTTAAAATGTCTGCTATCCAAAGCAGTCAACAGACTTAATGCAATCCTATTTTAAAAGTCAACATTTTCCACTGAACTAGACCAAATAATCCTAATAATTTTATGTAATTTTTATGCAATTTTTATGTAATAATTTTTGTGTATCATCAGGTAACTTGAGTGTAAGTCCTTTAGTTTATTGTTTCATTATTGTTTGAAATAAGAAAATCATCGAAACTGAGTTATATTGTTAAAGTGTGACTACATGTGCACTATTGCCATAATTAAATTTCCATTATATGCTATGATCTTGTGCTTGATTTGGAAATTTATTTCATTTTCTAACAGTTGAGTGAAATAATGTAAGATTTTATACTTGATTATTATTTTCTTTAATATTTGGTGGTTGACAACTTATCTGCAGCAAAGTTTACCTAATAAATATAAGAAATAGTAGTAAAGGGTTAAATGAATCAGTCAAGTTGAACTTGAATCAGTCAAGTTCATCAATCAGCTAAAGAGTACCCTTAGGAAGACCTGTAGCTTAAACCCTGCTTGGCTCACTGCATTTATGTGGATCCTCTCTTTTCCCTCCAGTGGCAACCCTTCAATGCTAATTTAATTCTGTTAGAACATTATAGAAAATTATTTCACAGTACTTATCATTTTTATAAAATTTAGTATACTGAAGATAAAAGGTTTTTTTTGCAACCCATGCCATGTTCTTTTACCTTCTTATAAAAAAAAAACCCCACAAAGAAACAAAAACCTGGAAACTTCGGGATTCTCCCTTTCTCTCCTTTGAGAAAACTCTAAATTACTGACTTGGCTATTGTGCCCTTTTCTTCTGCTTTCTGAATCTCTAGACCAATAAACACAGCAGGGTAGTGAGAGTGTTGATCTTGATAAGCCACTTGGGGAGCATGGAGAATGTAAACTCCAGATTTTTTAAGTACTTCTAGAAAGATAAGCTCACCCATCTGTTATTTAACGTAATATTTTACAAGTATTGTTAATGTTCAACACTGTTGATATTGTTACGTATGCCTAATGTATATGCATCATACATTATATGTATATATAATTATATATGTATTACATATCCATATACATATAATATCCATATCCATATCCATATACATATAATATACATGTATGTACATATATAACACATGACCTAATATATAATACATATAATAATAGATATAATATTATGTATAATACATAGTACACATATAATTATGTATAATATATAAAAATGAACATGAAATTATAGGAACTTACAATTAATATATGTATATGTGTAATTTTCACTCACTATATGCCTTTTATGCTGTATATTATTTTTTTAAATAATGAGACATTTCTTACATGAATTCTAACAAAGGATCTAATTATGTCATTTGCCTATCTATATATGTCAGTTACCCAATGTAACTAGTAAATAGAAACAACATGGCCCAAAATGTCAACTCACAATTAACTATTTAGGCTACCTCCAGATATTACTGCATTTATGACAGTGAAGCTTTTAGACCCAAACTTAGATGCTTAATACCCTTATTTTTTTAGCATTGTCCATTAAAGCTGTTATTAACAAATGGAGGAAAAGATGAAAAAATGCAGTATTTGTTTTTTCTGTTGGAATACATTTGTTTCCTAGGGATCTCTTCAAACTGTTCACTTAGGCTATGATTATACAGATTCTATTTAAACAATAAAGATGCTTACCGTTAGCATGCAAAATGTGTGTGCATATGTGTGTGAGAGACATTATTTTATATATATGATATTATTTATGTTTTATTTAGCTGTTTTGTCCAAATATCTAGGACTGGAGCATAGAGTAGGTGTTAAATAAATGGTTATGGAATGCTGAACTTCACAACACGTTTATGGTGCAGAATAGCTACATAGATATGCACAGTTAAAACTAAACTATATATGTAATCTACAGGTTAGATTTGTATAAATATATTGTATTTGTTTTGGCATATGGAGAATTTTAGTTGGCCACTTAAAATGCTTTGCAAGCCTAAAAATCTTATCTTGAGCATTCTTACTGTACTAATGGGAACACCTGAATTTCTGATTAGCAATAAAGAACTCAGGACAATTGTACCAGAGTTTAATTATGAAGTTTTATTCAAGACATAACCATTCAATCTTTGTATACAATCACTTTAGTGGCCTCCGAGTCATCAGAAGCACGGTTATTTTATAACAAAATACTGCAGTGGTGTGTGGAGCTGGTGTGTACTAGACCATTAGGTTGCTAGCATCTCTTCCTAATTCCATTTTCAGTAACCTCACCCTGGGAGCTTGAAAATAGCCACATTGAGAATATTTCCTCATAAAAATGGGTAAATGCTACAAATTGGGCTTTCCCCCCATCGAGTTAACTATCCAACCTTTGCCACCTCACATGGGAAATACTTAATAATCCAAAGATGCTTAATTTGGCTATTCATAGTGGCACTGTCTACAATAGCCAAATCATGAGTCTAAATGTCCATCACCTGATGAATAGATCTAGAAGATGTGGTATATATATATATATATATATATATATACAATGGAGTACTACATGGCAATGAGAAAGAATGAAATCTGGCCATTTGTAGCAAAATGGTTGGACCTTGAGGGTGTCATGCTAAGCGAAATAAATCAGGTGGAGAAGGACAGATACCATATGTTTTCACTCATAGGTCTAACAGGAGAAACCTAACAGAGGACCATAGGGAGGGGAAGGGGGAAAGAGAGTTGGGGAGAGAGAGGGATGCAAATCATGAGAGCCTACTGAATACTGAAAACGAACTGGGTGCTGAAGGGAGAGGGGGAGAGGGATGGGGGGTAATGGAGGAGGGCACTTGTGAAGAAGAACACTGGGTGTTATGTGGAAACCAATTCGACAATAAACTATTAAAAATTTGATATGTTCATTTTTCATAATTTACATACTAAACATTTCTATATACATTTGCTATTTCTATAATAATTCTCTTGTAAATTTCTTTCAGAAATCATAGGCAACAAAAAATAAAAAGTAACTGAAATATTAAGGAAAAGAGAGGTAACATGGAAGTAAGACAGATACAGATGAACAAAGTACCCCAGAGACATTTTTAGCAGTGAATCTCGTGTAGAATCACACATAACAAATGGAGCAGTGACGGACTGAAGACTAATGTGACACTCACAATCTTACTCTTCTAACTTTCTTTTAAAAGCCCTTTTAGTCTTTTATATCTCCTTAGATGCATCACTAAAAGAAATGCTTAAAATAAAATTTTGAAATCTTCTCCTTTGATATATCCACATCTATTTAAGCTAATTAAACAGTCATATACCACTCACATCCCTGTGCTTGATTTAGATATTAAGTGCGGTTTTCTTTTCTTTTCTTTTTTCCCCCATTTAGTAGCTAGAAATAGTTGTCTTTAGTAATAAGAGTCCCCTTAGATTGCAATCTAATAAGGAAGCCTGGCATCTATAAAATATTTCTTTAAATTATTTATGCTATATGTATATGGATAGCTTCCCTAGCATATGTTTGTTTTCATCTAAAGAAAAGAATTTAAAAAGGAGGTGAATGAAGGAGTAAAACTGAGAAAGTGCACTTTTAATGTTATATAATATCAATCCTTTCTGATCATGTTTTATCTCTTTTTGTATGTCACACTTTTATAAATACATATGACTTCAATCATTTCTATAAAATGTTATAAAACATTACTATAACATGTGCACTTTGGAGTTTCTAAATCATTTGGCAATCTAGAAATCCTGTATTACTTTTAGTGTTTACTTATTAGAGGCGCCTGAGTGGCTCAGCCAGGTAAGTATCGGACATTGGCTCAGGTAATGATTTAATGGCTTGTGAGTTCAAGCCCTGTGTTAGGCTTTGCACTGACAGCTCAGAGCCTGAAGCCAACTTCAGAATCTGTCTCCCTCCCTCTTTGCCCCTACCCATTCAAGCTCTTTCTCTCTCTGTCTCTCTCAAAACAAACACTGAAAACCTAATACTAATTATAAATGCAAATGTGATAGTCTTTGAATATGCAACCCAGTATAATGATTATAAAATGAGATTGAACATGTAGCAGTGTGATATAAATGGTTTGTAAAGGTATTTGAATAGTTGTTTACACCAACAAGCATGTCTTCAAAGTATTACTTAATTTAATTGGGCAGTGCATTTTGGAAAAGTTCTACATATACTGAAATTTAATCCATTCTATGAAATTTCTAAAATCAATTCTTTTCCAAAATATCTATTTGGTTATTTTTTAAGTTTATTTATTTATTTTGAGAGAGAGAGAGCACCCTTGCAAGTCGAGTGGGGTAGAGAGAGCTGAAGAGCAACTGTGAAATCAGGACTGAGCTGGAACCAAGAGTCGGATGCTTAACCAACTGAGGTACCCAGGTGCCCCTCTATTTGGTTATTTTTAAGTGTAGATTATTGATTCAGTGCTCTCTAATTTCTTGTTAATTATTTCAAGCTTCTCTTGAAATATAATCAGTTTGTTACTTTGGCTTGTAAATTTTTATATCAAAAGTCTTTGTAAGTTTGATTCTTTTATCTTTTATTTCTACTTGTTTTCATTCATGCTGCCTGCTTCTGTACTTGTTTTATGATTATTCACTGCAGGCTTATTTTCCTGGGAAACATTTTCTAGAGAAATTATTTGGGGACTTGTTGAAATTGTATTTTTTCAATAAAAAATTGGCATTGATGTCATAATTACCAGCTGACCCCACCAAACTCGTATCTATTTTAAAGTTTTCTGATGGTATTTATGCTCAAACAAGTAGTATAAAGCCTAGAACATTAAGTAATTGCATACATCACAGTTTGTGATTATGAAAATTCTATTTTTGTTTGTCTGTTTAAGTTCTGGCTTTCTCAGTCTTCCTATTCATTACCAGAGTCACCACAGGCAAATTTTCTTCTTGTGAAATTCTGTGTTTAGTTCTGATTAGACTTTATACTAGGTTGCTATTCTTCAGGGTCTCAGCTTTAAGGTTTTTTTTAATGTCCTCCTTCTATGGCCGAACCTTGGGATTTATCTCCTATGTCCTGCAATTTGTCAAAACAGAAACTCAAAGCTATCAAGATTTGGAAATACCAAGAAGTCAAAAGCTAACTTTGGGCATTTGCTAACCTTCCAGGATTTCTGCTTTCACTTCAGTTTTTACATGTGCTGAGTCTTTGTTTCTTGTCAGCTGTGATGTATTTTAAAAAATATGCATGTATATAAACACACACATACATATCATATATACGTATATTAAATATGTAGCTAAATATGCTGAAAGCAATTTAGCGTTATTTCTAAACCATTGTAAATGAGAAAATGTGAAACCCTTCTGATTTCTACCCTATGTGATTGCAAGGACTCTGGTTCTAGACGGAGTACTGGAGGACTTCATAGAAGTTTTGATGACTACCCTCGCAAAGGAGAGCTATCGTTTAGGCACGTGCCTTATGTCCTCTCAGTTTCCCAAACCATGATGACTTGCTGTTTACCAGGAGACATCCATATGGCAGCTGACATTCAATACTTATAGCTTAGAAAATGATAGCTTTTCAAATTTCTTACCAACACATTCAGTTTGGGATAATAAACAATACAGGGAATCATCTTAATTATCAGATACTCTGTTGGTAATCTTCAAAATAATCTTGGATTATTAAAAGCAAATTAAATTACTGAAGTGTTACATGTATCAGCCCAACTCAAATACAACAACAAAAGTATAATTCCATAATGGTAAGATATTTCTTCCCTGTGGTGGTTGTTCTGTTTTGCTTTTATTGTTTTTGCTTTTAATCTGGTGAAGAAAGAATTCACTGTTCCGGAATTCTGGAGAAGAGACAGTTATTGCCAGTGGCAGTATAGAAGTAAAGATAATTTCAGACAACAGCAGGCTTTCTTGCACATTCTTTTCCATTTCATTAATAACATGGTCCATAAAGAGACATGCTTTGCATGGCTGAAAGTGGGGATAGGAATTCCTCAGAAAGAGCAGACATCTGTGCAGATGATTAACATTTTTTAGATGCACTCTTCTCCTTTTTCACTGGCTTCATATCAAAATGCTGACGGAAGGTCAGGCAATTATTAGCAACATCACCTACCAGCCAGCCTGGTTTTTAATCACAATCTAAATCACTATATGTGTTTGTTTCTTTTTATTTCCCCCACTGAAAAGGGTTTTTCTGTGGTCTTCCCTAGTGTATGCCTAAGTCTTAGAACAGCATCTGGCATATAATAAATAGTTATTAAATTATTTTTGACCAAATGAATAAATGTGGTTCAACCCTTTAATTTTTTAGAATTTTACCGTTCTAGTTACTGCCTCCGCTGCTCTACCCTAATTTAAACACAAAAGGCCCCCGCACCCTGGTCTCCTGCCTCTTCCTTTCATCCCCCTAGCCTGTTTCCATCACAGAGGCAGGGCGCTCTTTTCCAAACAGAAGTCAGCTCCCGTTACTTCTGCTCAAAGACCCTCAATGGCAGCCCTCTTCATGGAAATCAAAGCTAACGCAGTTCACCAGTGCCTCCGGTGCCTGGCCTCGGAGCATGTCTTTGACCTTACCTCTTACCACTAAGCCTTCTGTAATCTGCCTGAGGAGCACTGCCCTCTTACCCGTTTCTCAGACAAGGCAGGCACATTCTTACCTCAGTCCTCTAGGTCCGTCTTGTCGTTCCCCTGGAATACCCCTCCCCCAGACCCCTAGCTCCCCCACAGCTCCAGGTCTTTTTTTTTTTTTTTTACGGTTATCTTTTCAGTGAAGCTTTACCTGACAGACATAAGAGCGAGTTTCCTTCCCCATCCCAGTACTCCATGGCAATTGTCACCAAATGACATGTTTTATTTCTTGCGCTGTTTCAACCTGTTCCTTTTCATTAGACGTCCCTTGAGGATAGGGATTTTTACCCATTTTGTTCCCTCTGTGTCACTGTTGAAAAATAACATTGGCTGGATACTCCATAATAGGCTCTCAATAAAGAGATTAGAGGAATAGAAGAACGAAAAACTAGAGGCCCAGGTGGGTCGAGTGAGTTGCCAAAGAGCGCATTGATTGCCAATGTTAAAACCCCGTGAAAGTCACAGAGGGTATGAAGCAGGTTAGACACAAGATCGACTTAGCATCACAAAAAAGAGATTTCTTTCCTCATTGATAATTCAAGTAAGTTTGTCCCAGGGATAAGTTGCAATGGAAGATAGAGTACTCTTGTCTCTATTTTATCTGGGAAGAAATATTATCTTACGGACACTTTTAGAACTAGAGAAAGCAGATTCCTATGAGTTCTTTAGATATTTGAATGAAACATAACATTATTGTTACTCTAAGGAGATTTTAAGTGTAATCTTTCACAGACTTTGGCTTTCTTGACATGGCATTCTGTCTAGTTTTGTTTGGGGAAATATCTGAGAGGCATCATATGCAAATTCAAATAAATACTGTTCTTACAGCCTTGGTTTTATAAAAGGATGTTTTAAAACCCTTAGAGGCTCAATGATGGCTCAATTAGTTAGGCGTCCAACTTTGACTCAGGTCATGATCTCACGGTTCATGGGTTTGAGCCCTACATTAAGCTCTGTGCTGACAGCTCAGAGCCTGGAGCCTGCTTTGTTTCTGTGCCTCCCTCTCTTTGTCCCTGCCCCACTCATGCTCTGTCTCTGTCTCTCTCTCAAAAATGAATAAACATTTTAAAATATTTTTAAAAATCTACTCTCTTAGCAAGTTTTAAGTATATAATACAGTGTTGTACTATAATAACCATGTTCTGTATGAGGCCCTCCTAGTTATTTATCTTGTAATTGAATGTTTGTAGCCTTTACCAACATATACCTGTTGCTGCCGTCCGTTAGGCTCTAGTAACTACCACGCTACTTCTGTTTTAATCAGTTTGGCTGTTTTAAGTCCTCAATATAAGTGATATCTTACAATATTTTTCTTTCTCTCTTTGACTTACTTTGTTTAGCATAATACCTTCAAGTGTCATTCGTGTTGTTGCAAATGACAGAATTTTCCTCTTTGTCCTGGCTGAATAACATCCCATTGTGTATGTATACCTTATCTTCTATATCCATTTACCTGTTGTTGGACACTTAGATTGTTTACATATAATGACTGTTGTGAATGATGCTACAGTGAACAGAAGAATGCAGATATTTACTTCAGATCCTATTTTTATTTCCTTTGGACATGTACACAAAAGTGAGATTGTTTCATCATATGGTCATTCTATCTGTGTATGTGGGTGTGTGGGTGGTTTTTTTGTTTGTTTTTTTGGGTTTTTGTTTTTTTTTGAGGAATGTCCATACTGTTTTCCACAGTGTCTGTACCAACTTGTGTTCTAACCAACAGTGCTAGACATGGATTCGTTTTATCTACATTCTTATACGCATTACTTATATGCACAGTACTTGTTAGCGCTTGTCTTTTTGATGGTAGCCATCTTAACACATGTGAGGTGATATCTCATTGTTGTCTTGATTTGCATTTCCCTATGAGAAGTGATTTTGAGCACCTTTTCATGTATCTGTTGTCTATTTGTATATTTTCTTTAGAAAAATATCTTCAGTTCCTTTGCCTTTTTTAAGTTTATTTGTTTATTTTGAGAGAGAGAGGAACAGAACCAGCGGGGAAGGGGCAAAGAGAGTGTGACAGAGGATCCAAAGCCGACTCTGCTCGCAGCAGATAGCCCAACATGCAGCTCGGACTCACAAACCATGAGATCATGACTGACACGAAGTCAGACACTTAACTGACTGAGCTACTCAAGCGCCTTTCCTCTGCCTGTTTTTCAGTTGGGTTATTTGGCTTTTTGCTGGTGAGTTATTTGTGTTCTTTGTATGTTTTGGACATTAACCTCTTGTAAGATAGATAATTTGCAGATATTTTCTCCCACCCTGTACATTGCATTCTCATTTTCTTAATTTTATTTTTGCTATGCAGAAATTTAAAAAAATTATTGCAGTCTTACTTATTTTTTGCTTCTGTTGCTTGCACATTTGGTGTCATATCCAAAAAAACATTACACAGATCAACATCAAGGAGATTTTTCCCTATGTTTTCTTGTAGGAGTTATATAATGTCAGGTCTTACATTTAAGTCTTTAATCCATTTAGAGTTCAGTTTTGTGTCATAAAAGTAGATGTCCAATTTTATTTTCTACCTGTGATTATCCAGTTTACCCAATACCATTTATTGAAAAAATTATCCTTTTCTGATAGGATAGTCTTGACTCCCTTGTCAAATATTAGTTGACTATTAATGCAAAGGTTTATTTCTGAGCTCCCAGTTTTGTTACATTGATCTCTGAGTCTGTGTTTATGCCCGTACCACACTGTTTTTATTTTAGCTTTGTAGTCCAATTTGAAATCAGGAAATGTGATGTTTTGTCCTTCTTTGTCAGGATTGTGCTGGCTATTCAGAATCTTTTGTGATTTCATACAGAATTTTTATGATTTTTTTGGTTTCTGTGAAAAATTTTATCTGAATCTTGATAGGAATTCTGTTCAATCTAACAGATGGCTTTAGGTCATATCAACATTTTAATAATATTAGTATCTGGTTCATAAACACAGAATATTTTCCATTTGTTTTTGTCTTCCTTAATGTCTTTTGGAAGTACAGATTTTTCACCTGCTTGGTTACATTTAGTCTTCAGTATTCTATTATTTTTACGTTATTGTGAATAAAATTATTTTATTTCTTTTTTCTGATAATTTGTTGTTAGTGAATAGAAAAGTTTTTTTGTATTTTTATTTTGTACCCTATAGCTTTACTAATTTGTTAATTATTTCCAATAGTTTTTGTGGTGGAGTCTTTAGGAATTTCTATATTTCTATATATAACATATCATCTGCAAGCAAAGACAATTTTATTTTTTTTTCCTGATTTGGGATGCTTTCGATCTCTCTCTCTCTCTCTCTCTCTCTCTCTCTCTCTCTCTCTCTCTTTCCCTTTTCTTTTTTCTTCTTCTTTCTTTTTCTTCTCCTGGTTATTCTGGCTAGGCCTTCTAGTACTAGATTGTATAAAGGTGTAAGAGTGGGCACCCTGGTCTTGTTCCTGACCTTAGAGGAAAAGGTTTTAATGTTTCACTGTTGAGTCTGATGTTGTCTGTTGGCTTGTTGTATATGGCCTTTATTGTGTTGAGATGTGTTCCTTTTGTACTCATTGCTAGGGGTTTTTAATCTTGAAAGATGTATTTTGCCAAGTGCTTTTCTCTGCATCTATTGAAATAATCACATAATTTTTATTCTCCATTTTATTAATGTGGTGTGTAATTTATGGGTTTGCATAACCCCATTCTTGCATCTCAGGGTTAAATCTCACTTGATCCTAGTGTATGATCCTTTCAACGTGCTGTTGAATTTGGTTTGCTAATGTTTTGTTGAGAAATTTTGTATCTATATTCATCAGATATATTAGTCTGTAGTTTTCATTTCTCATAATGTCTAAAGGGTAGTTTTTAACATTCAGTAGAATTGACTTTAGGGAAAGTTTGCTAAATTAAGCTTAATTTTCTCATATCCTTACGTTCAAATGGTGGTCTCTACATTTATATTAAGGAACCATTTCTTACATTTAACTTTTACAAGATAAGCACCAGAGTTCCTGACACCAAAAGTAATATTATTTCACTATACCTCTCTGCTAAGTCATCAAGCAAACTATACGAAGCCAAATGAGAATCCTGCTTATAAGAATTAATCATATGAAGAATAAATGTGAAAGGAATGGCCACTTATTCCTAGATCTCAGGAAAATAGATCCTTCCATGACATATTTAACAAACTGACATTAATTAGTATTGTTCATATGCAAGGATAAATATGGGATGGACAAGCTAAGTTTGGTCAGAGGCATTAGCACATGGTTCTATGATTGTCATAGACCCAGAGATGAATGGGCTGCAGTTCGACCTACTCATTTATCATCAAGCCTCTAACTGAAAAGCTAATACCAATTAGGATTCATGAACTAAATTACAAAATATTAACCAATGCAAAAACTTCCCAAATTATCAGGCCAAAGGTCCATTCATTTATTTGTGTTTGTTTTTTCTCATTCATTATTTACTTATGTTTAAAATACTTTAAAAAGGTATTTAGAGATTGATGTAATAAAGCAAGAAAATTAATTTAAAATAGTTTTTATCAAATTGTAAGTAGAGGACAGAGCAAGTAAGTTCAGATTATAAGAGGGTCACCTGTGTGGCTCAGTTGGTTAAGCGTCTGGCTTCTGCTCAGGTCATGATCTCATGGCTCGTGGGTTCTAGACCCGCATTGGGCTCTGGGCTGACAGCTAAGCTCAGAGCCTGGAGCTTGCTTCTGATTCTGTATCTCCTTCTCTGTCTGACCCTTCCCTGCTCGCATTGTCTCTCTGTCTCTCAAAAATAAATAAAAAACATTAAAAAAATAAAATAATATAAATCTGCCTTTAATCCCCAGTACAATATTATTATGCCTTAAATGATCAACATGACATTTCTGGAGATTGAATACTTGCTTAATGAGACATAATTTGCAACCACCATAATTTATAATAAATAAATTATAGATAATATTATATGCATTTATATATAATATAATTTAATATAATAATTATATGTGTAAAATAATTGAATAGTATCAAATCTATTATCCATTTTTGAACAAAAAGGCTTACTTAGTCAAAAAGCAGTTAAATCACATATTTCCCTAATTCAAACCATAATGAAGATAAAATCCACATGACATTATTTTTTTAGTATAATTAGTGAAATTGGCATATTTTATACACAATGTATAATATATATTACACATGTACATATATAATGCCCAATCATATGCAAATTTAGTGAAACCCAGCAAAGGTTATCAATAAGTATAGGGCAGTGATTTGCAACCACTGGAGAGTGGTTTTGCCCCTCAGCCTCTTCCTCTGGGGCATTGGGTAGTGTCTGGAGATCGTTTTGACTGTCGGAGTGCTATCAACGTCAGTGTGTAGAGGTAGGAATGCTGCTAATACTCCTGCAAAACACCGCCTCCCCCATCATAAATTATCTGGTCTAAAGTATCAATTGTGTCAAGATTCAAAAACGCGGTTATAGAGTGCATCTTTACAAAACACACATTGTATTTGATTGGATTATTCTTCAGGTCTCAAATGGAGAACTTCCTTTCATTTTAATAATCAGTTTAAATTAAGAACAATGAAGTACAATACAAAGAAATTATGAAGCAATGTTGTACTATATCAAGAGCAAATATTCAAGAGTTTCATAGTGAAGAAACACAAAAGACTATTCTGCTTTTTATCACGTGTAACTTCTATTCCAGTCTTACCTAAAGTCTGAAAGCCTCCTTAGAATGATTAAGAAAGGGCCAAGGATAGGAATTATCTCATACACCTTAATGTCATGTCCATAAAAATATCTGTACCAACTACAGTGTAAGTTCTCATAATGCCTAGTATTTCACTTCAGTGTCAGCAGATGTTCAATAGATTTGTAGAAGAATTCATTCAAATCCATACAGTATTACTTTATCAGTATAATTAGAGAATCTGGCATAATATACAGTAGACAAAAAAAGTTACTATTAATTCAGAAACGCTATTCGATATATGTACACATTCTGGCTCTTATAGAAAGTCCAAGATGATTTCTTGATATGTTTGGTATCTTGGTAAGGACAACTGGAAAGCTGAGCTCACCTGGGCCCTTCTCCCTTTCCATGTGGTCTTTCCAAAATGTTGGTCAGACTTCTTACATAGCAAGTTAGAATTCTAAGAAACCAAAACAGAAGATACTACTCCTTCTGATAGACAAGGCTTTGATCTGGCAAATTATCAATTATGCCACATTCTATTGGTCAAAGCCAACACAGAGCAGCCTGCATTCAAGGGAAAGGAAAATACACCCAACCTTTCACTATGAGGAATATCAAATAATTATGATCATCTTTAATCCTCTATAAAACAGATGCTTATATGTAATTTCTGAAGTAACTTAAAAACAATGTACAGAGATGCCTGGGTGGCTCAGTAAGTTAAACATCTGACTGTGGCTCAGGTCATGATCTTGCTGTCCATGGGTTAGAGCCCTGCATTGGGCTCTGTGCTGACAGCTAAGAGCCTGGAGCCTGCTTCAGATTATGTGTCTCCCTCTCTCTCTCTCTCTCTCTCTCTCTCTGCCCCTTCCCTACTCATTCTGTCTCTCTCTAAAAAATAAATAAACACTAAAAAATAAAAATAAATAAAAATAAAAACAATGTACATAGAGTGACCCTAATTAGAAGTAGGGGACAGAGTACAAATAGAAGTTTTGATATTTTGGGATCTCATCCATATCTATTATTTGTTCATTTAAACAATATGTTTGATGCAGTTTTGGCTAACCCTTATGACATTTTCATCGTATTTTTAACAGATTAATTTTCCTAAAAAGAGATGAGGATTATAGTATATAAAATGGTCATATTATGAATAGCCATTTTATAGTGAATTACGTTTTGTCTTATGATACTGATTTTGTATCATAATTTTACAGGTAGTGTATTTGGGAGGTTTATTTTAAAACCAGTTGAAAGAGTACTTTTCATTGAGCAAAAAGATATTTATATATGTGTGTGTATATGTCATACATTAATATACATATACATATGTAAACAGAAATATATGAATGTAGGGATACAAATAGATATATACACACACATAAACCATACAATGGCTCAAAAATATTTAAGGAAATAATTATACCAGTAATATTTTATTTCTTAAAACATATATAGGACCAAACACTAAATAGAAACATTAAAGGTCCCTCAGAAAAGGGCTTTCCCAATACAGTTAGAGATCCAGTTTTTTGATCAGTGGCAACATTCTCTGTTATTGCAGCTTTTGATTTACAGCTTCAAATAGGCTTTGAAAAATATAATAGAAAGTCTTTAATTAAATTCCCCAAACTCACATTCATGGATAAATAATAATCCATCAGCTATTTTATTTTCTACCAGTACCCAAGAGAACTTGACAGTCTTAATCACTTCAGCCATTTATACCTACATTTTGGCTTTATTTCAGTCAAGCCATTTAGTGGAGTTTATCTAAATTACTGTATCTTTTTTCTTATCACACATTCAGAGCTGTAACACAGAAACTAATTTCAGGTGCAAAATAGAATATCACAGAGGCCCAGACATCAGTAATACAGGCGCATTTGAATGAAAAGTTACCTGTCACTAACGGATATTTGTCTCTGTAATGAGCTAAGGCAAAAGGAATTGTGGCTATAATAAAATTAAGAGACACTGGTAGCACTGCAGAATCCTAACTCTGGGAGAACATATGACTTCTGTGCTAAAGCTCTAGAAGTGAGTTGTCCAGTAAAATACATTTGGAAATGTGTTCCTCTATGTATCTTGGTTAGTAGTAAGGGATCCCAAACACAGGAAAATACCCCTATTATTGCTAAAAATACCATGACATATAGGTGATTGCATGAGTCACTTTACAACATCCTCCTCAGTATAATGGTCTCAGAAGGTTGGGTGATACCTAATAGCACTGTATGCAATGACATTTTATTTTACACAAAGATGTTAAAAAGTGGTATTAATGCCAAATTCATCCATTTTGGAAAAGACACCCCCCCCCCCATTGTAACTCCAAGTAATTCCAAAGTCACCACCAGATTTCAGCGTAAAATGTTGATGCCCTTTTTCTTCTATGCCATTATGGAAAAAGCAGCCTGGCATTCCTGAAACGAGTGTCTCGTTTATGGACAGTGGGGATGGGTCGCTCACTTTGTTGCCTTAGCTCTGCTCTTCTACATCAACTCCTGCCCATGCATTCTCTGTTCCAGCTAAACTCCAATATATTCTGTTCCCTTAATGTAGAGTGTCCTCTTTCTTTTAGAGAATTTGAAGCTTGCTTTTTCTTTTGCCAGGAAATTTATTTCCTCCTTTTTTTTTTAACCTGACTTCTTGCTATGCATCTTTCCAGTCTAAGCTTAATGTCCCTTAAGAAGGTGATATTCCGTTATAAGTCTTAAACTTAGTTCTCTTAGAAACTGGTGTGATAGACAATAGCATGTCACCCAGACCCCTTCAAGGAAGGACTCAGTGCCCAGACTCTTGGAGCCCTGAAAGCAGGCAGCTTTCAGTTGCCAGCACCTGTAGTATCACTTTAACTCCAGAGAGTCACCTCACCCAAGGTCATAGTCTTTCCAACCCATATGTAATGACCAACTGAGGTGGAAGTATAGAGGCCTGCCCTTTTTTTCCAATGAGGACAACCCTGATAGGACAATTTAGCTTCAGAGCTCCTTGTAGCATTGGCTGAAACTGATGGCATGCCCACAAAACAGCTTGACTTCACCCTCTGTCTAGTTCTACTACTTTTTCTCGCTTGAGGGAAGTACCTTGGGGTAGGTACTCTCTGATACATATTCTGCACCCTAAACTCTGACTCACAGAAATCAACATGCTAAAATGTATCTATGCATTATTTTACCTTGATCTGGTCATCTCATTGCAATTAAAACACAATATTGTTCTCTATTCTATTCCATTGGTCCATGTGTCTGTTTTTGTACCAGTACCATACTGTCTTGATGATGACAGCTTTGTAGTAGAGGCTAAAGACTGGGCCCACAAGTGGCCAATTAAACTTTGACAAAGCAGGAAAGAGTGTCCAATGGAAAAAAGACAGCCTCTTCAACAGGTGGTGTTGGGAGAGCTGGACAGCAACATGTAGAAAAATGAAATTAGACCACTTTCTGACACCATTCACAAAAATAAACTCAAAATGGATAAAGGATCTGAATGTGAGACAGGAAACCATAAAAACCCTTGAGGAAAAAGCAGGA
>NC_043712.1:57569154-57601014 GCF_006229205.1 Suricata suricatta
TATATATATATACAACGGAGTACTATATGGCAATGAGGAAGAATGAAATCTGGCCATTTGTAGCAAAGTGGATGGACCTTGAGGGTGTCATGCTAAGCAAAATGAGTCAGGCAGAGAAGGATAGATACCATATGTTTGCATTTATAGGTCTAATATGAGAGAACTGACAGGGGACCATGGGGAGAGGAAGGGGGAAAGAGTGGGGGGAGAGTGAGGGACACAGATCAAGGGAGACTACTGAATACTGAAAATGAACCATGGACTGAGGGGGGAGGGGGAGGGAGGGAGGGGGTGATGGTCATGGTGGGGGGCACTTGTGGGGAGAAGCACTGGGTGTTATATGGAAACCAATTTGATAATAAACTATTAAAAAGTAAATTAATAACAAAAACACAATATTGTGATTCTATTTATCTCTAGTTCCTATAAGAAGATAATTTTCAAGAAAACTGGCACATTATAGATGCTCAATAAATATTGCATTAATTCATGGGAGGATTTATGCAGAAATGAATGTCTTGAAGAACATATTTTTGAGATAATACTGTTTTTAAAAAGAATAAATTTCTACCACTGATAACTACATGATGCAGACTGCATCATTCTTTGGTGACTTTTTACAAACCTATCTGAAATTATCTTATCAGTGACAATTGCTGTTCTCCACCACACTCACTACCTAAGAGATAAGTATGAAATATTGACCTTGCTTTATTGCAAATTCGATTCACTCTCTTGCACATCCTCTTTTAACTGAATCTAACTGTGTTTTTCCTTACCATGCAAATTAGTGGCCCCTTTTCATCTTTCCGCTATATAGCAATTTACTATATTTAAATAGGCTTGAAGTATAGAGAAGGAAACAAACTAAGCAAAATGAGCAAAGGAAAACTAAAATAAAAATTTTAGGTGTATACAACTTGGATTCCAAGCTATATCTTTCTAAACTAAGCTGAAGTTGGTAACCAATTAGGAGCTAGAGCAAAAATATTACTTCTACTTTCCATGAAGTCAGTCTGATGACTTTGACTTAATATTTACATTTAATGGTATAGTCATTGAGATGTATTCAAATGCATAATTCAGTTAGATTAAGTTGAAAAGATTATATGATTCCTAGACTGCATGAGAAGATAGCTTTTTTTAATAGAGGTATGGACTTACAGTGATTTTACTGTTTCATGATCCTGGTGGCCAACAGGCTAGGTTTTGGCATCTAACTATTTAGTTTGGGTTATTTTCTGCTATTGACATGTGGCATTGCTTTGGGGAAATTATTTAGTCCCTCTGAGACTTAGCTTCCTCATCTATAAAACAGGCTAATAATTGTAACAACTTCCTAAATTATGGGGATGGCAAAATGAGATTACAAATGAAGTAGGAGTATTCATGCTCTTTACCTTGATAAATACAGCCTCTGAGCAGTGAGTTAGTATCTCTGATGTTTTGCCAAAGTTGTCTTCTGTCAAAGTTGATCTTATAAGACACTGAAACAGAGGATCTGAATGCAGTTCACTTTTCTAGCTTTCCAGTGGAATGAAATAGTTCTTAATTTAAGAAGCAGAAAGAGCTGATGAAACGGTTTCCTGTTGTGTTTACTCAACATGCTGTTGAGAGCTTGTTCAAAATGGTCTTTTTCCAGCAGTCCCCTTTCCAGTAGTTTGTCCCAGATTGAGGGAAACACAGAAACTGATACCATGGCGTTTATCAGATTATTCCACCTTTTCAGCTGTGCTACCTGACAGACTGTTAGTGAGGGAAAACAAGTAAGACTCCCAGCACTCATTGTCCTTTGGCTGTTTGTCTGTCCCCTGTGTCAGAGTTGCTTTATCAGAGTGTGCTGTTCCTTGCTGGAACCTTCCAGTAAGTGAAGTGCCTTGAAAAATTGTATTTGTGGGGTGGAAGACTTAGTTGGAGACAGGGAATTTGAACACAGACACACAGACACAGGGTGTGTGTGGGGTAATTCCATGTACACATGAGGACAGCCCTTTACATGTCAATGAAGCCTGGAAGAGATCCTTCTCTCACAGCCCCCACAAAGAATGTACCTGCTCTCACCCTAATTCTGGATTTCTAGCTTACAGGAATGTGAGACAATGGGTCTCTCTAATGTAGGCCTCCTGTAGGTAGTACTTTTTTATGGTAACTTTGGCAAACTAAGACAGCACTGTAAGAAGAGGAAGTGGCACCTGCAATGGGTAAACCAGTTATCATGTCTTTGTTGAGGGTCTGCATTGGTCAGGGTGCCAGCATCTTACCTCAGGTCAGCTGTGAACTTTGTCCCTAATCCAGCTCATCTCGCCCGCTGTCATGTCACACTGCCATGAATCATGGGTTGCAGGGACTATCACAATCTACTTTTATTAAAATATGAGTCATAAGGTTGTGAAGAATTTATATTTTAAAAGAAGTTTAGCAGATTCTAAAAAGTATGATACTCTAATTCCCAAAACAGAAGAAAATTCAAGCAGGGCTAACCATAAAAATCTGCTTGATAATAAAGGAAAGAATAGAGAAGATTTGAAATGTAACTATTACAAACCCTAGCAGTCTGGGACCCTTTGACAACAGGATAAAAATCTGACATACTTCATTAGTTGCTGAGGACTTCATTTTGATTACAATCACTCAGTCAATTATTTCTAGTGACATTACCATCAAAAATTGCAAATTGTGTTCAGCCATTTTTCTGAAAGACATCAGTAAAATAAGAACACCTTTTTTTTTGAAAGATTTCTAAGGAAAGGAGTTCAGAATAAGAATCTAGGATTTCAGAGTATAATCTTTAGTTATCTGACTAAATCTGCTTTGTGGAAGAGCTCATTCCCTTATACTTTCAGGCAGCATGTACATAGGATGCAGAGTCCAAGGAATCTGGCTGCTGTAAAAAATGTTAGTGTTTATTATAATATATATATATACATTATATAATATATAGTGTGTAATGTACCATATATATATATATATATATATATATATATATATATATGAGAGAACACATCTACATAGAGGAAAGGATGAAGAAAAAGAGAGGCTCAGTGGCTATGCTGGCATTTTTTTTTATGTTATTGCCATGATTTAGGTGCCACAGACAAGCTTTTCTTGTCTTAGTGCATTATTGGGTTAACAGGCAGCAAGGGAGAGATTCACCAGCCCAAAATCTATGGAAACCAGCATGGAAAATTCAGCTGTATAGATCTGCATGACTAAAAATGTATGCATATGTGCTGTGTAAAATTAATGACTCTGCTAAATATTTAAATGTTCACAAAATTGTCCAATGTCTGCTTCATTCATATAATTTTTTAAGTTCCTGAAACCTTGTATTTTTAACAAGGGGACAACATACATATAAGACTTCTACAAGGTTTCTCATTATTAACATATTTTAAGAAGTATACAAATTTATTAACATATTCTCATCTTACCAAGAGAAATGAAATTCATTTTGAATGTTCTTTTAACTCTATCCAAAGATCAGGAATGAAACTTGGGAGAATTGAATTCTCATCAGTGAGTCTGTATCTAACCAGTGTCTGCTAAAAACTCCATTTAAAGGATTCAACATATCCAGTGACTTAGTCTGTTTGCCTTGAAAAAACAGAGCCTAAGAATGGGCTTAAGTGCAGGTAGCTTATCTTAAGCAATGGTACCAGAGAACAGGAGTTGAGGTATTAGAGGGAGTGAAACCAGGAAGGAATGAAAACCCATTTTAGGGTGAGTTAACTAGTTTTTCAACACTTAGAACAACAGGCCCTTGTCACAAGGATATGTTTAAAATATTTATTTCTTTCTGTAAATGATGGAAAATAATTGCATATGTTAAAAAATATGAAACTTTATAAAGTAAAAAAATAAAATAAAATTTCAAAAAAATAAAAAATAATAATTAAAAAAACAAACAAAAAATAAAAATAAAAATAAAAATAAATAAATTAAATATTTATTTCTTTTGATTGAGAGAGATACTGTAAATGGGGGAGGGGCAGAAGGAGCCAGGGACAGAGGATCTGAAGCAGGTTCTATGCTGACAGCAGAGAGCCTGATGAGGGGCTTGAACTCATGAACTATGAGATCATGACCTGAGTCAGAGTCAGATGATTAACTGACTGAACCACTCAAGTGATCCCACAGTGAGATCTTTTAAAGATGAAAATATGTCAGAATTGTTCACTCAAAAGATAGGAGAGGAAACTTTTATTTATCAACTAGATTCCTCTATAAACCCAAGACTATCCTCATGGCCATTTCATTCCCTTGAAGTTTAATTTTTTCTTAACATTATGCATTTTTGAGAGACGGAGTGTGAATAGGGAGGGGCCTAGAGAGAGGGAGACACAGAATCTGAAGCAGGCTCCCGGCTCTGAGCTGTCAACAGGGCTTGAACCCACGGACCGCCAAGATCATCACCTGATCTGAAGTCACACTTAACCTACTGAGTCACCCAGGCACCCTCTAACTCTCCACCTTGCAGTTTTAGATTAGTCCTGGTTGAGTACTAGGAGGATTAGGAAATCAGAGGCAGAAGTATGGATAAGTAAGATGCTTTCAAGGTATATACCTGAAGGAAGTGGATTGTGCAGAAATTAGATAAAATGAGGCTAGATTGTGAATACACAATTTTTGCATCATATTCCTCATGCCCAAATACTTTATAAGCTTAGATAGGTGATATCAATGATGTGGAGGGGGGGGACTGAGATCACAGGAATAGGTGACAACTTTGGCAAATCAAATGCACTCTCCACAGTTTGTGCTTCTCACCTCTAGACCATCTTTGTTAGATAATGACAATGGCCTTTTATTGTCTCATCCTGATTATTAGGAAAGTCTCAAATTCTGAATTTTATGTGAAATTTCACAATTTTTAAAATAAATAAACAGTTCGTGGGTTCGAGCATCGGTCTCCATGCTGACAGCTCAGAGCCTGGAGGCTCCATGCTGACAGCTCAGAGCCTGGAGGCTGCTTCAGATTCTGTGTCTCCCTCTCTCTCTGACCCTCCCCTGCTCGCATTGTCTCTCTCTGTCTCTCACAAATAAATAAACAAAAAACATAAAAAATGAATCCCCCCAAAAGTGGAAGATTTACATATTATAAGTAAAACTGTATTTTTTTATTTGGTATTTTTCCCCAAACCAGGATAAATTAACAATGACAAAGTTTTAGTACTAAAATCTCCACTGCCTTTGAGGCCAAATGTCAAGTCCCAAAATGAAAACTTCCTGGAAATTTTAATATCAAACAAAGTTGAATCTGGTGGAAGTAAATCTCCACTGTTCTCAACAATCTCATGTGGCAAAACGTTTGATTATTTTTATCTAATAAGCTCAAAACAGTAGTTCACATTCTTTCTTGACATGGGCCAGCTAGAGAAATCACTATAATTCTTTGCCTAGACAGAGGAAATTATAATTGCAAAAGTCCTAGAATATTGCTTTACAAAAGGCCTTTTGACAGTCTTTGGTTATGCATACACTCAAACTATACTCTCCAGAATAAGGTCAACAGTTGGCTTTGTATATTGAAATATGGGTCTGGAAGTAAGAAGTGGCACAACAAGAACATGGAATAAGTATTCTAAATTAATTTTTATACACATACTGCCTAGACTTCTGTGAACTTCTTTACTAGTAAAGAAAAAAATCCTAGGGCCCTTGCTTTCAAAATAGTGTCTCTAAAAATAATGTTAATCATTAATATTTTATTTGGGTTGTTGTAATCCTAAGGAAGATTGTATGTTTTCATCAGACTAGTCCATGTTCTCATTAGCATTTAATAATAATATGTTTCTTCACAGAATTGCTTGCCACTAAAAAAAGGGGAACATTAAAAGACAATTGAGGGGCGCCTGGGTGGCTCAGTCGGTTAAGTGTCCAGCTTTGGCTCAGGTCATGATCTCACAGTTCGTGGGTTCGAGCCCCGCATTGGGCTCTGTGCTGACAGCTAGCTCAGAGCCTGGAGGCTGTTTCACATTCTGTGTCTCCCTCTCTCTCTGACCCTCCCCTCCTTGTGCTGTCTCTCTGTCTCTCAAAAAAAAAAATTTTTTTAAAAGACAATTGAAAAATATTTAGTTTATATTACGGAGTAGTGAAAACTCATAATTAGATGTAGAGGACTTTTAACTTTCTTAAATTATGTCTTAGAAAATCTGTCAATTTTGGGCTTTGCTTTATAGGAGTGCTTGGTGGATTGATTGATTGATGTATTTATTAGCAGTCTCAAAGGGCTAAGAATCTGGTCACTACACTTCATTATCTTCAAAGTATAGACCAGTTTTTTAAAAAGTTTATTTATTTTGTGAGAGAGGGACAGAGAAAGAGGGTGTGTGTGCACATGAGCAGGTTAGGGGCAGAGAGATAGAGAAAGAGAGAGAATCCTAAGCAGGCTCTTCACCGTCAGCCCAGAGCTGGACACAGGGCTCCATTAAATGAACTGTGAGATTATGACCTGGGCCGAGATCAAGATTTGGTCACTCAACCACCTGAGCCACCCAGGCAGCCCTAGACTACTTTTATTAAACTTTTCAGGTGTCTCTGACAATTACTTTCCAGCAAGCACATGTACACAATAAATCATGCATTTTCCTTGAAATTTTAGATATACAATATGTATCTAATATTAATATTAATTAAAATAATTTTAACATTCAGTTTTCTTTACCCTTGAGATGAATGTTTAGCAAATTATGTGTAGTTACCAGCCTGAAAATAATTTCTTTCTTTAAGATTTATTTTTTAATTTTTTTAATGTTTAAAAAAGTTTTTTAACTTTTATTTTTTTAGAGACAGACAGAGTGTGAGCAGGGGAGGAGCAGAGAGAGAGGGAGACATAGAATCCGAAGCAGCCTCCAGGCTCTGAGCTGTCAGCACAGAGCTCGATGCGGAGCTTGAACCCGGGACCATGAGATCATGACCTGAGCCGAAGTCTGCTGTTTAACTGACTAAGCCACCTAAGAGTCCCTATTTAAGTGAACCCAAACAAAACAAGCAAATATTATAATGGTCCCTCTTGAATTTCTTTAAATGAGTAACCAATGTGCATAAGCTTTTTCAGTAAAGCCACCTTAAACTAAACCAGTTTTCTGAAAAGTGGTTATGCTTTACCCCTTGAAAATCTTCAATGTAATTCTGATCCAACTTCAGTTGTGTGAGTCAGCTCAGTTCTGAAAAGAAAACTGATTTCCTGCTGATCCAGGATCAACAATTCAATAAGCTTCAATAAGCTTGTGCCTGCTGAGATTCAAGCTTACTTTAAGCATATAGGTATCTGAAGTCCTTCAAAAAATATGTCAGTAAGACGCCTGGCAATGTGATGCATCTCCAAGCAACAAGCATGTGTTTGTTTTCTGTGTTCTCTTTGCCTCTCTCCATTTTGCTCTTTTCCCCCATACCCCTACCTCATCTTATCTTTTGTGAGTCCTCCCCAAGACAGACAGACAGACAGACAGACACACACACACACACACACACACACACACACACACACACACTCACATGCTTCTGCCTGCCCACAAACATGTATTATGTTCCTCTGATTCTACTCTAGTGACTGTTTCAATTGCCTGTGAAACTGAGGGACGCCCTTAGTGAGTATTTGAAAGCAAAGCATTGTCTAAAACTGTGGAATTATAGTGATTTCCTGATCCTGCAAAAACTCCACTTTCTCTCTTCAATGTTAGCTATAATCCTTTCTTTGTTATGCCACAGGAAATAAAAGAAATCAAATTAAATTGATTCTTTGAAATGTTTGAAGGCTTATTCTTTTCTTAGGTATTAAAGGGGTTTCGTGATTCATTAAAGGATACTTTAGAAATTCCATACATATTACCTAGTATTGTGAAATCCTCAATATGATTGCTAATTTTTATTTGAACAAAGCATTTCCCCCTCAGGCAGAGGCATGGGTCTGTGCTGTTGGGTTTATTTTTCAACGTTATTCAAAAGAACAAAAGATCCTCTGAGAGAGCTTCAAAGTAAATAAAAAAGCTCTGTAGTAAATCATAAAATTATGCCCTTTCTTGTAGGATCAATATTTCCTTTTTCAAACTGAGGTATTGAGCTACAAATAATACACTCACCCAAGTGTTTAGGGAATCATTTTTTTAAAACATCGTAAGCTTGTCTTTTAGCTCCTTTGCTTCTCCTTGTTAACTAGGCGAGTGAACTAACGTTTAACCTTAAAGGAAAAGTGGCCAAAAATGTGGTCAGTTGACTGTACACATTAGAAATTGACCTACCTCAGAAATGGTAAGTCAGTGTCTGCCTCAGGACACCTTCTTTATCTAGTCCTAGATTGCTATACTTCTAGTCCTATTTACTCTCTTTTTGATTCAGAATGAATTCAATGAACACTGCTTCATGATTAAAGTAGTTCAGATAATACATGACATATACAATTTGCTCTTTCTTTCAATCTCTCTGTTTTAGTTTGTGTGTGTGTGTGTGTGTGTGTTTCTGTCTTTCCATTAGTATTACATAAAAATAACTCAGTATCATTTTTTATATCTGCTTCTAAAATTAGTGGTGAAGACACTTCAGTTTTACTATTGGTTCAAGAAAATGATTTTTCTAACCAAATGTAATTGAATTTATAGGGGAAAATTCTCCAGGAATCTTCTTTACTAAAATTCGTATCTGCATTACTGTTAAATATAATTCCAAATACAAAATTTATTAATTTAAATTTATGCCATAGTCGACTCTTACCTGAACTACTTTGACATTGTGAGGGTTAGTTACTGAACTCTATTCTGCTCCACTGATACCATATGTATATAGTGCACACATTTATACAAATGTAGTGACTTATAAAACAGCCATTTTATTGCTCAGGATTATGTAGGTCAGGATTTCCTGCTTGCCCAGCATATTTGATTTTCTTTCCTCCAGATGTTAGCTGCTGGTGTTCTTCTGAGATCAGGATGACCTCACTGGAGCCTAGATGCTGGTTGATTCTCCTCTACATGGCCTCTCACTCTTTCCATGTAGTCTGTCATCATGAGGCAGTTTAGAACATGCTTCTATACAGAGTAGCTTACATCTAAGAGGAAATACAGCAGTGTGTCATTTGTAAGGCCTAAATTTCAAGTAATATAATAACACCTCTGCCACATTCTATTGGTCAAAGCAAGTCACAGATCCAGCTCAGATTCAAATGGAGGAGATAGTCTAATTTTTGATGGGCAGAGTGGCATATGCATATAGGGATGAAGAAATTATTGGTGGCCATCTCTGCAACTGATCTATTAAATATATAATATATGTGCCATTGTATGTATAATAAAATGTACATATATTGTTTTCTTCTTGCTGGTATGCAGAAATACAAATTTTTATATTGAATTTGCATCTAGTGACCTTGATAAACTTACTATTTAATTATAATACTTCACTAGAGATCCTTTAGACCAGATAGATAATCATATGAAGGCCCCTGACTTTCACCTTTGATTAATTAGTGATTAATCAATCTCAGTCCATGTTTTATTTTTATTTTTTTAAATTTATTTTTGAGAGAGAGCACGAGCAGGGGAGGGTCAGAGAGAGAGAGAGAAACAGAATCCGAAGCAGGCTCCGGGCTCTGAGCTAGCTGTCAGCACAGAGCCCGACACGGGGCTCGAACCCACCAACCATGAGATCATGACCTGAGCCGAAGCGGGACGCTCAACCGACTGAGCCACCCAGGTGCCCTTGTGTTCTATATTTCTGTATAGCATTATCGCTACTTAGCAAAGCCTTCTGAACCTACTGTTTTTATAATTAGTACGTCCTCTAATTCTCAACAGCCTGAGCTACTGTATTAGTGATGGCATTCTCTTCTACTGATGTCCTATACCAGTTCACCACAATGAACAATTTCTCTACAACAGCTTGCCATGGTCTACTTTATACTTTACCTTCTACTAGTGATGGGTTTTTCATTGCAGCTAGATTGTAGGTGATTCAACTCCCAAATATTGTTTTGGTGTCTGCTTTTCTGGAACAGTCTTGGTTCTCAATGTCTTAGAACAAGTTCCCCAGGAAGTAGACTCTGAAATAAGAATTTGGGGAAACAGCATCTGTGTGCGATAGAGGAAGGAGTAGAGTTGTGATGAGTGGCAACAAAGCCCTCAGCCAATTCCATGGGGATCTCTAAAGCTGGGATGTCCTTTCATGTGGGCCAGACTTTATGCCTTTCCATCAGCCAGTCTCCAGAGAGTGGGAGTGACCTTGAGCAGGACATGTCTCTTTAGTTCAGGGAAGATTCTGGACCAGGATGTAGCTGAGAAGCTTGGCTTGCCAACACTTCCAGCACCTGGGAAAATGAGTATATTAGTCCTAAGGGGGCGCCTGAGTTATGCTTGCACCATACACTACCCTAGATTCCAAGTACAAGTGTGTTAGACCTCTTCATTGTGTCTCTTGTGTCACTTATATTCTCCTCTGTAATTTTCTACATCCTTCCTTTACTCTGTATATAAATCAGTATATTTTTACTGACTTATCTTTTAGGTCACCTATCCTCTCTTATGTCCAATCCAGTCTGTCATTCACCTATATGTTGAGCTTTTAATTTTAGTTATTGCATTTTTCTGATGCAATTCTCTTTATTGTCACCTTGAACATTTTAATCATATTTATTTTAAGTACATATGTTAAAATTCCAGTATCTGTGTGACTTTTGAATCTATTTCTACTCTATATTTATGCTTTTTCCCTTGTTATAACCAGTGATATTTGATTTAAGACAAGCATGTATTAGTCGTCTTGGGCTGCCCTAAGAAAATGTCATAGACTGGGTGGCTTAAGCAATAAGAATTATCTTCACAGTTATGGAGCCTGGAAAGTCGAAGATCAAGGTGCCAGCTTACACAGTTTCATGGTGAGAGCTCTCTTCCTCAGGGAACTTCCTTTTGCTATATCCTCATAAAGTGGAGAGAAAGAGCTCTGGTCTCTCTTCCTCTTCTTATAAGGATACTAATCTCATCGTGGGGGCTCTGCCCTTATAACCCTATCTAAACCTACTTATCTCCCAAAGACCCCAACTCCACTCATTACATTGGGATTTAAGGTCTAAAAATATGAATTGGGGGTGGGGGATACAACAATTCAGTGCATTACACTGGACATTGTGTAAAAAGTTATGGAAGCTGCAGAAAGGATTTGCTCTTTCAGTAGGTAAGTAGAGTAGGAACAAATCCACACAGACTAGTCGTGAGGATCAATTTATCTCTGATTCTTCTTTACTTTGAAGTATACCCTAAGAAGATCAAATTAAAACTCAGAGTGCTGATTTTTTTTCAATATAAGTTTATGTATTTTGAGAGAGAGAGAGAGAGAGAGAGAGAGAGAGAGAGAGAGAAACCCAAGCAGACTCCACACTCTCAGCACAGAACCCAAAGTGGGGCTCAGTCCCATAAACCATGAGATCATGACCTGAGCCTAAATAAAGAGTCTGATGCTTAACCAACTGAGCTCCCTTGCAGTACTTATCTTAATAGCATCTCAAACCCAATTTTTATCTCATTAATCATCTAAAGCTGCCAAAAGTTCCATTCACCTTTTCTGCTGATTTGTTTGGCTTCCTGGCCTCTTGCCTTGTAAATGTTAAGAACTGGAAAGGCCTCAAAAGGAAAACTGTCTCAAAGTACAGGGTCAACTCCTCTTCTTCTTTCTTTTCTTTAAATTCTTGGCTCCTGAATTATGAGCTTGGTTGATAGAAATGCTAATTTTTGTCTCCCTGGCTGTTTGACACTATAGAAATCTCTGCCAGTTTCTATTGTTTGCCATTTCTGTCTCCAGCCAGTAGCTACTTAGAAATTAACAAATGTCCCAGGGTTTATGTGTCTTACCTCCAATGAGATTCTTTTTCTTCTCTCCAGGATCTTGGCCCATACAGTCATAGCAAATTCAGAGCTCTTCAGTACTTTCAAGAAGATGCTTTCTTGTATGTGTGTAGTTTTTATCCAGATTTTCTAGTAATTCTAAGCAGTAGACTGTTTCTGTTATAAAGAGTGTGAGATGGCAATCAAAATCTATCATGGCATGAAACAGAAATGATTCAACACATATTTTGATTGCCATCTCACACTCTTCCTCACAATAGTGCAGTGCTTAAGAACCATGGACCTGCTAGCATGCAGAACTGAGAGCTTCCCTGTGTGACCTGGGACAAACCACTTAGTACTTGGTGCCTTAGTTTTCTCTCCTGGAAATGAATATAATAAGTGTACTTAACTCATATACTTTTGAATATGAAACAAATGAATGGATACAAACTATCAGTACCTAGTATATGCTCAATAATTATTTGTACATGTTACCCTCAAACAGGTGATTTAAGTGCTCATTCTTAATTGTTAAAAGCTTTCATTATTTTTCACATTCTCCACGTTTATCTTCTGTTTTAACGCTGGTGTCCTGTACCTTCTTTTTCGGTTGTTTATTCTTTCCCATAGACCTAGATCGACCATGTGTCAAGAATGTTCCAGGATGGCTGGGTGGCCAGAGTCAAATCCTATTAGCTGAGATATCAAGTGAAACTTTTAAGAAGAATACAATTGATTGTGTTTATGAATGCTTTCTTTATGTTAGCATCATTTTCACCTTTTAGCCATCTCAATCTTCAATATAAAATGATGTGACGAACCTATATGAATAGAACATTAAACCCCAGTGGTGTGTGGCTGAGCCAGAGGTGTGGGTTGAATTCCTGAGCTCCAATTATCTTTGGCCCAGAACAAAGAATGAGAAAACACTCTTGCATCATTTGAAATTGGTAGTATCACAGGTGAGGCACAGAATGACATTTTACATGATTCAAATTTTAGCTACTCATGTTCAGATATATTTTTATGGTTGTCTGGGTCTGAGAGTCTTTCTTCTCATTCCTATGAGAAAGGGAGAGGGAAAATATTGAGAATTATATAGTTGATGCTTTATTATTATTTCAACATTATTCACATGCCTACTATTTGGTTATATTTTACCTAAAACTGTTATAAACATTTTTTACAAGGAAAAGACATTACTACTTAGGGACATATGTTTTTAGACTTAAAGTGTTTTTATCACAGAAAAGTATATTTATTGCTTTTTAAAGGCATAGTAAAGAATGAGCCACTGTATATGACTGTGAGGTTATACACGGGACAGTTCTAGACAGTCTCATCAACTGTTTGGACATCATAAATAGTGTACTTACAAAAATACAATTATCCATTAAATAGGGAGAAGTGCTTGAAGAAAGTGTATATTACCAAATTGTAGCCTTAGCAATGAGTAAAACTATTAAGAGAGATCACAAAAATTAAAACTTTGAGAGAAAAAAAGATCACTCAAGCATCCATTGCATTTTCACCAAACTATAGCATCAATGGAAGAGGATTTTATATGTACAAATGTATACATACACAAATAAAATCATTACAATTTGATATACTGATTTTTCTTAATATGTCATTGGCATTAAACCATGTCATTAATACTGAGCTGCATCATTATTTTAGTGGCTATCTGGCATGGCATTGTATGCATGCGGAGTTGCCTACTTTATTTGCTCAGTCTCCCATTGATACATACTTGCTTGTTTCCAGGTTTCAGTAATATAAATAACCATGCACTTGAACATTAGTGTTTGTACATATCTGCTTTATCTGGTTGCATTATGTTTTTATTCTTTTAATGTTTATTTATTTTGGGGACAGAGAGAGAGCATGAGTTGGGGAGGGGCAGAGACAGAGGGAGACAGGAAATCCTAGGCAGGCCCCAGGCTCTGAGCTATAAGCACAGAGCCCAAGGTAGAGCTCAAACTCACAGTGAGATCATGACCTGAGACAAAGCTGGATGCTCAACCAACTGAGCCACCCAGGTGCCCCATCTGGTTACATCCTAATATAATTGCTAGATCAAAGTTATTCAAATATGTAAAACTTCTGATGTAAGCTCCCAAATTCAAAAGTTAGTACTTTAAAATATGACAATGATCTAGAAATGCTGTGTTAAAAACCATCACAAAAATGTGATGGAGCCTATTGTGATAACAAATATGGGAGGTAGTACTAGCTAGTTGCCCACAAAATTGCAATGTTTTATTCCTCAATTTTGACAATGAAGAAATATGCTTTATATTTAAAAACTTTACTAAATATTTTTTGTTCACTAAGTAAAACTAATAAGTGCTGTAAATGAAAATAGCTCGCATGTCACATCTACTAAATATCAGTTGACCTTTTATTATGTTTGTGACTAATATACACTGGAATTATTTTCTATAATATTATTGAACCTAATAATGATTAAACTGCTGATCACTTTTGGCACAACTGGGTGAGGAGAAAATTTACTGCTCTTTGAATATTACATATACATTCACAATCTATATTATAAGATTTCACAGTTATTAAACTAAGCTTATTTTAATAGAAAAATTAACCTGGTTTTGGTCAGATTTACTACAAGAAACATCTCTTTTTTTTTTATTTTTTAAGTTACTGTCTTCCCTTACCATCAGCATTTACATGTTACATATGAAGGCCTTATATCAGTGCTGCATCATATACAATTAGGACAATTTTAATGGCATAATATCTTCAGTATTGTTTATAACTTCATGTTGTTGATTAAAAAAAGACACATGTGTTTCTTTTTACCCATGGAACATTTTTAAATGTGAATTTTATTAAAAGTCTTTAATTCCTTTCAAATGTAAACATCTTTCAAAGTTGTTTTATTTTCCTACAATCATCTTTATAAAGTATTCTTTACTGTAAATGATCTTATCTATGACAACACCTTACTATTTATGACAATGTCAGTCTGTCCATAAAAACCCCTTGACATATTCCAGTAACTCATAAATTGTGTTTTATATTTGTTATATCACCAAAGTAATGAAGAGAGAAAAGGTGATACACTTTTTAATTTTAATTAAATTAAATTTTATTTTAAGAATTATTAGGGGTGCCTGTGTCGCTCAGTCAGCTGAGCACATGACTCTTTCAGCTCAGGTCATGATCTCAGGGTTGTGGGATTGAGCCCTGCATCAGGCTCCGTGCCAAGCATGGAGTCTGCTTGGGATTCTCTCTCTCTTTCTCCCTCTGCCTCTTCCCTTCCAAATAAAAAAAAATAATAAGAGTTTTTAAACAATATACATATTGGGCTTTTAAAAATATTTATTTTTGAGAGAGAGAAAGAGAGAGAGAGAGAGAGAGAGAGAGAGAGAGAGAGAACACACAACACAAGTGGGGGAGGGGCAAAGAGAGTGGGTCAGAAGATCTGAAGTTAGTGCTCAATAGGGAGCTAGAACTCAAGAACAGTGAGATCATGACCTGAGCTGAATTTGGAGGCTCAACTGACCTAGCCACCAGGCTCCCCTAGGCTTTTCTCTTTATATATTCATTTCTAAGCAGAATTAGAGGCTTCCAAGTTTTATGAGACTGATTTCACTTTTGTTTTTATTTCACACAGATGAATTTTCACTTATCATAAAACAAAAATATTGAAGAATCATGAAAATAACTTTTGTCATATCAATTAAATACGAATAGACAATTAGATCATAAGCTAATTTAAAACCAAATACTACTCCTATTTTATTGTTTAGGAATACCTTGATTAAATCTGATAGTTTCTAATTATATCAATATATTACTCTGTTTTTACAATGAGACTAAGGTTTTATTTTCAGTGTGTCTGCCATTATGTTACAGATGAGTGATAAGGGCAATATTTGGCAATATATATGTATATGTGTGTAGACATATCACAAGCATGTGTAGCAAAAAGACTATCTTTAGAATTCATAAAGCTTGGCTTACCTAGACTTATAATAAAATCTTCTTGTAATATCTTCATCTATCCCCATTAGATTTTTACACAAACCATTATACAAAGCCAATACCTAGTACCTATCAATTATTTATCTGAAAATTTCTTTTCTTCTCCATTACATTCTTTCTACTTAGTAGAACAATCTTGCTTATTAAGTAAGCACCGAAACCAAACAGCTCTTCTGTCATATCTCTTTTTGCCTGTTCCATATAAAAGTAATGATTTCTTCTCCTGTACTCCTTTATCAGTCTGAGTCAAACATATCTTCATTATTACTGATCCAATTATAGCCCTGATCTCATTTTCAGTCCTAAAAAATAAGGGTTATATTTAATCCCTCTCTGTATACCCAGCAAGTGAATAAATAAATGAGTTGCTGAAGTACCATTAATACAGACGTTAATACGCTTATAACCAATAGTATAAGCATTATTTGAAATAGCATCCCTATTTTACAGATAAGAAAATTGAGGCACAAGAGAGTAACTTTCAGTAGTTGCATGGTTTATAACCAGAGAATGTCGGACACTAACCTACATCAGGCTAATGCCAGAATCCCTACATTTATGAATGTCTCCCGCTGAAGATTAATTATTAGATAAATGCTCTTACTGTTAAAAATGGAAAGTGCAAGGGAATTTTGAACAATTAACAACCAAAGAAATATGCCTGTTTTCTCCTATACTAGTTAATCTCCACATGCTTAATTCTAGGCTAGATTCTTTGTAGGCAGAACAAATAACATCCTATAAATAACCAGCAAGATGGCTAAATAGAAAAGCCAGCCAGCCTTCCCAAAAAGTGAATAAATCCAGTCACTAATTCAGTATTGAGCATGCTCTTTGTGCTGAGCAGAGTGCCAAGCACCTGGAGGCAACATGAAACTAGCTCCGTCCTAAAGGACTTGCCAAGTAGCAAGACTAACACTTGTGGAATGAATTTGCAAAAGTTCTCTTATATAAATTTGAGGTAAGGGTTTTTAGATGAGAGAGATAAGCAAGGGCTATAGATCTTAAGAAACATATCATGGATGAAATGAATTTTTAGAGAATTTTGGTGAAGAGGGGAAAAAAAGAACATTCCAGAGGAGACAAAAAATTCAAGTGACAATCTGAGAGAGATTGATTTTTTCTACCACTTGAAAGATAGTTGAAGGGTTTATGTGTCTTTCCCAGTATGAAATGATGTCACATTACATTTGATTAGTAAATATATGTTCAAAGTGCTTTTACGCTGGCTGTTTTATTTAATCCTCACTCAAATTCTGAAGAGTGGGCAAGGTTGACACCATTGTTCATATTTTATAGATGAGAAACCTTGAGTTTTGTAGAGGTTAAATGACCTAAACTCAACTCTGTTTAAGATTGAGAAACATATCACATAGCACTATAAACATACATGACTTTCAGACAGTTTCCTTCAGGTTTCTTTCTTCCTTTCTTCTTTTCTTCCTTTTTTCTTTTCTTTCTAATTTCCTTCCTTCCTTTCTTCCTTCCTTCCTTTCTTCCTTTTCTTTCTTTCTTTCTTTCTCTTTCTTTCTTCCTTCCTTTTCTTTCTTTCTTTCTTTCTTTCTTTCTTTCTTTCTTTCTTTCTTTCTTTCTTTCTTTCTTTTTCTTTCCTGTGAGTCTCTAAGTGTAAATCACTTGTTATGGCAAATTAGAAAGCATGACTGGATTTTTCTAGGAAGTATGAACTGTTTTTTTTCTAGGAATGGAGCATCAAAGTGAAATTGTACCTTCCTCATAGGAACATGCAGCTATTTTTGCAGTGACCCAAAATAAGAACATTTGTAGCAGCATACAAATCTTTAAGATTTTTACTTAAATCTGTTGTTTGAATGTGAAACTGGGATTGATTTTAACATAATGGAAAATTATTGATGTTTATGGGGTAAACCTATAACAATATGAATTTACATTAGCCAGACTTTAAGGTTAAAAGATTAATTTCACCAAGCAAACTAACATTCTATTTAAATTTCTCTCTGTGACAGCTTTCCCTAAGTGTTTTAAAAATGACATTGCCACTTTTGTAGTGCCAACTTTATGGTTGATACTTGAAATTCAATGCTTCAAGTTTCCTCCAAATAATGGGGTAATAGCCCATTAACTGTAGATTATTCTTGGAAAGGGTGAGTATGTCAGGCTTTTGTTCATTCATTATTTGTCTACTATCTGATTTTAGTTGATATAAATATTCTGTTAGTGGAAACCAATATTAATTCTCAATCAAAGGAAGAGGGCCGTAAATGGTAAGGGCAGAAGACAAAGTACATATTTTGAGAATAATTGTAGTGAGGGAAAGAAATAAGCCTTTCCCCAGAGAGTACCTGATACTTGTGAGGCAGTGAGCCCAGGGAAATGAACACAGGATTTGAATCAATACAAATGGGTCTAAGGCTGTGTTCTTCTACTTGGTATGACTTTGAAGAAGTCATTGGAACAATCATGGTCTGAGTTTTCATGCTTAGCAAATGAGAATAATAGCAATAGATTAAGGAATGAGACAGATAAGTAATGAAAGAACATCATTCCTGAGAGAAAGCATGTTACTGTCCTGGAGACAAGGGAGGATATATCATGCAGCTGAATATTTGGGAAATAAAGAATAAGCCAGGGAAGGACACTAAAGAGAAAGCTAGAGAAAGGCTCACTTATGGGTCTTAAGGAATTTGACTTTATCCTGACACCAGTTACATTTACTGAGTGCTCTCTGTGTTAACCAGACAGTACACATTATTTTATTGAATAAATAACCAGCCCATGAGGAACCTGAAGACAAGACAGGCTAAGAAGCTCATTAATACAGCACAGTTGGGGGTCACCTAGTTGGCTCAATTGGTAGAACATGTGACTCTTGAACTCAGAGCCATGAGTTCAAGCCCCACATTGGACATAGAGCTTACAAAACAAAACAACAACAACAACAAAAGGATAGGACAGAGAGTAAGTAGGACAACTAATATTCAACTCCTGCTAGGCCTGATTTCAGAATCAAACCTTATTCACTACACTGAAATATTTCAATCCCTGTAGTGGCATGATCATATTTTCATTTTAGAAAGCCTCCTCTGATTGCAGAGAGGAGAACTGATCTGGAAAAAAGGGAAACCAGTAACTAGAAATGAGCTGATCAGAGCTGCAAGTAAGGTAGAAGCAGTGCACCTGAGATATTTGGAAGACAGAATCAATAAGTTTTAGCAGTTTATTAAGTGAAAGTGGAAAAAAAGACAGAAAATAAGAATGCACTCAAATGAGATTTTTGTTTGTTTTGGTTTTAATGTTTTCTACATCCATCCTACACAGTAGCTACAGTTATTCACCGTTGCCCTCATGGACAATCTGATTGTCTTCTGAGACTTCAGTAAGGCGGTTTCCTCTGCCTGGAAGTGAAGTTGTCCTACCCCATCCCACCCTCCTACACTGTGGCAGAGAGAGATTCTACCTCTCCTGCTTTCTAGGGCTGCTTTTCTTGTCCCAAAGCTTCTGCAGTATCATCCACTTCTGGAATCTTCATGTCTCTGAATGTCTCTCTTGAAAAGCATATGGAGAATCATCTGTGTACTTTATTTTTCTACTTCATGCTTACTGGGGACAGGAACTGTGACCTATTTTTGCTTAAAGATTAGTCTGGTGACTTTTTGCACAGCAGTGGTGTTAAATCAGTATTTGTTGAATTTGAGTAAATAAATTTAGTCTCCTGTCAGTGTATGAAGTCTACTAATTTAGTAAATATTGTAATTCAAAGCTCATAAAAAGCCTCACCAGGAAGGTCTGTTTTGTCTCCTTTCTCAAGTAGTTTTGTGACCCATGACTCCTCTCTTTCTCTGTCATTATTTTGTTTTATTTCCTGTATACTGTTTACTATGATCTGAGCAAGTTTGGCTACATAATTAACAGAGTCCAGTGAAGGAAATTAAAATTCAGGCTCTCATTTAAAAAAATATATTACTAAGAATTTCAGGAAGCAGTAGCTGAACCTTAAATAAACTTATATGGGGACTTATTTATTTTATTTTATTTTTTTAATAGTTTCTTGTCAAATTGGCTTCCATATGACACCCAGTGCTCTTCCCCACAAGTGCCCTCCTCCATCACCACCACCTCTCTTCCCTCTTCCTCTCCCTCCTCAACCCTTGGTTCATTTTCAGTATTCAATAGTCTCTCATGATTTGCATCCCTCTCTCTCCCCAACTCTCTTTCCCTCTTCCCTTCCCCATGGTCCTCCGTTAGGTCTCTCCTGTTAGACCTATGAGTGCAAATATATGGTTTCTGTCTTTCTCCGCCTGACTTGTTTCACTTAGCATGACACCCTCAAGGTCCATCCACTTTGCTACAAATGGCCAGATTTCATTCTTTCTCTTATATGGAGCCTTAAACTACATAGGTCAAATGGCCATAAGGCCAGTCATAGGTCTGAAGTTATTTTTTAAACTTTTGTATGTTTGTTTCACATCTTTCCCCCTTTCTATTAAACTCCAGGCAAGTAGGAATTATACCTGTCTTATCCCCAATGCCTAGAGGGAAAAAATGGCAGGTAGTAGCTTTTTTAATAAAAAATGGTTTTAGTTTGGAGTTCTCCATTTTGAAAATTCTAAGGGTAATTGTTCTGACAAAACCCTTTCTTCCATGTAATGTCACACAGTGGTTCCAATCTTGGCTACACAGTATATCCCAGAGAAGATAAGAGTGATTTTTTAAATTGAAAATCAACACTCACCATGTTGAATAGCTCTAATTATCATCCCTAGGATGTGTCCATGAGCTGAATGGACTGGGAAGACTCATTACTACCACTCCTTTAAGGCAGTCCTTCCTAAATGCATTTGAGATTCTGTAATAGCCAACAATTTCAAGAATATTGTGACTTATTCTTGTCAGTACTTATTTTGTGACGTAGACCTTAATTCTCTATCCCTGCCAATCTTGCTTCTTTCAAAAGCATTAAATTAACTTTTATGAAGGAAAAGAAAGAACCTGACTGAAGGCAATAAGAGGTTAATGCAAGCTATTGTTTCTGTGACATGGTTCTACTCCACGAAGCATAATAACTTCATCAGATGGAATTCAAAACTTCAGGGAAAAAGAATTATGGCCTTTCAGGTATTCAAAATACCTTTTGAGATGTATGTGAAAAAGATAATTGAAGAGTTTGGATTGTCCTTTGAGAAGATGTTGGAAGATAGTTTAAATCCAATCAAACATTGTTTTAAATAATCGGAGGTGACTTCTCAGTAGAGCTATTCAATATCCATTTTTAAAGAAGGAAAAAAGTGTCTTAAAGGAAAATTCTATTCTTTCTCTGTAAATTCTCCCTTTCAGTTTTATAAGGGTGGATTTCTCTCCTGAAGTCCAAAATCAGATTGTTATTATTGATTACATTATTACATTTAAAGGACAAATTCATACCTAAGATGGAATAAAATCTCCATTCATTACATGGCTATGATGTGCCACTGCACTTAACTACGTGAGAAATATTATCTAATTTAATCATCATAGCAATATGGAAGATGCCCTTTACCCCCTCCATTTTGCAAGTAATGAAATATAGGTTTAAAAAAATTGAAAACAATGACGAAGCTCACAAAATGAAATAAACAAACAAAAAACACAACAAACAAAAACAAACAAACAAACAAAAAACAGAGCCAAGATCAACCAAATGTCAGTTAAAAAGCAAGTATATAATATGGTCATTCTGGCTTTTATCTGAATAGAGAGTTTACATCTGGGATAATTTCTACTTTTGCTTTGCTTTGTTTGTTTGTCTTTTCAGAAAGTTTATGTATAGCCTTGTCTTAACTAAAATTCTGACAGCATAGTCCATTATAATAAAGTTCTATTTCATTTATTTGTTTATAAATAATTTTTTTATTTTTTCTTTTAAATTTTTAAAAAATGTTTTATTTATTTAGAGAGAGAGAAAGAGAGAGGCAGGGGAGGGTCAGAGAGAGAGGGAGACTCAGAATTCAAAGACAGGCTCCAGGCTCTGAGCTAGCTGTCAGCACAGAGCCTGACATGGGGCTCAAACCCACGAACTGTGAGATAATGACCTGAGCTGAAGTTGGACACTTAACCGACTGAGCCACACAGGCACCCCTGTTTTTTTTTCTAAATAGGAAAAATATGGGTTAAAATTAAATGCTTGCTCAAAATGAACTTTCTCATCACAAATGGCTCCACAGAGCTATCACTCCTATGTCAGGATGGAGTATCTGATGCCTTCTGGTGTGATTTGAGGTACATTGCTAAACCTGTTGCCAAAACTGTAGCCCTCAACAGATCTTTCCTTTTCTGAAAGGTATTATCCTTCTGAAGGATACTTAATGAGGTCCATTCCTCTGTTTGAAAGCACTGCGTTTGGAAGGCCTTGGGGGAGTGTACAAGTAAACCCAGAGATCACTAGTAGTGTTGTCCATCATAACCCATAAATTTGTTAGATTATTTTATTGTCAAAAAGCTGAACATTTATGGCAAAAGACAAGTACAGTTTGGTGGATAACACATAAGAACAGAGGCCTGCAAGATTCTCTGGGAGCAGTAAATGTAAGAAAAATATATTTAAGAGGGCGATGATAGTTGTGGATGAAGATAAATTTGAGAGGGGATGTTAGATTTGGTGAAATGAGGGACACTAAACTGTCTTCCTGCCATCATGGGTGATAAAGGTCCCAACAAGAGGCCCATGATGTGGGAAATGCAGAAGGGAGGTGAATAAAGGAGGGTTGAGCTGTATATGGTAATAGCTGCATCAGGGAGAAGAGACTCTGCATTCATGCTCAGACTCATAGGTTGATTGCACGGAGAGCAGTCACAGAGGCTGGCATTTTGGCAATTAAAATAAAGTGATAGGAGGCCACAGATATAACAAATGAAGCAATAACTACAAAAGGCCAGGGTGTTTGATGTGTTGGGTGGTATGATATGACATTGCCTCTTGCTGTAAAGCCACAAATATCAAATTTAGAAAAAATGAATTTATATATGAAATAATGTGTAAGTATTAAAACACAAAAGTGGGCCAAATATCTGTCTGTAAATTGATTCTAGGTGTCCTAGCAAAGAAAAAAGAAAAAAGTAGTATATGCATTATTTGGGGGATAAAATTAACTCCATCCGAAATTTGGCTGTATAATTTCCCTTCTCTGCACTCACTGCTTGTTGGGACAGTCAGGTTTAGCAGAAGGAAGACTGGATTCACTGTCATAGTTCACATACCTTCTTCTGGCCTCAGTTTTTTCACCAGTAAAATGACAGCTGTGCTTGAAGTGATTTCAAACGTCCCTTCTCTCTGTGGTCTCATCAGCTTATTGCAGATTTAGCATTTTACTTCCTTGCCTACAGAGCCTTTCCAAACACTCACATTTAATTCCTTAAGTATCTTTTTTCTGCATAGTGTTGAAATTCTGTGTGTTGTGAATTCTTTCCTTAATTTAAAATATTAAAAGAAATATTGTTGGTCTAATATTCAAGCAGTCGTACCATCCACCACTCTGACGGTAATGGAAATGGCTTCTCTAACTCTTCCTCAGGAATCAGAAGGAATGTGTTGCCTTTCACCTTGACAACACATGATGATTTAGCTCTCCTTTTAGAAATGTTAGCAAAAGGCTATTTCCACTTCAGGTTTAATGATCTCAATGACACCCATATGGTGAGTAGCATTGTATGATATCCTACTATATTTTAGAGAAAAAGTGTAATTTGGCAGCTTTTGTTTACCTAGCTCCAAATATTGATGACGATATTCATGGGAATTATTCCTATACAAACACAGAAATAGCTCACAATTCTCTGGAAATAACATATGTTTGCTAGCTTAGGAATTATTTTGTATTTGGGTGTTAATCTTAAAAGGCACAATTCTGGGACTGAAGTCTTTGTCCATCCTCCACCTCCCCCTTCTGCCTTGATTACCATGAAAAGGACAGGCAACAGCACATATGCTAAGGGATTTACTATGTATCCTAATGCATTATTGGGAATTGAAAAGGAACACAGAAATACGTCCTAGTCTGGAGTTTAATTTTTAATCTACTTCATGTCTATTTTGATAGAATCCCACTTTATGGTACATTTCCTTTTCAGGTTAATGGTATATTTATTTTTGTAGCCATGCACACACACGCACACATATACACGCACACATACACAAAGAGGTTTCCCAGCTTTGGTGAAAAATGAAAAGTAAACACATGAATTTGTCCTACTTTTTATTTGATTAAAGCACGCATGCACCTACATTTATTCTAAGCCCCAATTTAGGTCACTGAACATTATTCAGTCAGTTCATGACAACAGCTTCTGCTTCTAGCATGACTGTGGTTACAGAAGTCCCCTGAATCTGTTTGTTATGTGTATGCATGTGCATGTGTCTGCAAGCAGAAATTTGGGCGTCTACATGTGAGGCGATAATAGTTTTAAAAGATAAGAGTAAAATAATGGTAGATATTCAAGCCTAGTGTGAGATATTCAAATTTAGTATACTAGACACTTGTATGTCTAGTATGTACATACACACATAATAAAATGAAGCCTAAATTAACCACAATCCCAGTTCTATTATGGGTATCTTTTCCCATTAATAATCCCTAAAGCTCTCTTCTTTCCTTCCATCTTATCACCTCTAAGCCCTGCTGCTGGATCATCTAGGTCCTTACTTACCCAGTCTTATCATAACGTAATCCTACCTTCGCTAGTGGGTACCCTACACCCATGGTTCGAAAAATTTGTCCTCGTGCCCAGCACAAGCTGAGTTTGTCACATGTTACTCTAATAAATGGTATACATTTTTGTTTGTTCTGTTAGGCCATGAATTATTTAAGAGCAAAAACAAGGACTTTTTCATAGCTGTATCCTTAGACCCTTGTACATGATGGGGCTTAGTAATTAATTTGCAGAAGGAAGGAAATAAGGGAGAAGGGAAGGAAGAATGACAGAAGGAGGGACATCTTTTCTTATTTCTATCTCCTATTTGTTGTACAAACTAGATGAATTTAAAGATGGATTTTATTTCCTCAGATTATTCCTGTATCCGCAGTATTTTCATGCATAAAGTGCCTCCCCATTTTTTGGCATCTCTCAAAATCCTATCCTTCTTTCAGGATCCTACTAAAGCCCCATTTGTATCAGGAAACTATTTCCAGCATCTCATCCCTAGAATTAAATGGTTTTTGTCTGAAATTCAGTCATAGAGATTTTGTATGAATGAGTGTGTATGCATGTACACATGTGTGTATTGCAATTCTATATCTGTTTGATCTCATCACATAAGTTTCCATTCATACTGTGTATCTTTTTTTTCTTAGAAGTAGAGTACCCCCTCAGCCATCCCCAATACCTCTTGATGGGGTTCAGGGAAGGTCATTCCAAAACATACCACTCTGATATATTGTTTGTTTTGCATTAAAGTTACTAAGAAACAGTGCAGGAAGGTCATTCTGATCTTTCTCTACTCCCTTAAAGGCAGGAAATAAGTTCCCCCTGTGAAGGGTGCGTCTAGTCTGAGATAGGAAATTCGGGGCAAAAAGATTGCGTGAACAAACCTTGGTATTTCTTCATTAATTTGCTATGCCAAGCCCAAACTTCTTTATTTTTTCAATTCTTCCCAAATTATTTATTTTTACAAAAGACAAAAGCTGCTTGCTTTGGTCACTTTTTAGGGGTTCATATCATTGGAACTCCATATGTACAAAATTAAATATCATTTTCCCCTTCAATCTGCCTTGTGTCAATTTAATCATCCCGCCAGGCAATGAATATATAAGGGAAGAAAGGGACACTTTTCCTCCTCTACATACTCTAACAAGTTGAAGACTTTCTTTTTTTAGATTTTTTCTAATCTAGATTTTTGTTTTTATATTTTTAATAAGTATCACATGTATGAATTTCTTCCCAGCATGTTGCTTATGTACTTAAAAGCTGTCTGTGCAAGGAAAAGAAGACATGGAAAAATCCAACTTAAATTGGACATAGGAAACAAAAATATGAATTATGAATGGCAATGACAGAAACCATGTTTCTTTTGAAATATACACCTAAAAATATCTTATGTGTACATTTCCATTGATTTCTGAGTTCAAATCACAGAACTAACTTTCTTTTAATATAACTTCTTCCTGGGATTTATAGCAAAGCTGTGTACTGAATTTCAAGCACCCATTACTGAAATACCATATGGACATAATGCATATTTCAACATATTGATTTGTGCCAGTAACCTCTGCTCTAGAAGTCCACTTCATTTATCTCAACAATGGATGCTATCTTTAAAGAAATCTAGCAAGTGCTGTATTTGTATAAGACTGCTTCGTGACCATTTCTGTAATTGTCATTGTGCTATATTGCTTCACAAATGTGTTTGACAACAGAATTTTAATGAGTTTTTTTATATTCATATTTTCCTCTTGCAGGTAGTGAAGGATAGTTGTTAGTGAGGCCAAGACATTATATTTCAATCATTCCACATATTTTTACATAAAAGCTTTGATTTGGAACAAGTATTAAGCAAAGGTTTTCCTCTTTTTAACTGTATAATGTATGCCAAACAAAATATTTGAAAACAGGATTTGTGGGTTTTTTGTTGTTGTTACTGTTTTTACTTGAAATATTATTTCATATAATGGAATGAAGTCTTTATATCAGCCATCCAGCAAACTTCAAAATCAACTCCTTCCTTGTGATTATATAAGGATTTGAAAAAATAATCATTTGGGGCTTTATTTTTATTATTTCTTAGAATGACAATTTTTCTACTTCCAGCATCTGATTCCTCCTAATGGTGGGTTCCTTTAGTCTTGTGGTCCATAGTTTTTACATGGGGATCTCATTTTCAGGGAGAGGTCTTCTTCATGGGAGTTTTATATACTATATGCAACTAGTTGTGGCAGCCTTCTTTCAGATCTGTTTGGAATTTGCTTCTAACTCATAAGATATGTTATTGGTTTTGAAATAGTTTAATGTGTTTTTTCTGGCACATAGAAAAGTAATACTTAATTCAGCACTGCTGCATATTCAAATTGGGAAAGGATTTACATATCAGCTTAGTAGACCACATTGCTAGTAGTTTCATCTTTGGAGAAACTCAAAGTATACTAAATATTCAGATGCATTACAAAAAGTACCTAAAGCCCAGTATGGGAAGTTCATTGATGAAATATAAATTAAAAGCCATATATTGGGTATTCTTATTGATGATTATAGCTATGGCAGGAGTGGATGGGCCAATCTATGAAATATTATTGTAGGTGGAATAACCTTAACTTTATAAAAACACCCTGGGATAGTATTCTGAGATAAGTTCAGTGTATGTATGCTCGTCTTTGTATTAAAATCAGATAGCCTCATATGAGAATAATGCACATCTATCTTTGTCAGGTTGGGATATTATAATGGAGTGAAGATGCATTCCAGAATGCATTGTGTCTAAGGTTTGGTCAAACAAACTCTAGTCTCCTACTTTCTTAATAAATATTGATTTCAAAAGTCCCTAATAATTTTGAGATATATTGAGTGATATAAAAAAAGTTTCTGCTGAGAAAATCGGGAATTTTCTATTTGAAGGAAACAACTTTAATACTAGAGTGACAAGGGACAGAAATAATGTCACTGAAGACCCATTTTGTGTCAGGCAGTGTGAGGGTGTTTCATGTTTATATTTAATGATCCCACTCACCCTTTTCTACAGATAACAAAACTAACCCAGAGTTTAATATTAGTAAACAATGGTGTTGCTTTTCAAGCTAGGCTTCATCTAAAATCTCAATTCTCTATTCTTTCTTTCGTATAATCTCTCTTAATATAATAATTGTATTTACATTTTATTATAGCATAACTAAAAATTAAGTAGAACTGGAGGGAAAATATTCTTCTGTTTTCTATTCTTAATTGAAATGAATCCCCAACCTGAGAGTTATGTTCAGTTTTCATTTTACTATAATGTTCTAGGACTCTGAACAAACAAGCAGTGCAGGAATGAATCTTAATATGGGCATATTTGGTAATGCAACACACACATTTTAGAATCATAGATGAGCCGTATGGGTTGGAAAAAATTGCTTGTCATACATGCAATTTTCTTAAATACTTCCTTGTAAATGATATTTTATTTGTTTCAGATTTTGCTGGTTCAGTTGAGTGTAGTCCCCAGCTGATCCAAAATTTTAAGAAAGGGATACACAGTTGGCACACATAATCATATTCTTATGAATGCTAAATAATAAAAAAAAACACCAGAAACCTAAGAAGCATTGGTAATGATTCAGTCAGTACACTTATACAGTAAATTCTCTGCATTTTTCTTCTCTCTGCTGCCATTGTTACTCTAGTGGTTTTGGTTCAAAGATTTATAGCCCCACCTCTAAGTAACTTAACCTACAGGTAGTTTGCTACTCTGTGCTGTGCCAATAAAAAAAATTCTTCTGACTGTTCCAGTATTTTTGTAATTTTAAATCACTGCACTGTAAAATTATTCTATATATCTCACTCAATTTTGTGACACAAAAGTTATAGAGGGTGAAACAGTATTCTTTTATCATAAATATAATAATGCAACTCCAACAAAAACTTATTGAATAATTACTTTATACCAGGAATTGGACTGAGCTTACATGTGATATGTAATTTATTCCTTGCAACAGTTTTAAGAAGGAAATATTATGATTCTCCAATCTTGAAGATGAACAAATGAAGAAATCAAGCCTCAGCAAGTTTAAATAACTTAAAATTAAATATTAATAAATAAAAAATTAAATTAGTGAAATGTAAATGAAATAAGAGGGAATCAGTAGTGGTACTAGAATTTTATCAGACTCTTTGACACCTGAATTCATTTCCAAATAACTATGGTATGTCAATTTTCAAATTTTGTTTTTGTTGTCAAAAACTTAGAATAACACAAAAATTTTCTTATATCCTACCACCCAGAGGAAACCACTCATATTTCAATAAATGTGTCTTTTCTGTGTATTGGATTTTTTATACCTTCTTTGTGTATGTATGTATGTATATACATACACACAAAAAAGAACTGTGAGTGTATCATCACAAAACATGTGCAAGTGTGTTTATGGAAATACTATTCATAAACATCCTAAAGTAGAAGTCTAAATATCAACAGTAGAATAGATGAATAAGTCATTGTATATTCACATATTGGAATCCTACATATCAATTAAAATAAATTTATATATATATATATATATATATATAAAATCATGGCTAATACTCACAAACTTAGAGCAGACACCAAATCAGACACAATCTGTAATTCATTTATGTAGATATCAGAAACAGACATGTCAGTCTGTGGTGTTTGAAGTCAAGTAATGAGAACATGAACTAATATGATGGGGGTGAGAATGAAAAGAAGAGATAGTAAAAATTAAACAAGAGTGTGAAACTATTGTTTTCTGTATGTGGGTACCAAAAGAGAAAAAAAGGTCGACTTTGCAATTTTAAGTTAGTCAGAGGAAGGGGAAAACCAAGAGAAAGCCTGCATATAGGGTTAGAACATGGACTTATAACTAATTAACTTTTAGGTGGCAGTGAGATGTCTGAATGGAGAAGTCCCCCAGAAAGTTAGAGATGAGGAAAGAAGTTTTGGTGAGAGCTTTAAGTAATAGGAAGTCTCATCGTTGTAAATATTTGACACCATGCTAATGGATTAAAATGTTTAAGAAAAGGCTGTCACATGAATGCAAGATTATGGACACTTCTTTTTTCTTGTGTGGGGTAAAATAAAACTGTGCAAAAAAGGGAACAAAAGATATTAGAGAATGTTAGACATGATAACTGGAAGAATGAAGAGAATGAGGAGGAGGCATGGCTACAGAATGGCATGGTAAATAGTTCATTACAGTGCTCACAAGCCGAGTCTATGCTGAGTTTATTTAATCCATGCAAAAGCAGTATTTTCTGAAATAAGTACCAGTATTCCTGTTTACAGATGAGAAAACTGAGGTCCAGAGAAGTTAAGTAATTTGCTAATTCTCTCATGTTTATGTAGTCAGTGGCAAAGTCTTAATTCAAATCTAATGTTTCTAGCTCCAGAGAGAAAGGTTTTAGCATTACAGTGGAAAAGATGCAGAAAAATATCTTTGCTATGGTATAAGTAAGAGAGTTATCGGGAGAAGATCTATTCAATCATTATAAAATTTCAAAATTAAGGCTCATTAATTGAGAATTTGCAATCATCAAACTGGCTTAAGAGTTCCTCTCAAGAATGAGTGAATGATAATGGGGACATTACAAAGTGTAGAGAAAGTTTATATCACATATTATTTATTTTATTTTATTTATTTTTTAAACGTTTATTTATTATTGAGACAGAGAGAACAAGCAGGAGAAAGGGTAGAGGGAGGAAGACATAGAATCCAAAGAATATAAACTGACAGTGCAGATCCGAATGTGGGGTTTGAATTCACAAACTATGAGATCATGACCTGAGCCAAAGTCAGATGCTTAACCAACTGAGCGACCCAGGTGTCCCTATTACATATTTTTTTAAAGGTCACACACTTCCTCAACTATGTCCCATCCTACCTCCCATAGAATGTTGTATCTTAATCATTCTCCTGTCCCCAAGAACACCTTTCTGAAGTACCTAGGTTTATCAAAGACTGTTATACCACAATATTCCCTTTCAATTCTGCTACTGGCTTCGTTCTCTCACAGACTTGCTTTAATCTCCTTGTTTCTGAGAATGGTATTGAAACTCATGAGTGTATCATATTCTTCCTCGTTTCCCAACATTGTTGAATTGTGGAGAAAGTGTGTGTGTGTGTGTGTGTGTATGTGTGTACGCACACGCATGCACGAAGGGAAACCTCCATTGGAAAACTGAGTGAATTTTACAAGCAGAAATCTTTATTTTAGTAAAAAGATAGAACTCTGTAGAAAAGTTGATTTTTTTTTCACAGAACAGAGGATGTGATGGGAAATTGCAAGAAACATTGACCAACCTACTGTCATATTTGCCCTTGAGTAGAAATCAGGAAAATAAGAGGTAAAGAAGAGAAAGTGCAATAAGAGGGAGGTACATATTACTGTGGGCCATACACTAGAGAAATAGATAAGAAGAGTAGACAGAGACTCCATCTGGACTATTTATATGTTAGTAACATTTCCTTAATTCCAACGAAGCAGCTAGATTTGGTAGCTCTAATATGGGGAAATTGAAGAAACAGACCCATGGACAAAGTCAGGGATGCAAGATACTAGGAATGTATATATTTGAAAACTATGAATTTATAGGTTATAGATTTTCTTATTATATAGAATCATAAATTTCTTAATATGACTTAAGTTTCATATTTTTCAACCTCAGAACATTGTTCTCCAATCTCCTCTATTTTGTTTTCCTATCTTCTCTATTCATCAATTTACTGACTTTATTGCATGGAACCCATAGCTCAGTGTCTACTTTAAGTTTAATGTTCTAAGACTTCTACTAAAGAGTAAAAGACATCCCTAGCAGTGCTATTGCTGGGTCATAAGGGAGTTGTATGAATAGTTTTTTGAGAAACCTCCACACTGTTTTCCAGAGTGGCTGCACCAGTTTACATTCCCACCAACAGGTTAGGAGGATGCCTGTCTCTCCACACCCTCGCCAGCATCTATAGTCTCTTGATTTGTTCATTTTAGACACTCTGACTGGCGTGAGGTGTTGTATCAATGTGGTTTTGATTTGTGTTTCCCTGATGATGAGTGACGTTGAACATCATTTCATGTGCCTGTAGGCCATCTGGATGTCCTCTTTGGAGAAGTATCTGTTTATGTCTTCTGCCCATTTCTTCACTGGGTTATTTGTTTTGTGGGTGTGGAGTTTGGTGAGTTCCTTGGAGATTTTGGATACTAGCCCTTTATCTGATTTGTTATTTGCAACTATCTTTTCCCATTCTGTCGGTTGCCTATTAGTTTTCTTGATTGTTTCCTTTGCAGTGCAGAAGCTTTTTATCTTGATGAGGTCCCAAGAGTTCAGTTTTGCTTTCATTTCCCTTGCCTTTGGGGATGTGTCGAGTAGGAAAATGCTGCACTTGAGGTCAAG
>NC_043712.1:57601114-57706054 GCF_006229205.1 Suricata suricatta
AATGGAGTATTAGATGGCAATGAGAAAGAATGAAACCTGGCCATTTGTAGGAAAGTGGATGGACCTTGAGGGTGTCATGCTAAACGAAATAAGTCAGGCAGAGAAGGATAGAAACCATATGTTTGCATTCATAGGTCTAACAGGAGAACAGGAGAAACCTGATGGAGGACCAGGGGGAGGGGAAGAGGGAAAGAGAGTTGGGTAGAGAGAGGGTTGCAAAACCTGAGAGATTATTGAATACTGAAAACGAACTGAGGGTTGAAGGGGAAGGGGAGGGGGGAAAGGAGGTGGTGGTGAATGGAGGAGGGCACTTGTGGGGAAGAGCACTGGGTATTATATAGAAACCAATTTGACAATAAACTATTTTTAAAAAAAGACTAAAAGACAATAAGAAGGCTGAATTTGTCTGTCCCTACCTCCAAATCAAAGCAATAGCAGAGATTGGTCTTTTCTTTGTAATGGCCATTTCCAGAGAATAATTTTAATATATTTCAAAAACACCTATCTTCTTAGGTATGTAGAAATTCTTCTTGAAATCTCATTTTAGCTATTCAGTCTTCTCAGTATACTCTTCTTCTCTAAACGGAATGCAAAGGTAGATTTTATATTAGCACTTCATATTTCAAATATAAGCTATCTAAATAAAACATTTTTAATATATGAAAAAAATCATAGCAAAATTAAATGCCATTTTACTACATTTTTTAGGATAAACAGATTAAATGTGCAGAAAATATGCAAAGCTGTAGTGTTTGCCATGTGTTAGCAAATTAAAAATTATCTCAAGAAAAGGAAAATCCGAAGGACAAACATCAGTGCAATTTCAAAAGGCTACATAAAAATGCTTTAACACTGAAGAAAAAGATAGGTGGAGACAATGATAAATATGGGAGAAGAATACAATTTGTTAAACAATGGCATCCCCAGAATTACAGAATAAAAATTCAGTTTTGCACCAACCATGTTCACATCTTTCAGAGAGTATGATTTTTTTACAGCTTTATTTTGCCATAACAAAGAATAATTTAATATTGCACACTCGGATTATAACTTTGCCATGACACAGATACTGAGTTTATAATTTTATTAATTGAAAACCAAGCAGATTTACTCAGACTAACGTTATAAACCATGCCCTGGAGCAAGAAGCTCCTTGTGAAATTTGTTTCAAGTTGTGTCCATCTACATATTTCCTTTAAGATTAAAGAGATTCTAATGATTTATCTCTATTTTACTTTGTTTATTCTACTGGTGTTAGATGCACAATTTGTTGCTTTCCCTACAGTTTCCATAGTGGTTGGTAACTCTCAAGCAATCTGAGTCCATCACCCTACTCATTCTTCCTGAAAGGCCATTGTGTTTTCCATGTTGCTCAGTTATAACTTGCAAAAGAGAGGAACAAATAAAGTAAACAACAACGTTAAGCTGCAGTTTCATTGTGAATGTATTATATCTCCTTTCACTGATACGTGTGATTCAAGGAAAAACAATATTATGATGTCATTTATTTTCCTATTGAATTAACTGTGGGCTTTAGATTTTGAAAGGAATTGGAAGGAAATAAAGGAGAGTGGTAGTTATAAGAAATGCTTAGTACCAGAATAATAGAGAACGGGTTGAAATTGACAGATCATCAACGTGCCACTGTAATGTTATTGTGATTCAGAAATACTGGAGAAAGAAATATAATTTCGTTGAATCTAAACCATAAGCCACATGGGGCATAAGTCAGTTTTGTTTATCGAGGCACCTAGCACAGAATGTACTCTTAAGTAAGTACTTGGTAAAGATGGAATTCAATTTCCCTCTCTAACTAAGCTTCACAGACTTGATCGTAATCTGCCTTCAGTTCTGACTCTTTGATTGGGATTCCTTAGACTCTGGTCTTAGCCTTATACTCTTTGCTACTGACTCACTCTAATTCCCATGCCTTTAGATACCGTGTCTATGATAATGATTCCCAATATGTATATCCAAGTCTAATTTCTCCTGACTACTGATTACTACGCCCAACTGCATACTTAAAATTTGTACTCACATAGCTAAGAAACATTTCAGCATAATATGGCTAAAATAGAATGATCATAGCTGATACACACATCCAACTCAACCTATATTCTCTATAAGTCTTGTCCTTCTCGGTAAATACCACCAACATCCACTGAATACTAACTTTCCCACCAGTAACCATCCTTTATCTCTTTCTTTTACTCATGACCCACATCCAATCCATCAGTAAATTTTGGTGACTTTATCTTTGAAATGCATTCTATGTCAACCTAAATCTGTCCAATTTTCTAGCTCACCAAATATACTGTAGTCTAAAACACTACAAGTCCTTTCCTGGGAAATTTCAGAATTGATTTCTCAGTTTTTACCAGTGTCTCTGCTTTCCACTTTTGAACAGCCATAGGCATGTTTACTTTCATTTGTTTACTTGCTTATTTTCTTTCTCTCCCCTCACCCTTCCATGTTTCAAGAATGTAAGTCAGAAATGTGTCCACATGGCTACCACCATATCACCAGTGAGAATAGTACACAACACATGGCAGATGCTAAAAATACTTGGTTTTTTATTTTGGGGAGACAGAGAGACAGGGTGTGGGTAGGGGAAGGACAGAGAGAGAGGGAGACATAGAATCTGAAGCAGGCTCCAGGCTATGAGCTCTCAGCACAGAACCCATTGCAGGGCTCAAACTCACAAACTGCAAGATCATGACCTGAGCCTAAGTTGGCCACTTAATCAACTGAGCCACCCAGGTGCCCCTAAAAATACTTGTTTAATAAATGTTAAAAATAAGTATTTACCTAAAGGAAAAATATAAGGTGTAAGTTGTTTTTTTACTCATTTTAACTCACTATTTTGTTATTTGGTTGATATTGCACAATTGTAGATTCATTAAATTCATCACATGGTTAAGGTATTTTTTTTTTGTAGTGTAAAATATTTAAATAAGAGAACAAAGAGCACCAGGATAGTCTTTGTTATGGAAGTGCTTGAAGGTATGTAGAGTGACCAGGCAGTGATCTCAAGGTCTAAGAGGAAAAGGGATAAAAGCAGAAACAAAAAGATCAAACTCTATAAGCCCTTTATATTCTGGAGATATAACACATAGAAGATGCCAGCTGAAACGCTAGGAGAATCAGTTGGTTAATGCTTTCTTCTCTGAGACTTTCATGGAGGGGGATAGATTCCTTATCTTGGGACTTCACTTTTAAAACCAAGGCATGTTGGTCACCTAGTTGAAAATAAGGACTTTTTCTCTTGCTATTTACATTTTTATTATCTTCTCTTTATTTCTTTCCCATCTACTTCTGTAAATAGAAACACTTAAAAACAAACATAGCTTTGCTGGTTTTGAAAACATTGGAGAGAGGAGAACAGGTGAGACTGTCCTGTTTTTCAATGGAACTAAGAGAAAAGAAGTAGATGCCACTGAGCATGAGTAGTGTTGACTTAAGAAAGTGAATAAGAAGGGTGACACAATCCTGGAAAGAAGAGGAATGAGAGTATCAGAATCTCCATCTTTGTCTAGCGGTTGGGTTCACTGATATTTTGTTGGATGAGGATGTTGAGAGACCACCAATTGACTTGTGAGCTGGACCCAGGCAGTCTGGACTCCTTTCTCTCTTTGCAGTCCTTTGAATGTACTTTCTGCCCACTGTTTCCATAGCTAGAGTCTCTACAAGGACACAGCCTTGACAGAGTAATATGTTGTTGAGACTATATATGTGAGTGAACCTTGTTGAGGCCTCTATACATACCTTTAAGATCTGTTGGGCAGGTGTGGAGATCTGCTCCTCTTTAAGCCATCCAAGACAGCCTCATATGTAACTTCCCTCACTTTGTTAATAACCTGCCACTTACCAGTCTGGGTGGTCTGCTTTTTTTCTTATTCAGTCTCTCCCTGCCCTCCATGTAAGGGACCAGTTTCAGATTTTACTTGGAGAACTTCTGAGGTTGTGATCCAACACATTTATTATGATTACTGATGTGTTTGTATTTATTTATTTTATTGTGTGTTTTTAATTTACTTAGCTATTTCTTTTTTATTATTATGTTAACACGTTTATCCATTTTTGAAAGACAGAGAGAGACAGAGCACTGGCAGGGGAAAGGCAGAGAAAGAGGGAGGCACCGAGTCTGAAGAGGGCTCCAGGCTCTGAGCTGTCAGCATAGAGCCTGACAGGGGGCTCAACCCCACAAACCATGAGATCATAAATTGAGGGTTTAATTTACTGAGCTAACCAGACACCCCTTAACTTAGTTATTTTTATGCATAATATTTCTCTCTTTTTTGTAGTCATTTCTTTATCTTTTTCCCCTCCCAGTCAATTGGATACCATATTGTTTTAATTTTTTTTCTGGGTGGTTACCTTTAAGTATTAATGCTGATACCTCTCTTAACAAAATATAAAGCTAACGAATATTCTTACCCTTCTTCCAAGCAATATAAGGGCTTTAGAACGCTTTAATGATATCACCCTCATCAACCTTTTACATATGCTAGATGTCCAATGTTTTCAGCCATTTTACCTCAAAGTTGATTATTACTATTATATTATCATATTTTATACATTATTCATATTATTATATTATCTTATATAGTTGCTGATTTTTTTTAGATTTACCTATATGAATCAGTGTCTTTATTTACCATTTTTTCTTACATCCTTTTTTTCTGAATTCAGTTTACTTTTTTCTAAATCATAGCTTTTAGATTTCCCTCAGTAAAGGATGTAGTAGAAACTAATGATATTTTGTCTGAAAACATCTCTTTTAACATTCAATAGTAAATTAGTATAGAGACAGGTAAGTCCTCCTATAATAGTTATTTTCACTTAGCACAGTTGAGATATGATTCTTCTATTCTACATCTTCTATTCTTGTTGAAAAGTTTGCTGTAAACCAAATGTGCTCCTGTTTAAATAGGTATTTTGTCTTCTATCTATTTTTAAATTTATGTTTATGTTTATGTGTGAGGGAGATTTATTGGATTTATTTTGAGATTCATTTAACTTCCTGAAGAAATAGTTAAATAAGTAGTTTTATATAAATAGATTTATATAGAAATATAGGTACTTTACATAAGTTATGTATATTAGTATCATAATTCTTGAACATTTTTCATATATTACTTTTTTAAGGTTACTTCTGCTTGTCTTTTTGGCTCTTATTAGACACATGTTGTACCATCTCATCAATTCTTTTATGTCTATTATGCTCTTTCTTATCACTTTTATGTCCTCATTATTTCTCTGGTAATGCTGTGGACATTTTATTCAGCTCTTCCTGTGAATTTTTCATTAGCTATATTTAATACATCTGTTTATAGTTTTAACAGTTATATTTTTATTTGTAAAATTACAATTGACACTCATTGGACATGCTCTTGTTCTTTTGCTAACATCTTATTTATTTCACATATTTTCTCTCCATCCTTCATTTTTAATGATTTGAAGTATTTTCTAATCTATGTTTAGCAATCTCTTTTTTGGAATATTTTGGTGCCTCTAATCTTGCTCTTTTATCTTACTATTCAATTTCACTCAAGATTTGCTCATTTTTTGATAATTATGCATTTAAACTACTGCTTAGCTTGGCTTTATGTTCATAATTCTTAATTCCTTTGTTGGGGGTGTGCCATCCAAAGAATTTTGGAGACTGAATGCACAAGGTACCAATCCAGAAATACTTCTTTGTTAAATCCTCTCTGTGGAATTTCTCTGTTCTTGTTAACAGTATAAACTCAACCACCATAACTGTGTAAAAGATTTTCATGAGAGACATTTTAACCTTTTGCCCCTGAAATCCTAAGGTTCTTGATTGAGATTCATAAATGTCCAGAGAACCAAAAGATCAGTGACTTCTTATCATTTCCAATTTTTTTCCCCTCAATTCAGCCTTTGAAGATTTCCTTAATGTATTTCTCTGAGTTTTGTATCTCAAGTAATACTTGTTATACTTTATCTAGTTTTCCATTTTTTGACAAATTTCTTTGTTTTGGATATGTAATATCTGATGTATATTTTTATGGAAATAGAACTACTTTAATTTCTATATTTATTTTGGTTCTGTAAAATAAAGAACTTGCAACTAATTATGAGGGAAGCAAGAGTCATTTGTATTTCAAGAGAAAAAAGTAAGATATAATATGTATCCTTTCTTTTTACACACGCACACGCACGCACACACGCACACACACACACAAGACTACTCTGGACTTTGACTGAGGGGCTATTTATGGAAAATAGCTCATGAGGCTTAGTCATGCCAGTTCCCTTTCATTCTCAGTTTCTTTCCCAGTTATCACTCAACTGCCATTTCAGCTCAGGTCTGGGACTTGCTCATGACTGATATGAGAAATGAGGACTGGAGTTTTCCTATGAAAAAAAAGAAATGCCAAAAGAAAGAAATCTGATAAAATTAGAAAAAGGGAGAATCACTCTGACCACTTATGCATAGACCTATATCTGTATGCATCTGTGTGTAATTACATGCTGGTTTGTTTTTTTTTCCCCCCATAGGAAGTGTGTTTTGGGCTTTTCCCTTATTATTTGCTTTACTTTTTTTTTCTTTTTTCTCTTCTTTTTTTTGGTGGTGGGGGTGGTTATGTTTAAATGAAGTTGCTTTTACAACACCAAAGACTTAATCATCCATTTCCTACATAAAAGGTAGCTACTTTTTTGCATGGACCTCAAGCATATTGTAGTATAGAGGTGGAATTTAAGGAAAGGTATTAAGCAGGCTGTGTTGTAGCCTATGAACAAGTAATAAATTGTATCATGTATCTTGAATATATCATAGATAAGCTGCTATATAACGATTGCCACTTCAGATAGCTGTGAAATTAGGTGATTAACTAGTTGTTACTTAACCGTCTAATTTCTGTATAAGTCTAATTACATGAAACAGAAGTTGGTGTTTTGATTTTTTACTTTGCTTTTCTGTTTTGAGTGTCATTGCAACTACTGTATTGTAAAGGATGGAAAATAATTGCATATGTTAAAAAAATATGAAACTTTATAAAGTAAAAAAAATAAATAAAATAAAATCTTATTATAATTATAAAAAAAGAAAGAAAAATAGATACGTATGTGTATGTATTATATATACATGTATGTATTTCAATATTATTGGAACACAAAAATTTAATTGTGAAATAATTTTCTATGCCCAGAGTGGGTACCTTTTTTGCTTTTGTTTCCATAATTATTTCTATAATTGGTTTTATAAGTAATTGCAGAAATAGCTGGCTTATTCCTACCACCTGCTTAGTACAGATATACAGAGAAGGCAATCATACATATTTAATTTATTCTTCTTATTTTTCCCACAAATCATATAATCACAATATTGGAATGATATTCCATTTAGTATTCTGTTCCTGCATTAAACACCCGGGTTCTTTAATAGAAAGTAGACACTCTTTATGAGAATTAAATGGTCAAATATAGAGAGGTAGATAGATGGCTAATTGTAAGTGCGATTTGAATAAATTTGCATATGAAAAGACCTCTAAAAACTTCTTTTAAGAAAAAGAATTTTGTAGGTGCATGTGCTATTCATAAATCATCTTATTTAGGATGACGCCTTTCCCATAATCATGCCAGCACATCTGGAATCAAAACAAAAGTTCCAAAGCTTTTTGATAAGATTTTTCTTGTCTCTAAATCAATTGGTTATCTACTTAGTAAGATATCTGTTTTATATGGAACAGGATCATATTTGCTTTATATGGAACGTACTTAGGACCTGATCAAAATGCAGAAGAAAAAGGTCATCGGAAAAGATATTTAGAAATGAAAAGAAAAAAAAGAAAGAGAGAAAGGAAAAAGGGAGAAAAAGGAGAAAGAAAGAGGAATTTGGATCAATGAAGATAGTGAATTTGATAGAAGAACATGTAAATTAAGAAACATTGCTATTGTTTTAAGTATTCATATAAATCTTTAAAACGATTATTTAATATGTTGTTATTCAAGAGTACTTTCTCTTGATATTTAATATATTACATGAAAACAGGAAGTTTTTCATCAAATGGATGAAGAGATAGCCAATTTATAATCCCCTGGGGAAAAATTGATATGAATAATTGCACAGAATTGGTTAACTTTTTGAAGCCCAGAAGAAAGGATAAGACTTTGTGTAAGTGTGTAATGCATCTGCATACTTTGTATAAGCAGAATCTGCTCTCACATATTTAACTTGGTCAGGTGTACAAAATTACAAACAAGGAAATGTCATCATTTTCTCTATAAAAAATATAGATTTCCTTTTCTAAGCTGATGTCACTAATTTCAGTCTTGTTGCTGGTGTAATCACGTTAATGGCTCCAGGCAAATCTGTCACTGTTCCTCAAAACACTAATTTCAAACATATGCTGTGCTAATAGAGGGCCAGAAAGTATTATCACCTTTCCACACAAAACTCAAACCTGCAAAAATACCTGTATTTTTTAGATCTAACATAAAATAAAATAAAATAAAATTATCATATGATACAAAAAATATCTTAAAGAACTTGCTTAAAAAGTCATTTATTAATAGAAGAATTTTCTTTAATTTAAATTCTTTAATTTTATTTTTATGAAACTAAAGGTTTCATTCATAATAAAAATTAATATTTCTTTAAAATGCAAGCTTTATTACCAGAAACAGGTGCAATGCAACAATACTTTTAAAGAATGGCAGATGAACATGATAAAAAAGTACACAACATGTTACCTCTATATTAAATAAATTGTTCCATTTATCTTATGCATCATCTTCTGGACATCTCCCACGCCAAAGACATAACAGAGAGTCTTCTGGGTAGGCAAAAATGAACATGGTCAAGGAATAAACACCCAACTATAATGCAAAAGACAATCTGTTGAAGACTATAGTAGAAGACAAGTTCATTGTGAAATTAGTTGAAGTGGCCCTAAAGAATGGATAAAAAGTATCTGGAAATGGAGAGAAAGTCATGAACCAAAGTATTGTTTAAAAAAAAAAAAAGAAGGTGTTTAAGATATGACCTGAGGGGCGCCTGGGTAGCTCGTCGGCTGGGCCTCCGACTTCGGCTCAGGTCAGATCTCACATTCGTGGGTTCGAGCCCCACATCGGGCTCTGTGCTGACAGCTAGCTCAGAGCCTGGAGCCTGCTTCCGGTTCTGTGTCTCCTTCTCTCTCTGCCCCTCCCCCTCTCATGCTCTGTCTCTCTCTGTATCAAAAATAAATAAAAACATTAAAAAAAAAAAAGATATGACCTGAGTACAGGGCACAGGGGAAAATAGTAAGAGATAAACTTGAAAGGTAGAATCAAGACTCACCAAAGAATTAAGGGCAGAGTCTCAGAAAGGTAGAACAAGAGCAGCTGACTAAAGCTGCTGAACACTATGCTAAATACTTCATCTTTTAGTATCAACAATAGAGCAGAGTTTTTAACTCAGCAAGGTGACTTATATGGCATTATCAGAGCTATGTATTAGGATAAGATTTCATGATTATGTTCATGCCAGGACAAAGGCTGTATTATATAGGATTCTCTGTACTTTTAAACTTGAACATCAGAATAAAATATGGTTGCAAAACATATATTTGCCAGCTTGCATATACATAAGATTTTCAAAGACAATCAGCTATCTAATTTGGATCTAAAGTGGTGAGGATGAAACACTTTCATATGAAATAACTAAATGATTGAGATCAGATTATGAGTCTTTATAGCTTATTTAATTTTGCTTCTGTAGATAAATTCACAATATGTGTTTGAAGATAATTTGAAAGTCTTCGGCAGTTTGCATGATTGCAATATCAAGATATATTTTTGTTGTTTCAGATGATGGTGCCTGTCAATTAACTGAACAACACTGGTAAGTTGGTTTTTCTCTTCTCAAATCTGTGTAGAATGTTTTTCTTTCTGATATTCAAAAGGATTTATGTTGCCTATGAAATCTGTAAAAACATGAACACTTATATGGACTGAAAGTCAAGCATGCCCTGAGGTTGGCTATATTTTTCCCCAGGGATTTGAACTCTCCCTTTTCACTTCTGAACTAAGCCAACACTGGAACTCAGAAAGTATCCTGTACATGTACACCAAGAGTGTAGGAGGGGCACTATTTTCCAAATGTTTTCCATTAAATGTGCACCATATGTTTGCCCAGGGATGGCTCTGAGAAAACACCCAAATGTTGTTCACACCACTAAAGGCAGCAGGATGTCTTTTAAAGAAATATATATATATAGATATATAGATATACACATATATACACATACATATATATATCAGTAATTTAAAGTTATATAGAAGTTTGGTAAGAAGAAACAGATGTTTCTTTTCCCTCTTATTCCCTAGAGATGTTAATGATCATAACCATGATGCACACACAAGCTGATTTTCATTTTTCCAGTCTCATTGCTGACAAACCTGAATTTGTTTTAGTTGAATCAGTATACTGCAGCAGAAATTGAAAAATGGTTTTCTGCCTTTGTTAGGAACATGCTTGTTTGTGGCTCCTTTTGTGGACTTCTATTGGGTAACATTCTACGTTGGGGAGTGAAATTGTGGAAAGTAATATTAATGATCATAATGAAATATCTGCTGCAATAGTATGCTTTCAAAAGGGAAAAAGAAAGAGAGAAAAAAGAAAGAAAGAAAGAAAGAAAGAAAGAAAGAAAGAAAGAAAGAAAGAAAGAAAGAAAGAAAGAAAGAAAGAAAAGAAAAAAAGAAAGAAAGAAAGAAAGAAAGAAAGAAAGAAAGAAAGAAAGAAAGAAAGAAAGGAAGAAAGAAAGAAAGAAAGAAAGAAAGAAAAAGAAAGGAAGGAAGAAAAAACCGGTTCTTGCCAGCTCCCAAGTTCTGGTTTCCCCTCTAATTAACTGATCATTTCAGGGTAAATTGTGAAGGGTGAGAAAAAGTCAATCTGGTTGAGTTAAATAATTTTCATGTGTATGAGATGTAAAATTTTACAGAAAATAAATGTATCTTTAATAGTACAGTCTATGCAAAGGCTATCCTATCATCACCTTGCAGTAGTCAAAATATAAAAAGTCAATTGTAGTTGTGTGTGTTAGAAAGACCTAATCATAACATAAGTAAACATTATTACAATTGGTGTGCTTGAAAATACTTGATTTGTGTCTTCAAAATGTAGTATGATGTCGTTGGTTTTGTCTCATATTACACTGACATTAATGAATGTTATCCAGTCTAATTGTTTAGCTCATTCAGATTTTAAGGAGATTATCACGAAAGCAGAATAGCAGTCAGACTAGGCTAGGTGGATCAGTAATAATAGATAAAGAAGCTTAGAGGCTTACTTGTCCAGTCTTAGAAGGAAATATGAGGCTTTTCTGGAACCTGGATTCCCCTAGGAGCTTGGAGAAGGCCATGGAAGAAGAAATTTTAAAATCAGTCTGAGGTTTTCTGCCCAAACCTTTCCTCTAAATGAATGTTTCTTCACCCAAATCACATGTCAGAATCATCTGGGGTATTAAAAAAATCAGTTAATACCTGGCTGGGCCCCACCCAGACCTATTAATTCAGTTTCTCTGGATAGAGCTCGGTATGATGCTCCATCTTATTGGTGAGTCCAGGAGCAACTGAAGTTGAGAAGCAGTGTCATATATTAGGGCTTAAAACTCTTTTGCAAGTTTTCAAGTGATATTGATGTGACTCGTCCATGGACCACTGTTTAGGTAATAGAGGCCTACCAGTCCCCATAAGTTTTTTCACAGGTCCCAAAAGGTCAGTATTACTTGGTAGTAGTTATCTTTTTTTCAAAGATGAGGGGAGTGAAGGGAAGAAGGAGAAAGGAGAAAAAGAACATCAAAAAATGGTACATGGTGTAGATTTGTGTAGAATATTCAATTCAAAACATGATTGAATTTGAAAAGCAATGAAAAAATTCCTGCATTCCAAAATATCTTATCTTATGAAATAATATGATGCTTGAGTTTGCAGTATTATAATTCATTTCATTTTAGTGCTTTTCAAACTGAATGTACAAATATTATTATTTGGTACAATTGTTACAAATATAGAGGATCAAGAAAGAAGGGTAGAATTGGCAGGAATCTGAATTTTAATAACTGTCCCAAATGATGTACTCAAGAATGAAGCTTAGAAATTACCACTGTTAAAATGTCCATACTGCCCAAGTCCTCTATAGATTCAATATAATCTCTATTAAAATACCAACAGCATTTTTCACAGAAATAGAACAAGTAATTCTAAAATTTGTATGGAACAAAATACCACAAATAGCCAAAGCAATCTTGAGAAAAAAACAAAAAAGCTAGTGGTGTCATAATTCCAGGTTTCAAGATATACTATAGCTGGAGTAATTAAAACAGTATAGTACTGGCACAAAAATAGACACACATTATCAATGGAACAGAATAGAGTGCCTAGAAATAAACCCACACTCCTATGGTCAATTAATCTATGACAAAGGAGGCAAGAATATGCAAAAAAGAAAGACAGTCTCTTTAATAAATGGTGCTGGGAAAACTAGAGAGCTACATGCAAAAGAATGAAACTGGACCACTTTCATATACCATACTCAAAATTAAACTCAAAATGAATTAATGACTAAATGTGAGAACTGAAACTAAAAATCTTAGAAGAGAACATAGGCATTAGTTTCTCAGACATCAACCTTAGTAACATTTTTTTCTAGATATGGCAAGTAAAGAAAGGCAAGGAAAGACAAGGAAAACAAAAGCAACCATAAACTACTGACACTATATCAAAACAAAAGGCTTTGCACAGTAAAGGAAACCATCAACAAAACAAAAGACAACCTGCTGAATAGGAAATATATTTTCAAGTGATACATCCAATAAGGGGTTTATATCCAAGATACATAAAGAAGTGATGCTGCTCAACACCAATAAATAAATAAATTAAATAAATACATACATAAATAAAATCTGATCAAAAAATGTAATGAAGAGCCATTTTTTTTCAAAGAACACATGCAGACAGATGGCCAATAGATACTTGAAGATATTCAACATCACTAATCATCAGGGGAATGCAAATCAAAACTACAATGAGATATCACTTCACACCTGTCACAATGACTAAAATCAAGAAAACAAATATAACAGGTGTTGGTACAGAGGTAGAGAAAAAGGAACCCTTGTGCACTTTGGTGGGGGGGGATGTAAGTTGAGGTAGTCATTGTGGAAAACAGTGTGAAGTTTCCTCAAAACTTTAAAAGCAGAAATACTATATAATCCAATAATTCCACTACTGAGTATTAAACTAAAGGAAGCAAAAACACTAATTTGAAAAGATATATGCACCCCTATGTATATTGCAGCATTATTTACAGGAGCCAAGATATGGAAGCAGCCTGTGTCCACTAATAGACAAAGAGATGATGAGATGTGGCATATGTGTGTATGTAAATGTATATGTGTGTGTATACACACACACACGTATATATCCATATCCACAATGGAATTTTGCAGAGCGATAGAAAAGGATGATATCTTGCCATTTGTGACAAAACAGATGAACATAGAGGGTATTATGGTAATAATTCAGACTGAGAAAGACAAATGCCTTATGATTTTATTCCTATTTGGAATCTAAAAAAACAAAACAAAGGAATAAACAAACAAAAGCAGAATCAGACCTATGAATTCAGAGAAAACTGATGGTTGCCAGAGGAAAGGGAAATGGGGGGGGTGGGCAAAATGGGTGACAGGGAATGGAAGATACAGATGTCCAGTTATGTAATAAATAAGTCATGGAAATAAAAGGCCTAGCATGGTCATTGAATATAGTCAATGATATTATAAGAGCATCGTATGGTAACAAATGTTAACAACACCCGTGGTGAACATGGGCTCAAAAGCCAAAAAATTTGAGTTTGAGTCCTATAGCATAACTATAGAGAAGTTGAGTCACTATGTTCTACACTTGAAACTAATGTAAAGTTGTGTGTCAATAAACAATATACAAATATTTTGAAAAAGAATGGAGCTTAGAAGCCTTTGTTTTAGACCATACACTTCCTTTATTTCTGGCCTTCTTGTAATATACAGACATACTCCTCTTTAACATTTTACATATACTATTTCATATGTCAATATAGGTCAAATATAATAGCAAAATAATAATAATAGTTAAGCACTGTTCTGAGTGTTTTGTTAGGCACTGTTCTGAGTGTTTTATAGTCTCTAAAACAATCCTAGATATTATATACTCTTGCTATTGTCTTTACTTGTATGCAAACTGGGAAACAGAATGTTAAATTGCCTAAACTCACATTGCTGGTAGTGGTAGAACTGGGATTAAAACTCAAAAACTTTTTGGCTTTTTGAGCCCATTCTCTACAAAACCTTCAACTGTGAATTAATCCACATTTTCAACAAATGTTTCTGGAGCAGCTTCTATACACCAAGTGCTAGGAATAGAGCAGTAATCACAAAAAAGTATATGCCTTTATGGAGATTCCTTTCTCATGAGAGACACAGGCTCTTGTTTTTAGAAGAGCCAGAATTTAAAAAAAATTTTTTTTATTTTCATTTAATTTTGAGAGATAGAGTGAGACAAGTGTCAGTAGGGAGGGGAAGAGAGAGAGGAGACACAGAATCTGAAGCAGGCTCCAGGCCCTGAGCAAGCGTTCAGCACAGAGCCTGATGCCAGGCTCTAACTCACGGACTGCGAGATCATGACCTGAGCCAAAGTCAGACATTTAACCAACTGAGCCACCAGGCACACCGAGCCATAATTTTTTTAAAGAGCTTAGAATTCATGGCAAGAAGACATGAGCATCAAATGTGATCATTTCATTTGCTTTCTGATTGACCTTAGCAAAACTCTTTCTCTTTAGTAATCCAATGAAATAATATGAAAGGATATATAAATAAGTTATTTTCATTACTTACATAATCATAAACTATAATAAAAATGTTTTGCATAAAAGTTTTGCTTAAAAAATGTCTTAGTTGAAAGAGATTGATTTCCCCATTGCCATAGACAGAAAGAGCATAATGAAAACACTAGTTATCAGGAGGTGTGGGGGCAGGGTTGGTATTGGCATTGGTGTTAGTAGTGAGGATGATTGTCATAATGGTGGCAATGTTTGAGATGATGAAATTGATGTTAAAAACCACCATTCATTATGCAGCTACTGTAGCTCAGGTGTTATGCACTAAATTTCTTATATTTATTATTTTATTTAATTCATTTCACAATCCTATGAAATAGTTACAGTTATTGTCCAAAATACAGAGCTGGCAAATAAAGGTTTAGAAAGTTTAAATATCTCACCCAAGTCACATAAGCTCATAAGTAACAGAGCCTTATTACTATTATTATGTAATAATCTCTCTTAAATCTCATTGATGTAAAATAGTCATTTGTTATACCTCATGATTGTTAGAGGGGACAGTTATTCTGCTCTCCCTGATGTCTTCTGAGGCCACTTATTGTGACCACATACTGCTAGGATATTAATGAAGTTCTCAGTTCTTTAGGTGGCCTCTCTTCCTACATGATCAATCATCTGCCAGAGGCCCTCCACATTATCTTTCTCTCTAGCAGAATAAGTTAGACTTGCACATAGCATGCAGCTCATTGCCAAGGAGTGTTCTAAAGGACAAGCCTCACAGTAAGTGCCTCACCTTGGAACATACCTGCTAAAGTCCCGTTGGTCAAAGTAAACCACATGTTCAAGCTCAGATTCAATGTAGGAAGGAACCAAACAAGGACAAGAATACCCAGAGGCATGGTTCAGTCTCCCATACCAGATATGGTTAACTCCAAGAGCCACTGTGCTTTTTGTTACTACAGAGTATTACTTCCCTGGAAATATTAAAAGTAAACATTGGAAGGAAATATAACACATAGTGTAGTTTAGGAGATATCATAGGCAGATTTGACCTGACCTTATTCCAGCAACAACAAGCGCATCTAAGTACTCAAGAGGAAATTCAATACTGAGGTGGATGTTAAGGTTCAAAGTTCAAGAATTCAGAAGTTTGGAAGGATGTCTCTGTAGTCTGATTACCAAATACAGACAAGGCATAGTTGACAAAGTTGTGAATATCAACACACTGGATTTCTACTCTTTCCCTAATGTAAGACTCCATTTTCATAAGTGCACATCTGCATGCAGGTGAACAACAAAGAGTTCAACAACGATAATGTGTCTACTTAGATTACCAAATTGGATCTTAGTTGAATCCTCAAGATTGACTCCCAAAGCATGTAGAAAGGATGTGAAAGATTTATAAGGCAAAAGGCTTCTGCTTTTTCCAATGATGCATCTAAAATGTGAAGATACCTCTTAATATGAGTTTGTGAATAACGTAGGATTTTGAACAGCCTTGTGTCTCAACAGGCCTGTCAAAATGAGTTAGGTAGAAAACAAATGCGATGCTTATCCAGAGCTGTATCGTTGTTGTGATCAGTTTTCCCAGACTGAGCCATACAACCCTTGCTTAAAACCAAAGGAGAATCATGATTGTCCAACAGCTATAATATAAAGAGTCTTGCCTCACTGCTTTTGAGGCCTTTCTTTTTCTTTAGGAGCTCCACAGAGAACATCTGTTTCTAGGACTATAAATTTGGTACTTTTTTCCAGCTCTAAATTTTCTCTATTGCTTAAGAGTAGTAGAGATCAGCAGCTTACTTCCATCATTTAGGGACTAACAATGTGGAAAATTGTGTGAACTCAATATGATCGCCACTCAAGAGTTCTCCCTGTGAACCAAAGTCTTCTTTAAATTTTGAAATAACTTCCAAATAAGAAGGCAGAAAAGAACAAAAGTGTATGTGAGAAAACACATGGGATTTTTGTTTTGTTTTGATTTGATTTTTGTTTTGTTTTGTTTTTGTTTGTTTTTGTTTTGTCTTTGCTTTTTCTTGGCACAAAATGGAAGTATAGTTTCCTCTGTCATGACAGGAAGCAGGATCCATTTTTCATGTTATTTCAGGGAGTTCTGTTGCAATAGTCAATAAAACCTGAATCCATGTTTCTAGAACAGAAAATGGAATAGAACTAATGCCCTAATATATCAAATAGGGATTTCTAAGTTGTACCAACAAAATAATTTGGTGCATGTATAAATGAGGATTCATATGTACAAAACCAAATTTTGTATTTGTAAATGAGATAATTATGCAATCAAATAGGTACCTTTGATTAAAATGATTGTATATGCAAATTCATCACTTGCTAAAGCAGTCATATTTTGGCATGTGCATACTTAATTAGTGGTTTCTAATTTAAGGTAATTTTATGACAGAAATACTCTTACCTATTGGATCTCATAGTTTACATATTAGCCAAATAATATTTTTTTCAATTTAAAATTTTTCAGTAATCATATTACTGTCATTTTAAAGATAAAATCTCCTCTTGTATCAATAACATTGTAACATATCTGAAAAGTAGATGAGTTTAAAAATCAACTAGTTATTTAATGTAGTCTCTTATTTGTCCTTAGAGTAACCCTTAACCTAAAGGTACCTCTGACAACATATCTTATCATGAAGATATTTTGATAAAAAGCATCTTGCAATCAATACTATCTTATTATAAATGTTATCAAAAAGAATAACAACACAAACATATATTTGCATATTATATATCAGGCACTTACCCTTCACAACTAGCCAATAAGGCAGATTGACTATATTTTACAGATGAGGAAATTGAGGCATAGACGACTCTCCCAGGGGCACAAAATAACTGCATGGCAAAGCTAAGAAACTCAGTTCTTATTAAGATTGTCGCTATGATCCTTACTATATGGAGTTTGACCTTGCTTGAGTCTTTCCTTTAAGGCAGCTATGATGGTCTGGGAAGCTGTAATGAGACCCTATAGGAATTAGCTCATCTCTTGCTCCTCTCCTTTACCCATCATCGTCTTGTACCCATGCAAATTCAAAACCTTTCCTCTTTTCTTTCCCTTCCCCCACTTGCTTATGTTTTATCTCTCCTCTCTAGGACAGTATCAGACTCTAGGACAATATCAGACTGGTTAGAGATCCTGGGGAAACTTGGTACAAAGTCTTCCCTTGACTGGTAGTGGGCTAGTGCTTTAAGGAGCCCAGAGATTTGTTCTTCTATGTCTCTTGATAACCATATTAAAAGCTAAATTCTAAACATCTGTATGTAAATCTAATTCTGCTTGATCTTTGCTCCCCATCCCGCCCCCCAAAGTCTTTCAAGGTTACCCATGATCTGCTTTCCTCTTTCACCCAGTCCCCTATCTCCTTTTTCCTCTGTCACCTGTTCAAATTAATCTAGTTTACTTTCTCTCCCTGGAATCTGCTAAGCAATCTCAGGCCCAAAATCTTTTGAACTTGCTTTCTCTGCTCAGAATGCTTTTCCAGAACTTTAGCCCGTGGCTTCCCCTTAAGACCCTCAAGTCTCTGCTCAAATGTGAATTTATCACAGTGCTCTTTCTCCCTCCCACCTCTGCTTCTTTTTATCCCACTTAATCTATCTTCTTTTGCCTCCATGGCACTTACTCATTATACCTATTACAAATGTGTTTATTCGATCAGCTTTTCCAACTATAATCTATATAAGCCATAATAAGGCAATGACTTTGAATGGGATGTTCTTACTATATTCCCAACAGAGTAAATGCTCAGTAACTAACTAGCAGGAATGAATGAACAATCAAATGAAAGATACACACAAGTTAATGAATATTCTATATTTCTTATCCAAGGATTCCTTACTTAGCCATTATCATAATGATTACATGTTAGTACAACACAAAATAATTTGTTTACAACATAAATATCCATAAAGGTATATTAAAGAGTTAGTCAATGGTTGCAAAATGTCATTTTACATGAGACGAACACAAGGAGGTGGAACCAAAAGTTATTGCAATTGAAGAAACATTATTGGAAACTGTAATCAGAGTTTTATTATTTTGGGGAACTCAATAAAACCATCTACTAGCCATTATACTTACTATGTATCATCCCTTTTTTGCATGCTTTACATATATTATATAATTTAATCTTCACAAACCTTGTAATGGAAGAACTATTATATATACTTCATAAGTGAGAAAACAAGGCACAGAAAGTTGAAGGTACTTGCCTAATGTTATTGAGACTACTATGGAATCACATTACACACTTTATATATATTTCACACTGTGATTTATGGTTCAATACTTGCTCTCCATAATGATCTTGATTAGGCCCCTACTTTGAAATATTTTTCCACAATAATGGAAATATTATTGCATCCCTTTATACTCATTTTCTCAGAAAACATGTGTTTAATTTATTCTTTCTGAGTGTCTCAGAAATTATCTTGAAGAAATGAAGAAATGAATTAATATGTACATGTTACACAATTTCTTGGCCTAATATGTATAATTATCAGAATTTTAAAATTCCATTTTTCTTTTTAAGGCAGTTTTATCTTGGCATACTTAAGCCTTTCCTCTTAAAATGCACTTTTTTGAATCATGTTTCTTCATAAACCTATAAATGAGAACAAGCCTGAGATTGAAAACTGGTTTTGCAATGAAGCTTTGGAATCCTATATTATCTCCTTCTTTATTACCTGATTGATGCCTAAAACTAAGATTAGCTATATATCCTAGTTTACTTGAACAATTCATGTATGTTTTCCCAACATTATGATTAATGTGTATGGATAATTATTAATAATAACATGTGCTTTCGGATTCTCAAAATAATTTAAGCACCCAACTTCAGCTCAGGTCTTGATCTCACTGTTTCTGGGTTCGAGCCCTACATTGGGTTCTTGTGCTGACTGCTCAAAGCCTGGAGCCTGCTTCAGATTCTGTGTGTGTGTGTGTGTGTGTGTGTGTGTGTGTCTCTTTGCCCCTCCCCAACTCGCTCGCTCTTTCTCTCTCTCAAAAATAAATAAACAATAAAGAAATAAGAAATTAACATAAAAATGTTTATCACAATATTTATGTGATTTTTTTGCATTTAAAATTTCAATTTTCAGGAAATCAGGCAAGTTTCATTTTTTTCTGTTTGCTATTTCAAACGCATTTTACTCCAGTTCCCTTCTCTCCTCTTCCCCAGATTTTTACTATACCCACTGCTGTGAAATGTTTGTCAGCCTTTAGTGTGGTTGACAGTATTTTCAGAAGACTGAATTATCTCAGAGAATTTCACTACCACCCTCTGTGAAGCCCCCAGTAAGGCTGTTGCAGCCACCATTCTTTTTCTCCACATATACCTTCACTCCTTTGCCTGTTTTATTTGCTAGAGCCTTCTTTTCTAAAATATATTGCTAGATCTGTTAACGAGATTTGGAGACATTGCCTCAGTGGCACAGCTCTTTGGTTCAGACTGAGGCAAATTAGCAGGTCGACAGCCCTAGGTGATAAATTTCCGTGTGATGCTTAAACCTCTAAATTGCTTGCCAGAGGCTCACAGACTTCATAGCAGTCATTTAGACAGGAGCAAAGAAATCTAGAAGGTTCTTGGCATTGCAAATGTACATTGAAAGTTATCTTTGTGGCTCAGTTTACCAACAAGGGTCCATGTAAGTCCATTCCATCTAAACTCCGAGTAGTCATGCACTTGCTTCTTGCTTCTAAAATATTTCCTAAAATAAGTTTTTTAAAATCATAACACAAATAAGGCCACATTGGGTTTCTGAAATTTCTTGATAGCTGTGCCAGAAGTTCATGAATAAATATGTAAATGAGACCCATAGTAGGTGGTCATAACTGTTTTATGTGACAGAATATTTTAAAGGAGCATAGGATTGGAATAATGGGTTTGGACTGAACCTCTGCTTTCTGTGTATTTCTGGACTATTTACTTTAATTAGAGAGTGTGTCTTCAAATGGGAAACGGAAATCAGAAGTGACAAAGTTGTGTAGATTAAATGGGTTAATGTAGATAAAATGCACAAAAAAGATGCCTGGATTAATGACTTTTCCTCTCTCTCAGTGTACCGAGAATAGTCATCCTCCTTACCCATATTCATAGTCACTTTCATTAAATTTTGTCATCTGGGTGTACACACACACACACACACACACACACACACACACACAGCCATGCTCCAGAGTATCTAGAAGCCCTGTGCTATGTGCTATGTGCTATATGGGCTCACCGAAAGAACCAGGAATCTTACATGCTTTTCTGAAAATACATGTGAAAGGATTGATTTGCTGTGATCACTGACCCAGGTTAGGCTTAGCAAAGGCAGAAATACAACCATTTTGAGCTACTTGTATAAGACTGTCTAGAACTTCACTATCCTCTTGTTTGTCTCACTATCCTCTTATTTTACTCTCTGGGATTATGTCTGAAGGCTGTTGATCAAAGAGAGAGAAGAAAAAATCTATATCCTCAAGGAAAAAATTGTAAAGAATAGATGTTTGTCTGAATCCTGACTGTCTTCACAGTGTTGAGTCCAGATGAAAATGGGCGAAAACACCAAATGATTTTAAAGGCTTTCAGACATAAGGATACTTGCTAAGTGAACACTGAACATGTGGATTTATTATTCTATTCTTTGTGTGTGTCAATATTATGTCTACTTTATGGCAATATTTTAGAAGACCTCTATTTTTTCTACCTATTGAATAGCTTGATCTGGGAAATAAAATTCCTAATACCCAGATAATACGTAAAGGAAAAATTAATGTAAATAATTCAATTCTATTTGAGAGTTTCAGGATGCATTACTATTTTAGAGAGATTTTATTTTTTAATGTCACAGCCAATGTAGACCTTTCCCCCCCCTTAACAGCCATAAAATAGAAATATTAGTAAAAATCTGAAAGAAAATAGTGAAGCATGACAAAAATAGTGATGAGAAGATTCATCATACTGAAAGTCCAAATTATAATACTTAGTGATCAAGGAGTTCATTTTATTGAACAATATTGCTAAACAACCTACAACTACAAGTTACAAGAAATAATAACAACCAGGGTATAAAAGCAATCAATTTTAAAATGTCAAGGAATCTATTTATTTCTAGGAGTGAGCTTAATTAAAAAAGTTGTTACAAGTGTCAAGACCTGGAAGGAACATATTTTACAAGTTAATGGAAATGTGGTGGATTCTTACTGCAAGAACTCAGAGACTTGGCTTCAATATACTGAGTAATCATTGCTGAAATTATACACATGTGATCTTTCTACATTGAATAAGCTCTTTAGATGGAACTCCTTGACACACAGAAATTCCTATTCTGTTCAAATATTGTCTTCAACATAAAATTTTTCATACCCAAGGTAAACAGGACACATATTCTTATAGTAGACAAATGGAAAATTGAGAAAATCCAGATAAACCTAGTTTTGGCTAACATTTTCTATGCTGACTGGATGAAAGATGTTGGACAAGTAGACCATTGAGATGTATGTTCTTTATCTTAAAAATACATATTATGTTTGTATGAGCAAAAAATATGTAGAAATTTAATATAATATCTCATAATTTGAATTAAATGTGACCAATAGTATAATATGGTCATTTGCCAAATACATCCAGTATGCAGGTTTATACAGAGTAGACATTTTGTGAGTGAATGAAACCTTGTGGTTAGTTCTGGCCAATATACTGTAAGCAGGGAAATGTCACTTTGGGGGACAAGTATTTAATTGCTGTTATGGAAACCCACAAAGTGCTTGCTTTTCTCCAGAACAATAACTGTCATTATTTAAGGCAGAAGCTACACTATCTGTCTTGATCCTTGAGTGACCATGGTCCTTGCAGACTGACTCTGGAATTATAGCATGAAAGAGAAATAAATGTTTATTTGAGAAATGGACCTGATTGTTACTGTAGCATAACTTAGCCTAGTCTGACTAAGAAATACCTTAAGGTCTTCCTAAAAGCTTATGATAACCTCTTCATAAAAATAAATGTAAACATTGGTATAAAAAAGTGTCAAAATCTGAATGTGCAGTTTCTTCTTAGCCAAGTCATTTGTCATTAACAATGTATTATGTACAATATTAATAAATTATCAAATGTGGTGTCATGTTTATGGAGTGATTTTTTGAAATTAGATAATATATGTATAGTATAGGACACATAGCAAGTACTCAAAAATTAGCTGATACTGTTACTATTTTCTCTGATCTTTACTAGGTTACAAATACTTCTATTTTAATTTAATGTGTGCTTGATGAAATACTTTGTTGAGAATCATAGAAAACATTTTATTTGTAGCACTTCTGATACCAGCTAAACCTACAAGGGAAGCATTTTTCATTCATGCAGGATTACCGCTTTACTAGTCATATAGCACTTCCACCTTCTAATGTGAATACACATAGACATCGAGTTCATATAGATCTGTATATGTATAGATCTGTTGCTGTAAGTATGTTAGATATTTTTACTCAATAAAAATATATAATTGGATAAGATTCTACATGTTTATATTTGATTCCTTTTTTAAATTAAAGAACCATATTGACATAGTACAATTTTCTGGCCAATTTCTTCCTTTAACTTGAGATCTACAAAAAGTCACATGGGGTGCTTCCTACTATGGACTGCCTTGCCTATTTTTTTAAAAAAAGTTTTTTTAGTATCTATTGAAATTAGTTGCTGAGAGCGTTACTGAATACTAAAGAACATATATTCTATATATTATGTTCCATGTATAATGGGATGTTTCATTGTAACTGGTTTTCTTTTTTCATCCCCAAATCTGTGAGCAAAATGTTATGCTACTTCATAATGAGAGACTCAAAGGGTTCTATTTCAGTCTTAAAAGCTTATTAAAGGCTTTTGAACATGACTATTAATTTTTCTCCCTTTTAATACTAGATTCATTTCCAAGACATAGACTCTTTCATATCTTAAAACTCTTTAGTGTTTAGGAAATGTTTTTCTCTGTTAAATGCCAATTTCAGTAGGATATCAGTAATTAAATACCTGCTGTTAAATTATTTTTAAGCTGAGTTAATGGTTTTGGGCACATAGGTGAAATGTAATTCATAGTCATAAAAACTGTTTACATCAATGTGTTTCATGAAATGATTGTGTATATATTGTAATTAAAAATGATTTGATTAGCGGAGGAAGGTCTGGTTTCTAGTGGTCACAGATAAAGTTGTCTATATCTGAAGTAAAACTTTGCAGCTGGGTGACACTGAGGCACCATAGACCTCAGAGAATGCTCCTGTAACTGTGATGTCCAATCATTTGATTACTGGGAGAATGCAACCTTACATAACTTATGTGTATAGCTATAGTAGAAAAATTAACTCTGCATGTAGACTTTTTTCAAGTGTGTGCACTGAATAGAGATTATTTAAAGATTTTTGACAATGAAATATGTAATATGGTCAGGAGGAATCACAGTATAATAAAATGGTAAGATATAATAATAAGATCTTCTTTGAAGAATTTCTCCTTCCTTGCGCATTACATTATGAAAATGATTTAATGTCACTTCCTTTACAAGGAGAATCTCTTCTCAAATCTCACAGATACTTTATTTTTATTTTAGTACAACATCCATAACATAGAATTTACTATTTTAACCAATTCAGTGGCATTAAATGCATTTACATTGTTATGCAGCTAGGATCACTATGCTTCTCCAGAACTTTTTCATCATTTCAGACTGGTTTTCATTCACATGGAACAGTATCTGCCAGTTACTTTGTCTCTCCAGTACACACTAAACAATGTTTGACTTTCTCTTCAATGAATTTGACTATTCCAGTTCTCATATAAGTAGATTCATATGTTAAATATCCTTCATGTCTCATTTATTCCACTTCATGTAATGTTTTGAAGGTTCATCTATGCTGTACTATGGTAAATATGACTATCTTCATATTTTACCCCTTAGGAAAGTTTTCCATTTCTAAAAATATATATGTAACTTTTTCCGCTTTTGCTATCAATATTAAAATCTAATGTCCTTGAAATATATATATTGTTTGCCTGTACTAGAAGTTGTTCTCCTTATTGTTAATTTTTCCCCACTAGGACTTATATAAACTTCTGATTTTCCCTTGTGGAAATTTGAAAAAACAAATCTTATCGGAGTATAAAATTTTGTATAAAAATATACAAATAAAATTTAAAAAGTTGTCACGTCAACTTTTCTGTTCAAATAATCATTTTATAGCCTAAAGATGCTTATTTTTTCATAGATTTTCATACAATTTATGTTTGATGCATGTATTACACAATCCTGAGCTTTATTTTATTTGGTCAAAAATTTTTTTAATTTTTTAACATTTATTTATTTATTGAGAAACAGAGAGAGACAGAGCACAAGCAGAGGATGAGCAGAGAGAAAGGAAGACACAGAATCCAAAGCAGGCTCCAAGCTCTAAGCTGTCAGCACAGAGCCCAACACGGGCTCAAACCCATGAACCATGAGATCATGACCTGAGCCAAAATCAGATGCTTAACTGACTGAGCACCCAAGCACTCCTGATCAAATTCTTAAAAATTTTTATTTATTTATTTATTTTGAGAGAGAGAGAGAGAGACTGAGAGAGAGAGAAGGGGCAGGTTGGGAAGTGGCAGAGGAAGAGGAAGAGAGGGAGGATGCTAGGCAGGCTCTCATGCTACTAGTGCAGAGCATAACTCTGGGCTTGAACACATAAACTATAAGATCATGACCTGAGCCAAAACCAAGAGTCATATGTTTAACTGACTGAGCCACCCCAGTGCCCCATGGACAAATTTTTGAAGTGATACTTTATTGATCATGTTGCTAGGAAACTTGGGAAAATTTATTGTAATATTTATTAAATCCACTTTTGAAAGATCTCAGGATCTAGTCTTTATTAAAATTATAATAACTTCCCCCATCATTAGTAATACATAGTCAAAAGATAATTCAAGAAATACTCAAAAGTTAAAAAAAAACCCAACTCCCTACTCCATGATCTGTTGACCTTTGTGTTACCTTTATATATTTAGCTCTTAACATTTTCATTATATGTATTTTAACTAAAAACAGACCTATGTAATAAAATAATGTCTTTTTTGTAATCTATTTTTTTTATTTCCACTAAACAAATCTTTCCATGTCCTTAATAATTCATTATTTTAAATAATATATTTTATGCCTTAAAATCATTGCCAGATAAGAAACATAGCTAATGTGATCTTGGAGGAAATGTACATGTTTTATGAATTATTTCATTGTTCTGTTTATGGCTCCTTTTACAGGATTTTTGTCTGATTAAAACAGATCCAGCCTATTTGTTTCAGTTCAGAAGTTAATGCTTTCTCATGCTCTGCACAGCATAAATACTGAAATACTGATATTCAGTAATTTCACTTGACATTATAAATTAAGCTTTCTCATGTTTTTGCATCCTTTTCAATAAAGTCTACTTCAAGGAAATGAAAATCATTTGCTGTCCACAGGTGACCTACTCTCAATGACTCAAAAATAGATAGATCAGCGCTATTTATTTAGACCGTTTTGAAATCAATACCTTTCAAAGAGAGAATAAAACATATCATAAATCCTTACCAAAAAGAATACCTGTTTTAAAATATCCCAACACTTTAGACTTAAGTCATAAGTCATTAGTACAACTAAGGGATCTAATTTTTGTTTTTGATAAAAATTTTTTGTCTGCTAATTATTCTACAGAAATTAATTATATGAGTTATTTGATGGTTAATCTATAGGTAAAGGATCTATTTGAATTCTCCTGCAATAGGCTTATTCCCAGGAATTAGTATATCCCCAGGATATTGATAACTTCAGTAGCAGAATCATATTCAGAATATTATTTTAATGAAATCAGATTATATTTTAATATCTTCACAGATCAATGCTACATTTATATCTAAATAATTATGTTATTATTATTTTAATTATCATAATTATAATAAGTAAATACATTCTGTTGTATTCATTACCTTAAGAATCCTATATGTCCCCACAATTCAGACATTCCAAGGGGTACATAGATTTTGGAATGCGGTCTTTGCAAATGCCTGTTTCAGAGATTCACACAGATACTGGGTTAAGTTATAGGTCAACATCACAAAAGGAAAGAGGTAAACCTTGACTTATCCTTTCCTAGCTTATCTATTTAAACCCATTTAATAGTCCGTAATCTTTGTTTTGAGAAAACGTAGACATCTATGAAGAGTTTTTTATTATAATCTCTTTTATCACAGTCCATTTGGTTGCTTTGGCCATACTACACTTTAATAAATGGAATTTTACAGAATTGCCTCAACTAAAGCAGGAAAACATCCTCATTAATTAGGAGATACATGAATTAGGCAACTATTTATGTTTTCATAGTGATATGATGATATTATTACTTTGCTTGTATAAAAATATTCAGTCTTTATTAAACTTAACAGCAACTGTATATGAATCCTGATGCCTTTAGATTTACACATACAAATGTCATGTTTAAATTACACTGATGAACATAGGGTTCAGTCAGTATCTTCAGTCATCTAACAGAGACATATAATCTTAAAGTGAGTGGCAAGTGCCCTATAATATAAAACTATAAATAAAACTGTGATTCAATAGTTTCCTTGTTTGTCCTCTCCGCTGAAGGTACACCCTCTGCCTGAACTTTAGCATATATTATACAATGTTCCCCAATTCAGTGTATGGTAATGACATCCTTAAAGTTTCTAAGTCCAGATAGGAATCATCTTTAATTCTTCTTTCTCTCTTAAACACTCATATCCAGTCTATTAGTGAATTCTGTGAGTTAGACAATCAAAATCTAGAGCTTAACCTCTTCTTTCTCCACCACTTCCACTCTGGTCTGAGCCATCATGATTATCATAGCTTCTCTGGATTATGGAAAGTGCTTTCTACCTAACCTTTCTACTTCTGCCTTTGTACCATCCACATTGGATATTTCTTACAGTGTAGACTTAACCATTGAAACTGAAGTCAGATCACATCACTTATTTCAAAACCCTCTGCTGCATACCTCGCTGAAGATGAAGCCACACTTCTTATGCTAGCCAATGGGGACCTTTGTATGTAAAATCTTTCTTCCTTCACTCTTCCTTCCTTCCTTCCTTCCTTCCTTCCTTCCTTCCTACCTCCCCTTTTCCTTCCCACACCTGTGACTTTACCTGTTCTTTCTGTTCCAACCATGCTCTACATTGTGCCTCTGCCACTCCAGATGGTCTCCAACCCGGAGCTTCTCTTCTTCCTTCTGCCAGAAATGCTCTTCCCTTAGATACTCACATGGCAGGTTCACTCATTTCTTCCAGAAATTTACTCAAGTGTCACCATCTACTGCAGCTTTCTCAACCAAACTTTTAAACATTGAAAATACCTATGACCCAAAATACTTTCCCCTCTCCAATACTTATCAATAGCAGATATATGTTCTCTTTAATATTTGTGTGTGTATGTGTGTGTGTGTGTGTTTGTGTGTGTGTGTGTGTGTGTGTGTGTGTGTGTGAGAGAGAGAGAGAGAGAGAGAGAGAGAGAGAGAGAGAGAGAGAGAGAGAGAGAGAGACTCCCTATAATAGAATATAAATGTCTTTGGGAAATATTTTTGTTTTGATAGTTTTGTTTATTGCTGTAACCCAGTGCATAGAATAGCATCTGGTATATAAATTGTGAATGTAATGTGCTTCTATACAGATTTTATGAACATATACAAGTATATTAGGCTGCCGATTCCACAACAGAGAAAGATAACCAGCCAAGTAGTTTAAAAAAATCTATAGTTCTTTTTTCAGAGCTAATTGCTCATCAATTCAAGAGAGAACATAGGCCTTGGTGTGAAGTTAAGTACATGAAAGGTTGTAAAACCATGTTGATGATGTGAATTAAGACATAAGAAAGTCAGTTGCCAATGAATATTTACCACAAAAGGCCCTTTGCTAGACATCTTGGATTTAATAAATGGTGGTTTGTCTTTATAATTTAATTAATAAGACAGAAAAGAGTGCTTAATACTATAAAACATAATAAATAGTTAGATATTGACACCAGACAAGTTGTTTATTCTCACTGGACCTTAGTTCCTTCACCTGTCAAATATATTTGATGGGAAATGAAATCTGACTTTAAAATTTTTGTTTGTTGAGATTTTAAGGGCCGTTAAGAAATGTTTTAAAAGCTTTCTTACAGTATCTAGAGTGGTAACTAGATTGTGAACTTTAGGCTCCAGATCCTCTCTATGTGCCAACACCAGCCCCTTCCCCTACAAAAGCTCTGCATCTATGAGTTTTACACTTAAAATTGATACATAAAAATTTTAGCAAAGAACACCAAACCCCACCCCACCCCCAAATTAGCTGAAACCATAACACTGCTCTAGCATTCTGATTGGTACAGTCCTTCTTCCATAACCTTTAAAAATTGGCATTTATAATCATTAGCAAAATGAAGTTTTCTCCATTTGCTTTAGGTCTCCCAATTTGGGACTTTGTTCTTCAAGTACAAAAGGTATAACTATATAAGAATGCCTAAGTCCAGGTTCATTACAGCTTTCTGCAATGTCAAGACCCATTATGATTCTCAAAGGTATTTATGATGCCTTTTTGAGGTTTTGACCCCTAATTGCTCTTGTGTCCTTGTGGTTCCTCATTTAGATGACAAAAACAAGAAAAAATATGTTTAATATCAATTTCTAATGTTTCTACAGGAAGAGTAATGGGAGAAAATAGGAAAGAAAAAAATGATTTACCAAAGATTATTCTTCCCTAAGCCCCAAAACTCCCAAGAAAAGAGTAGTTAACTGGGAGCTTAAATAGCATTTAGTAAACTAGAGCTGCCTCTTACTTTGTAAACTTCTTAAACTTTTGATAAAAAAAGGTCTATCAAGAAAATACTGACTACTTTATACATCCAATAAGAAATCAAAGTGAATTCATTCTAGAAATGTATGGCTGGTTTATTCTATTTCCTTTAAAAAACAGTAAATTAAATCTAACAATAACATATATATTATCCTATCAAGTGAGTCGTATAGTATTGAAAAGTAACACAAATTACAAGAAAATATTGGAGATACTATTAACAGGCTGTGAGCACATATTGATACACTGCGAGTTCGCTAAAAATTGTTTCCGGGGATAAGTAAATTTCAAGAGCAGAGAATAAGACCCCTTTGCATCCATCTGGGATAGATACATCTTTTAGAGATGAAGTTATATAAGACATATTAGTTGATGCTTCTCTGACATTGTTGACAATGAAGTACCGTAAGGGACCCCATTCTTGCTTTCATACATGTCGTCCTTGAAATACACCATCCCTCAACTGCTAATCCCACAACTGTGAAGTTGTTTATAGTTGGCTGATATTTTGAAATATTGTCTTTGCCTTTTAAAAAGTATAAGGAATAACCATAAATATATTTTCTAGGATTTAGTATATATGTGTTTGTGTTTTATATACCTATATATTTATTTACGCTAAAGGAAGACTTTGGTGCCACTTCTCTAAATTGCATGACTAAGGAAGCTTTTGAAGAAAAACTGTAGACATAGTATATAAGTTTCTAAAATAAATTTACTTCCCAATCATATATTTCCCCTCCATTCATCTGTATATGCTGTAAAAGGGAAACAGTTTTCCAATTGACTCAATAATAGATGTTTAACTCTACTCAACTAAAAAAACACATTTGAGTATATACTATGTTCTCAGCTAAAAAAAAAAAAAACTCTCTGTGGTTAGACTTAAGAATAACTAATACTGGCTTTTTCAAAAGGAGTTCATGAATTAGTATGGTAAATGTGTAAGCATCCAATATAACCAGGAAAATAGGGGGGGTTTGTGTCTTGTCCACGCCTATATGCCTGTTTCTAGAAGAATGTCTCACAAAAGGTAGGCACTCAATAAATAATGTTGTACCATATAGTTAACGTAGTATATTTTATATAACAAAATACCAGGAGATAAATAAAATCTTCCACACATATATGAAAACAATTTCATTTTAAGCTCATTTTTATTTTTTAATATATTATATATTTAAACTCATTCTAAAAGTCAAACACTAAGATTGAATCCAGTGGTGAAGAAATAAGGTATATTTTAGAAAAAAAAAGAAACATGGAAAAAAGTTGAGGAATTCTGGAGAAGGACAAGATACAGGTCCTATAAAATAATATCACTATAGGATATACTTGTATGTGGCCTTAAATATTATAAGGGACCATTGAATATTAGTAAGCAGCAGTATGACAGAATCAAATGGGCATTGTTCAAATTTTTTTATGTTCTTTTATTTATTTTTGAGAAACAGAGAGAGACAGTGGGAATAGGGGAGGGGGTCAGAGAGAGGAGGAGACACAGAATCTGAAGCAGGCTCCAGGCTCTGAGCTAGCTGTCAGCACAAAGCCCAACGCAGGTTCGAACCCAGGAACCGTGAGATCATGACCTGAGCTGAAGCCGGACGCTTAACCGACTGAGCCACCTAGGCACCTCCAAATGGGCATTGTTAAGAGATATCTCTGGCGATATGGTGGAGGATGAGTTGAAAGGAGAGATGGTGGTATTTTCAACCCTGAGGATTATATGAGAACATGCTGTAAGGATTTAAGCTCCCAGCAAACTTATTTGTAAGCATTTGACCATAGTGTGGCCCTCATATCATTTGTCCTTCCAATGAATGAGAATAAAATGCATTTAAATATGCCCTAATAAGCCATACCTTTTTTTTTTCCCCTGGAAATAGTCTCTTTATAAAAAATAAGTGGAGAAACTCAGAACTAACAATAATATTCGGTCAGCTCTCGGAATGTCATCCGGGTATCTAGAGAACCCCAGGACTAATGATACTATCAGTCAGCTCCCAGAACGTCATTGGGTCATCTCTGTTTTACCCCACAAGTCATGTCTAGTTATTTCACTTCGGTAGAATAAAAGTAATTTGCATTTTAGTGCTTTGCTTTAATCTGAATTCCTCTGTAACTAAGTGAAAGACATTAATAAATAATAGTTTATCAAATCTAATTCCTCACATAACACAGTCAGGAATCTTTTCCTAGTATTATATCTATTATTAAAAATTGTAAAGCTATCCTTAATCAAGCAGTAATTTATCATTATGTACAGAGAATATACAAACTAAAAGTGGAAACTGTAATTGCTAAATAACATTTACCTTTTTATATAAATTTTGATATTTTGGCTAGATTGCTTTTGTACTTCATGTGAACACTATTTTATTACATTATTTGCTATTTATGCACATTCAAATTGCTAATTTTTATTTTTTTTAATTTCTTAATGTTTATTTATTTTTGAGAGAGAGAGACACACACAGAGTATGAGCAGGGGAAGGGCAGAGAGAGAAGGAGACAGAATCTGAAGCAGGCCCTGGGCTCCTGGCTCTGAGCCCAGCTTGGGACTCATGCCCATGATCCAAGAGATCATGACCTGAACTGAAGTCAGATGCTCAACCAACTGAGCCATCCAGGTGCTCCATCAAACGCTTATTTTTAAAAGACTTTCCCCATCATCAATTTTACTTAAAGATGATTTTCCCAATTTGCCTGTTTCAGAGAAATAAACAAACTTGCATTCACATCCTTACCAGCCAAAACATAAACTTAACCTTGTCAAATTAATGATTAATCCTTCAAATTGCCATATTAAGAAAAAGAATTTAATGTAAAATTTCCAAAGCATCACCTTAGAAAGTGAGATTGTATTTGCCTAATCTCGCCTAATTTCAAGCTAAAACATTTCATACTTTCAGATTTATTTTCCTTTCATTTGTTCCTTGTTACACTGAGGGAAAGGTCTGCCCAGTTTTTACTTTTTTTCTCTTATGGCTTTGCCAATCACCTTTCCCCTGCCTCTGTCATACAACTGTCAGTCTACAGGAAATAGTCTTTTTCAGCTGTCTAATACCCAAAATGAAAAATATCAAACTGTCAGATTTTTAGAATCACTTCCATTAAAGGACAATTTAAAACCTAAACACTGTATACCTACCATAAATATTAAATTTGAAAACATAATGATTTTGTTATGAAACTTGACTCTTACTGGAAAACACACACAGAATTTTTAGTTCACATAATGTACTGTAACCAAGTCACTAAGGCATCCTTATGTAAGAGACTACAAAATGAAAAAATGAAAAATATTTTTTAAAAGTTCTGATTGTGTTCTGGAGAAATGGAATTTGATCTGTATCTCCCCTATTCTTTATGAGCTGTGGAATTAAGTGTCTATGAATTAAGCCTAGCACACTGCCTCTACATGATAGGCACTTGGTATACTTAGTCAATAAATAAATGAATGGATACAGGGAAACCGAACTGAGTTAAATGTCATTAAAGCCATTATCGGCATCAAAAGGAGACTGATAGGGAAAACCATGTGAAGAAAATGAGCTTGGAAACAAGTTAGAAGAAGGTATATAATTCCACAAAAAGTTGACTTGGCTCAAGAATTTACAGCACATTTCCCTGGAAATACTGACTAGGTTTAGTGGTTTTCAAATTCAATTTAATTTTGACAGGTAATAATTGCTGAATCCCATCTATCCTACAGAACTCTCTTTAGCTATGTCTTTGCTACATATTTAGCTACATATTTGCAAACAGTGTTTCTGTGAAGACCAGGGCAGAGATGAAATGGGAGATAATTGTCAAAAATCTTCACAACCCTTTATAAAGGGCCACTTTTATAGAAATTGAATGTGAAGTCATGCATACCATTAAATCTGTTTCTTTGCAGTCCCCTAGTGTCCTTTTCTCTCCTTTAGAGAAATCATAAATAGCTCCTGCTAATACAAATAGCCCAAAGACACATTTAACTTAATGCAGCTTAAATGAGATTTTAACCCCAGACCTTTCTTTTTAAAAAGCTTACTTTCTAATTGGATAGTGCATTTTATAGAAAACTGAAGGATATAATGTTGATTAAGTTCATACAATGAAGGAAAAGTTGCCACCCGAAGGTCAACATCTGTTGACTTTGAAAATGACAACCAGTATTCACAGTTTGAGATAATGACTGTCTCTGACAGGGGTCATTAGCAAATCTACCTCATAATTTCCAGAAAATTCAGAATAAATGCAAGTGTAGCAAAATATGAAGGAGCTGGTTTTTCTTCCAAAGTGCTTTTTGTAAGTCCTGCCCACACAGCTTGTAGGTTAATAGAGGTGCAACAGGAAGGTTGGACGCAATCAACTTGGATTGTGGACTTTTCAGAGCTTGTTCGTTTTGCCTTGAGTCTCCTCCACAAGAATGCAATTAAGAAACAAGCAGCTTAATGACGTTAGTGATTGGTCCTCAGACTGCAAAGGTGTTGGAGTAATCACAAAGTCTGAATCTGATTCAGGCACAGGCCCTTCTCTGTGTGTACTTTTTATTTCTTCTAGCCTTGCGAGGTCTCTGCCGTGATTCCTGAGATACAGAGTGGTTATTACGCTTGTGGACAAATACGTTTCAGGAGCGTGCAAGCCAGTCAGTTCCTTTACGGCTACTGGCACGGGTAGCAAGCGCGTACTCAGGGTGACAACTAGGAAGGTCTTCCGTGCAAAAAGTTGATATTTGTTTCAATTCTGTGCTCCTTAGAAGCCTCCTTTCCAAATGCATTCCAGATGACCTGAATCTAAAATGTTTTTAGGAATATTTATTAAAATATTGTAGATATATATTATAAATATTGTGTATATGCCTATGATTTCACTTTATGAAACACTTGTATTTCTAATGAGCAAAAATAATGCATGCTATTTGAAATAAAACCATTTGAATGTCTGGAAAACTAATAAGCCTAGAATATAATGTAAATAATTTGGGACTATCTCAATTTATAGACAACAGACTGAATATAACCAGTTCAGAGATAATGGAGGAAAAAATAAACATGTTTATTTGGTATCTTTTTATTTTTTGAATTTTTATATTCATTTATGTTGAGAAGATGGCCAGAGAGAGAGAGAGAGAGAGAGAGAGAGAGAGAGAGAGAACACAAGCCGGGAAGGAGGAGAGAGATGGAGAGACAGAATCCCAAGCAGTCTCTCCACCATCAGTGCAGAACCTGATGTGGGGCTCAAACTCACAAACCATGAGATCATGAACTGAGCTGAGATCAAGAGTTGGATGTTTAACAGAGTGAGCCACCCAGGCACTCCTTTATAATATCTTTTTAAATGTTACAAATGCTTTTGAACAACAACGCAAAGAATAGGAGCATATACACTTTTGGAAAACTCTTGGACAATAGATTTTCCAGTAGATGTGGTCAGAAACATGTTTGAATTCCATATTTATAAAATGAAAAAATAAATAAGCCCCTATAGAAAATCTCATTCTTCTCTGCATAGTCCATTCACAAGAAGGAAGAAGAAAGTTTAGCAATAGTTTCTTTGTTAAGAAAGTGAAAATCCCAGAGAGTTACAGGATAGAAATGTAACAGTAAATAGAGAAATAGTTGTGGCAGGTAAAGATGTTACCTGGAAAAAAAAAATGAGAATGACATAAATCTCAAGTCCAATCAATAAATATATCTATGATGCCTTTATAATGTCAAATATATTCCAATTGCTTGAGACAGGGTCATCCTAAAATACTCTGCACTATTGCCCTCGTAACTGTGTGATGCTTTTTTATTTTAAGGACTATTGAACGGCACATCCTCTGATTTAATAGTGATATTGCAGTACCTTTGGCCAAAAGAACTATATTTAACTACTTTGTTTCTTTCCCTCATTCATTTGCCACTTAGAACTGTTCTCTGATTAATCTGCTGTCCTTAAAAATTATTGGCCACATTTTAGGTCTTCTGGAAGTTGTAAAGGGGCCTATTTATGATTTCTCAGGCATAGGACTTAAAGCATTCAAAGTATACACCAAGCCTTCAATCTTGCCTCATTTCAGGCCTAATGATAGCATGCAAGTTCCTTCCCTGTGTAACACCAGAACAGTAGGAATCCACAGACCTTTAGGGGGAAAATTGGGTAAACTGAAAAGAATTTTATCTGACTTAAACCCAGAGCTCATGAGCAAAAGCAAGAACTTAAATTTCGACATAAGATTAATATCTGACACGGCACAAATCCTCACGGAAAGAAAACACTCAGTTCATATCAGCCTCTATTCCAGTTACCCATATATTTTCACAGTATTTATAGAACTAGATTTCACTGGTATCTAAATCAGCCATTTGCTGGAAAACTATTAACATGATAGACTTCCTAATTCCAAAGCTCTCAAATATATAATCAGAAAGGAATTCGGGCACAAGAAAATTGAAGTCTCCTGTTGGGTTAGCAAATGAGAAGGAAGAAGAGAGGGCCAACAAAGTGAAGGTTGCATTGAAGAACTACATCTCCTATGGATGCTTTCTACCAGATACTCCCCCTACTTTATAGATTTATTTGCCTGCTATTTTCTTTTAATTCATTGTGACTTTGTCTTTCTCACCAGTTTCTGGCTGCCAGCTTTGTATCTTACCTCTTATATATAAGAGGAATTTGGGGACTATCTTTGTATTGAGTTCATTAGAATGGATCTTAGAGATGTATTTATTTGTAAATACTGAAAATAAAACAAAGAATTTGTCTTTGTAAATGTAGAAAAGCAGGGAAGTAGTACTTAGGGGCTGAAAATGCAATCTTCTGACTCTTCATCCATGCTTCTCTAAGATACATATTCTAATTAACATGATTAGTTTTACTAATATTCACACTTCTCCCTATGTATTCTTGCCCCCCTTACCACATAACTAACTTTCTTTACATGTGACTGGAACAGAAAATGACATCTGGAAGTCAGCTGTATTTTGTAAAATCAGTGTGTAAAGGGTAGCAAGCACTTATGTGATTCATGATAAAAATGCTCTGAAGAATTCAAATGTATGTTCATACTTAAATTGGTTTGTTTGTTGTAACATAGGCTTGATGGGGTTTGATAGGCATAATAAACAAGAATGACATTGTTATTATGCAACAAGAATAATCCACATTAGATGGTCCTCAGCCATTTAATTAGACACCATTTTTAACAATTCCCTTCTCTGTTCTACATCAATTTTTCATTTCTACTAGATTGTTTCCATAACCATGCAAACATGCTGCTAACTCCTCCAAAATTAGAAAAATACCAACTTTCCACTGACCCCAATTTTTCTGCCAGCTACACCCTCCCCATGTCTTGGCTCTTTTTTTTCCTGAGATATTTCCTGAAATTGTTGTTTGTATTTATTTGCTATCATTCCTCGTCTTGTGTTCACTCTTAAAATTGTGAGTCAGGCTTCTACCCCTCTCACTCCATCAAAACTTGTCAGTGTCACTGTGTTTTCCAAATTGCTAAATCCAATGCTCCAGCCTCAAAACCCACTTCACTAAGTATTATGGTAGCATTTGGAATAGTTGATCATTCCTGCTTTCTTGATATTTTTCTTCTTAGTTTCACATGGTCTAGCTTTCCTTCTTTTCATGGGTTTCTTTTGCCATCTCCTTTACTAATTTTTCATCTTTGTCCAACCTCCTAATGTTGAAATGCTGCAGGGCTCAATCATTGGTTTTCTTTTATTCTGCCTTTACTTGCTACCTTGTGGTCTTGTCCAATCTTGTGGCTTTCAAAAACCTTCTTTGAGAGTCTTCTAAATCTCAAATATATGTCTTCAAGCCAAATCTCTCTCATGAACTCAGATTTAATGCCCAGTTGTCTACTTGACTTATATCCACTTGGATAGCTAAAAACCGTCTCAAATGCAACATGTCCAGAAATTAAGTTCATGACCTCTCTCACCTTCTCTATTATTTTCTTCAGATTATAGCAATTCCATTTATTCAGCCACTCAAACTAAAATCTTTGAAATCTTTCCTAACTTCTCTCTCTATCCCCTACGTCACACCTGAATGCAGTAAAAATGCTATTTGCTCTATTGTCAATATGTTCAAAATATGTTGTCAATATAATTCTTACTGCCTCCACTCCTAAAACCGTAGTCCAAACCATTATATCTCTAGCCTGATCTCAGCAGCAGCCTCTTAATAGGTCTTCCTGTTTTTACTCTTGTCCCTCCACAATCCACTTTTAATAAAGCAGCCAGAGTAATCCTTCTAAAACTTAGGTTACACATGTCACCCTTCTGCATTGGCAACTCTATTTCATCTAGACTCTACAGTGGACCACAACACGTGCTTTCTCATTAACTCTTGACCTTCACTCTTGTTTTCCTTTTCTTCTTCTTCTTCTTCTTCTTTCTTTTTTTGTATTCACTCCATTACAGTTCTATGTTCTCCCGTGCTTTGTTCTGAAGAGCCAGGCATGGCCTTGCCTTAGAGCCAAGGCCCTTTTATGTTTCTTCTTCAGTTATTTCTTCCTCAGTTATCTTTCCAGGCAACTCCATCCCTTCCTTTATATCTTCACCCTCTTGGTGAGGATCACCCATAATATCTTCCTTCCTTATTCTGTCCCAGATTCTTTGAACCCTTTTTATCCTGATTATTATTACTTTTCTTTAATAGAACTTTTCACCTATTATATTTGATGCTTTACTTATTGATTATATTTATCATGTATTATCTATCTCTACCCATTGGAATGTAAGTTTCATGGGGGCAGTAATCTTTCTTTTTTTTTCCAGTGATGGATTCTAAGCTAGAAGAAAGCCTAATACAATAAATGTATATATTTTAAAATTCATTATTAACAAATTTTATTTAATATCATAAGACTTTTCTAGTATATAACTTCTGTTAGGATGCTAAATTATACATTGAGATAGATTATGACAAATGCAAAAGAAAGTCAAATATTCTTGTTCACTGAAGTGTCTCTTGATAGGAAAACTATTTGCTTTTGGTAGGCAGAATTCTAAAATGGCCCTCAATAGCCATGCAGCCATACAACCAGCATACAATTTCAGAATGTGTGCAAAAGATAGGTAATCATTCTCATGATTAGATTGTTAGATGGCACAATTGAAGAAAGATAAATTACCATGGGTAATACTGACCTATAAATAACCCTGTGAATATATATGTTTTTTCAAAGAAACAGACAATTTCTAAAAATGAGAGTTGAAATGTGGGAGGGATTCAACAAAAGAGAGTTCTCTCTGCTAGCTTTGTGGGAGACAGGGACAAGGAATTAAGAAGAACTTTGGAGCTGAGAGCAGCCCCTTAGCCAAAAGCCAGCAAGAAAGAGGAACCTCTATCCTGTACCACAAGAATGGAATTTGTCAGATGAATGAGCTTGCAAGATTTTACACCAGAGCCTTCAGATCACACAAAACGCAGCCAACACCTTGGTTTCAAGGCCTGTGATACCCCGAGCAGAGACCCTAGCCACACTGCCTGAGATTCTGACCAGCAGAATTGTGAGCCCATAAGTGGGGGTTGTTTTAAGCTCTTAACTGTGTGGTAACCTATTACATGACAATAAAAGTTGACCATATGTCTTGTGTCATCCCTGCTTTTATACTCCTCTGCTTTGCTTTGAAATTGCAAATCACTTGATGCTCGTGCCTTACCCTGAAAAACTTTCAGAAGCAAGATTTTTTAAAAATCATGAAAACAAGGTTAAATAAACCTAAGTAAAAATTCTAAGTACAAGAAATGAAAAAAATGAAGCATAGTTAAATAGCCACATTTTTACTTCACCATTTGACATTGAAACATTGAAACGGGCTCTTGCCCAGCATTCCCAATAATTACTCTACGACCATATGCAAAGCATTTAACCTACCTTGACCTAATTTTCCTTATTCATTAAATGAGGAAATTGTACTAAGTTAACTATAAGATTTATTCCTGCTATAAAATTCTATGGTTCAATAATTCTGTTGGTCTACAGCAACCTAGGATATTTTACAATGAAACATTGAAACATAATATTTTTCCATTCAATTTAAGTATTGAATTCTGTATGTGAAACATTAGTGTATGAGTTTGGCAACAGGCATTAAAATATGTTGTCACTTTGTAAGTTATCAACTGGATTGGTATATTACAAATATAATAGCATAAAATAGATGCCAAATGAAGTTTCATAATTTTAAGGTGGAGTCTTCCTCTGACCAATCCTGAACTTCTCTAGTGATAATTTAATGGCACTATTTTGGCCACCAGATGGCTCTCATATGATTTATCTTTGCATTGGAATTTTGAAAGATTATTCAAATTTTATGATTGGTAACTAGGATACTGAAGATACAATGATATATCACAAATTAATATAAACAACAATATATTCAAATATATATACAAATACGATAGCAAAAATATAACAATATTTTTGTGTATGTTAGAATTATACTAAATTTCTTATTTGGTAGAAAATTATTCTATAAAAAGTTGTTGAATTAAGACTCAAACCATAAAGCCCCAGAGAATCACTTCTAATCTTTGCATGAATGACATCTTCTCAGTTCCTTCCTTACCTATTTGGAGATTCTTCTCCCAGATATTTACAATCATTAAAACAGTAAGAAAAGTCATGATGCTTCTATGGCTTCTGGTATTCTAATATGAAATATATAGACATGATTTGTACTTATCATTTGCCTATCATGTTCATAAGAAAGTTCCTACATTTACATTTAGTGAATTGTCCCAAGTTTGCTATATATATTTTTTTCTGAATGTGTTAGAAACTTACTGAGATTTACAAATAAAAACCAACAAGCCATTCATGTGAAGGCAATAGAGTGAGGAATTTGTCCCCAGAAGCCAAATGAATACAAAATTTTATGAAAACAAATGAGGTGCTTTTCTAATTTTTAGGAGAAAATTTTAGTAAGTGTGCCTGAGGTGTTAAATACATATTATTGGAGAAATTTAACAGATAACCTCAAATTTGATAAAATCTGTTTGATCCATTGAAAGATATACACAAAATGTCATTTGTATATATTTGCTTTTATTTTACATCTGTAATAGTTAGGCAACCCTCAGAAAATTACTAAATTACTAAATCTATTAAGTTTCCTTTCAAGAATAACGCTTGGGGTAGTACTGTATTGAAGTCCCTATGCTCTATTTCTGGATAGTAATGTGATTGCAGCATATACTGTGTATGCATGGTATATCTATGTCTCTGTGTGCGCATATGAGTCCTAGAAAGAAAGAAATAGTTTGGAAGTGAGAGAGATACTTCTGCATGCAGGTTAGTAACTATTCTTGACCATAAACATCTCATAAGATAGGATAATGATGCTTGAAAATCCTTCCATGGGGAAAAACAAAAACACCCACTTTTATAAGAACTATTATTTTTATCATGTTTATTATGTATTTTTTAAAATGACAATACTACCAGATAATTTGGGGCAGCTGGGTGGCTCAGTCAGTTGAGCATCCAACGTTTGCTGAGGCAATAATCTCAGGGTTCTAATCTCCCCTTTGGGCAATCTGTTTTCAGTGCAGAGCCTGATTCAGATCGTCTGTCCCCCTCTCTCTTTGCCCCTTCCTTGCTCTCTTTCTCAAAAATAAACATTAAAATAGTTTGTAATCAAGGCATCACTTTCTTATAGCCAGCATAAAAAATCATGTTGGTATATTAATTAGCATTTATAATTTTCATACCAGCAGATTTGCAAAACTTAAAGCTTGGATAAATTCCAAGGAAAGAATTCTCAAGTTTTGTTGAGAATATAGATTGAGGTTTATTTGATAATATGTCTTTGGAAGGTTTTTGATCTAGAAATTCCACTTCTGGGAATATGCCTTCAGAATCTGTCAAAGAAATATTTTAAGTAATGAATAAATAGATATGTTTGCAATGCTGTTTGTTTATCAGCTACCAACATGACCTGAATTTCTAATACTATAAAATTGTTTAGAAGAATTATTTTATATCGGTACCTGGAATACTATGCCGGTGTTAAGAGGGAATAGTGCTCTGAATGTGGAGTTAGGGACAGCTCCCAGAGATCATTATTATCTGAAGGACAGAAAGCAAGGTGCAGAAAAATATTAATCACGTTCATAAATAGTTACAGGAATGTATGGTTATTTATATATTTTTTCTGAAATACCTCATAAAATTTTCAACAAGGAAGAAAAATGATGCAAAAATAGATTTTACTTTTCATGTTCACTTCACAGTATAGTTTGCATTTTTATCCTGGGTGCAAATATTACAGTTTTAATGTTTGGCTGATTGCTTTAGTTGTTTTTGTTTTATTACCAAAGATTATCTTGCTTGTAGGATTATTGTTTATTTTCTCTATTTTGTATATCAGCATTAAGATTGTATTCTAATATGAATAATAAGACTTTCATTTATTGATTTCTTATTATCTATTAGACTAACTCATTTAATCCTCACGTAGTCCAATGAAGTTACATGAGGCATTTATATTGTACCCATTTGACAGATAGAGAAATGGAGGCACAGAAAGTTTAAGAAACTAATGTAAAATAATAGACATGCCATGAATCCAGATGGTCAACAGCATAGCCTGTACTCTTAAGCTTTATAAGTTATTTCCTTACATGTATTAGAATTTATTTTTCAGAAGTTAGTAGCCAGCAAGTCCTCTTTAAATTGAAAAGAGAATGCATGACAAGCTTATCAGTGCTCTTTATCTCCAATTAACAGGGTCTTTTCCTGTTTGCTTGGCTTGCTCTAATGACTCAGTGATATTTTTCATGTCAGTGCTACTAAATTTTAAATTGTGCCCTCTTATTGATAATGCTTCCTCTCCAGCGAGGATCACCTGAAACCCCAAAAAGTAGGTTCACAGAATTATAAGTGCCAGTTTTTCTTATGTTGTTTTACCTTTGTTTCCTCTCTTCATGTTCTGTTTCTTACAAGATATCTTTAGAAGTCTCAGTTTTCTCTGTAAGCTTGCAGAAGCGAAATAAAGTACAACTCATATCAGTACATTTTGCTTCTTGTTAGCAGGCCTCCCAAGAAAGGCTTGGTGATAGGAGATATTGAGAGAGCTGGATGAGGGATGTCTGAAAATTGTCAACAAATGTCCGTGTAATCCTATCACCCATGCCAAAGGTAATTGAGAATTGACTTTAGAGTAGCAGTTGTCCTGTGAGCTTTACAGAAATGACTTGCAATCTTAACTTTATTTCCAAAGCCCTGAAATCGAAATATCATCAGAGTTCATTTTTGATGACAGCTGGACATTTAGAAAAAAAGGATTTTAAAAGATTTAAATTGGCTGACCTAGTCATCTGAAGAATATTTTCCTTTTGCTATTTTAATATGACATTTGTCATTAAGATGATAATTTTTGCTCCATTTAGATGGTTATATAGTGTTTTGTTTAAAGTTTCTTTTCAAATCTGTGACTTTGAATTCCATATTCAAAATAAAAGAGGAATAATCAGAGTGAAGCATACTTGTGATGCCTTTCTGGCCCTTTCTAAAGCAAATGACCTGTAGATAATATATGAGGTTTTTCATCACCAGAGATGTTTAGGACCAATTTATATGGAATTAAAATATAAGAATAAGACCATGACACTTTAGCAATCAGGAGAAATTAGACTGTTGATGCAAAAGAGGAAGGAAATAATTTGGTATTATGTTGTCTATTTGAATCCTGGGTGATTACACAAAGAATTTGGAAAATCTTACTAAAGTGTTCATACAGTACAAAAGGATGCATCAGACTATTGAGAAAGTCAGAGTAAGGGGCCACAGTACAAAAATAAAGTCAGAAATAAGATTAGTATACAGCAACCCATATCATATACCTCTACACTTTTAAGAGTTAAGCTGTCATTTGCTTCTGAGTTTTTGAATTATTCAAAGAAAGATCAGAACACCTTAGCTTCAGTCTAAAGTTTATTATATTTCCATATGATAAAAATTAGCTTCTTCTTCAGGAGAAACAGATCTTTCATGCTACAACAACAGAAAAAAAAGGTATTTGCCAGGTGTTCTCATTAGAATCCTTTATGCATTTTATGGTGGACATTATGGAAGGAGCTTTGCAGTGATACCTAGGAAGTTTCATATGAGCTAATTTTTATACTTCAGTATAAGCTTCTGTGTTGGAAAAGGATATTTCCTCATTCATAATGATGGTTGTTACAGCTTTCATCAGAACATTTTTTTCATACCTTATGGTACCACTGAAATTTTTAAAATATAAAACACTTGTCAGCTTATCTAGCCAACCTTGGCGTGCTCACTCCCATCGTTGGTCTGCAGAATCAAGGGTGCTGCATAACACCTGACAATGTACAACTTTCACTTTTTTCCCAGTGAGTTTTTAGAAGTGCCTTCTATGATGACCTGTCCTACAACAGTGGCAAGGCTGAGAGCTGCTGTCCTCACTGTGAAGAGGAAGGTCAGTTTCCAACACAGGATTTCCAACCACTCTGCTCCTAGACCCCTTTTAAACTCTACACTTTTGTGCATTTGTATGGCTGGAAGGAGCCTTCTGAAAAAAGAGGTGCAAGGACCAACTTGGCACCTACATATGCCATGCAGCCTAGACCTCAGGATATCTCTGTATTTGAATGTTGAATACAGACAACACTGCCTTTTTATTTTTCTCTGATCTGGAATGTCTTTCTACAATATGCTAGGCTCCAGGCTAGGTGCTGCTGAAAGGGCAATATATGAAAGATGCAGATCTCATTCCTACAGGTGATGAAATATATTTGCAAATAATTGTAGCACAGGGTGGTATGTGATAGGTGCCACTTTAGTGGTACAAACAAATTAATCTAGAAATCAAGGAAGAGAAAGATCATTACCACTGGAGGGGACGCATATAGGTTCCATGAAAGGAAAATAATTTGAACAGGGCCATGAAACAATGATGCTGAAACTTTACTATGAAAAAAAATCAACTATGGAAATGAGGAAAAAATCCAATTTCAGGGCTCAACCCACAAAAAGTTAAATATCTATGCTTTGCATGGGGTTCCAAAGTTATAAATACATACATCTTAGTTTATGCTTCTGTGCTATTCTAACTGTAGCAGCAGTCTTATTGGGAAGAAAGGGGACTCGTCTTAAAGTATGTTTGCAATGTTCCTTATATTAGAGAAAACATCAGCCTATGGTCCATATCCAGGATGGGGGACAATAACAAGGTGGCTGATAATCTGATAGCGCCATGTCAAAGAAGGGTGGAATGGTAGATTTAAGCCAAAGTTTGACAATTCTTGTTACTGTATGTTAAGAAGCACCTTGTCATTTCTATATTGAAAACTTCAGAAGTTTTTTACCAGATAGCAGGGTGTTCAATAAGTAAAATATTTAAAGAGAGGGGTGATATAAGCAGATCTGTATCTAGGAGTTTGGTTTTTCCTTAAATGTATTTCCATTCCCATTAATAAATTGTTAGTGCATAATGGATCCCCTCTCCTCAAGGGCTCTATAATGTCTCTACTCCTTTCACTACTGTAACAGTGATTGGCTGCAAAATACAGACAATACATTTCATAATGAACATCCACACCTAGACCCTTATTGCCACAATTCAGGAGGCTAAACCTATTTTGATAGGAAGTGGTTTACTAAATCAGAATAGGTTTAGCCTCCTGAATTGAATAAAATTCAAGGAAACCAAAATCTCCAAAGATTATTGGAAGAAGAGAAAGAGCACGCAGGTTGTCATACTACAGAGAGATTGTCATAAAGAGTGTACCTTTATTAGTGTGGTGGGGATCTCTCAGAACCAATACAAATCATGTGAACCTCCATTACACACAAATATTCAAGAGTGGCTATGTAATGCATCAAATAACAGAGAAGGTTAAATTATATGAGACATGTCATTTAATTTAGTAAATGCTAGAAAATTCACTTTCTAGGCTTCTTACTTGGTCAAGCTCTTTAGAAGTCCCAATACACAAGTGTATCTAAAGAGAAGAAAACATGTGCTTCTTCTACTTCAGATGTTGATGGGGGGCAGTGTGATCTTCACCCACACTATTTGTTCACCCACCCAGCATACTAATGGCACTCTTTCAATCAGCAAGTTCTTTATTCTTAACTCTACTGTTTTACTTAAGAGATAATGTCAAAGGAATTGAACATTGTGACTGGATAATGGTCTCCTGCTGCAAGATAAATGCTTAGGCATTTATTGAAAAAAAATGTTGGAGTGAAGCCAAGACATTTATTTTTAAAGTAGAAAACTATTTACTAGTCACAACTTTAAGTGTCAGAGACATTATAGCTATCTTACCAAGTGATTTTTTTTTAAGTAAATGCAGATCACCCAAAGAGAGCAGCAGAATACCTAATTTGTTCTCACCTATATAACAGGTAACATTGTGGTTTCCTTTCGACAGATATCAAGTCAAATTCAAATATGCTGTTTGTTTGGTGGGGAACATTGAAAAGAGTGCATTAACAACATATTCAATCAGCTCTCAAGCTTGATTGTACAGACATGGTTTTTGCTTTTTTAAACAAAGTGGATTTGAATATGCATACTGAAACAGAAGTATAAAATTTTGTGATGCATTATTGAATGTTTTGCCCCTTTATAAGCAGCAGTGGTTACTGATCTCCCTATGGTGTGTCCGAAAGGCATCTGAATGGTGACTTTGGGAGCTTTTAACAGCAATGCTAATGAGCTGTGATCTCAGGTAATAATAATTTTGATTCTTGTAGTTCTGTGGAATGCCTTCACAGAGTGAGAGCAGTATCAGTGAATTTCAAGAAACACTACTCACATTTTCCCTCAGTGTTGAAATGCAAAAAAACACCATTGTAACCTACTAGTTATTCATGGAATTTAGGGGCACTATGAATCAAATTCCCACCCTCTTGCCCATACTGATGCTATACAATTAACTTACAGTTACATTCTTCTGGTAATATAAAGTAACTCCATAGATATTGCCTTTTTGTCCCTAGTCATTCTCTGTAATAGCTAAAGAAAAATGAAAATTTATGGCTGAAGAAGCTTAATAAAAACACAACTTATGCATCACCTGTGAAGAGTATGGGCTACTAGGCATATGGTTTCGCCTTGATGGATAAAAACAAGAAAATAAAAACATATTTTAACATATTATTGAAGCAAAAAGAAATTGTTATCCTTCATTTTGAAAATTGTGTTATAATAATTTCCTTTAGGATAATCACATGTCTGGGTGAATGTGTGTGTACATGCATGTATATACATATGTGAGAAAGGGAATCAATTTCTCTAAAGTATGTAAAATCGAATGTTTATAGAGAGATAAATGCAAAATTAATACATGTAATAGTTCATTTGTAAAGTAAAACCATAACTATATTTTGCATGCTTTAATGAAGGGAATGTATATTAAGATTAAAGTATTAAAACACATTTAGGGGCACCTGTGTGTCTCTTTAGGTTAAGTGTTCAACTCTGGCTCAGGTCATGATCTCACTGCTCATGAGTTTGAGTCCCACATCCAGTGCTGACAGTTTAGAGCCTGGAGCCTTCTTCAGATTCTGTGTCTCCCTTTCTTCTGCCCCTCCCCCACTCATGCTCTGTCTCTCAAAATAAACATTAAACAAATTTCTTTAAATAAAATATTTATTTAAATACTTTATTTGACAGAATATTATAAATAAAGAATATAAGACACACCTAAAGAATACAGAGTTTTTTATATGCATACATATATGCTTAAGAACAATCCAAGAGTGGGGCGCCTGGGTGGTTCAGTCAGTTAAGGGTCTGACCATGACTCAGGTCATGATCTCAGGGTTCGTGGGTTTGAGCCCCCTGTCGGGCTCTGTGCTGACAGCTAGCTCAGAGCCTGGAGCCTGTCTTTAGATTCTTTATCTCCCTCTCTGTCTGACCCTCCCCTGCTCATGCTGTCTCTCTCTCAAAAATAAATAAAACATTAAAAAAAAACAACCCAAGAGTATATAGATACTAGGTATTTTAAATGACCTTAACAATTTTAGAAATAAGCCTCACTAATTAATAATAAGTACAGATAATTATAGTATAGATTTCTTTAATGGTATAAGTAATTTTTATAATTATTATGGTAATGATTTTGCATGCTTTTTAGACATCCCTCTCATTAATTAATTTTGGTTCCTTTTCTATAAATTACTTCTCAAGATTGAGCTTTATGTGGGAGTCATGTGACTATCCAACCTCCCATATTGTTATGCTATTGTAAGCTTACATCTGCCATGTAATATCCTTTCTTGAATATTTGGAAGAATATTTTCTTTCATTAAAAATGCCATTTATAGATAGTAGTTACACCTGCAGTAAGCATAGCATAATGTGTAGACCTGTTGAATCACTACATTGTACAATTGAAAGTCATTAACATTGGGTGTCAATTATACTTACAATTACCAAAATAAATGCCATCTCTATAGTCTCCATGTTAGTAGATTAGACTCCTTTAGTCACTGTAGAAGAGTACAGCTAAGGATATATAGTCTACATTTCAGATTTCTTTTTAAAGGATTTATTTTCCAGCTCTGCTCTGGGGAACCAGGGGATTATATGGCACTGTATGGGGGAGTTTCCATAACATTGTTCTTATTCTAGGGTCCTCAAGAGTAGAATTTTCTCTGCATATTGGATTTTACCCTGAAATTTTGCCTCAGAAAGGAGTCCCGCTGCTAATATAATGGATGTATTAATGAATAAAGAAATACACTGAAATATTATAAACCACTATTTAGACAAATAGTAGAGATATGTAATGTTTAATGGACTAGTGTTTTATATTTGTTAATTTATCTAATCCTTTTAATAACCTTCTGAGGTTGGTATCATCATTGTTTCCATTTTATAGAGGAGAAAACTGATGAGTAAAGAATTAAAATAATTTGTCAAGATCATACATTGGGAAGGCATCAGAGTAAAGATTTGCATTTAGATAATATGCTTCAGAATCCATGATTATTTTAGTTACACTACTAATCTCACCAGAAAGGATGATGCTGGGATTTATAACTAAAAGTACAAATTTATAATAGAACAGCAATCTCTAATGAACAGTTTTTTAAAAGTATCTGTATAATGAAATTGCTAAACAAAATTGTATTTTATGAGGAAATTTGGAAGTCAAAATCATGGCCTAATATGTGTCCATAGTGTGTGAACTCCCCGCCATTGCTTAGACTTGAGACTTTGCTCTTAGGTTTTTGCTGCCCAAGACTCCCATGGCGTAACCTAACGAAGACCTAGCACAGCCGTCCCGTAGAAACATGTGGAGAGGAGGGGCTGCGCTCAGGAAGTACCTCATGGACTTAATGTATCATCATTAAATAAACTAAGTTCCATATTTAATGGTTTTAAAAAGAGTACATCTCTAAATGTAAGCTACTATCAAGAAGGAAAAATATCTGTGTGGTAGCCAACATGAATATTTTGACCTGAAATTACCCTTTGTAAAACTTTATTTTGTGAGTTAAGAAGTCTCAAGAGACTTCCTTGATGAGTCACTTTCCTGTCTGGGAAATCAGTAGCTGATTGTGATTCCTAGTGTATGGATGCTCAATTTCCCAATCCAAATATATGAGTACTATGTCATGATTTTGTCCCTTAACAAGTGTTCAATAATCCCTCAAGACCTACTAATACTAACAAAGTAGCTTTTTCAGAATATCCTCTGGATCACTAGTTCTTACAGATATTTTTCTCATTGGTAGAATTAACAATATATATTCAGGGGCGCCTGGGTGGCTTGGTCGGTTCAGCGTCCGACTTTGGCTCAGGTCATGATCTAATGGTTCGTGGGTTCGAGTCCCACATCAGGTTCTGTGCTGACAGCTCAGAGCCTGGAGCCTGCCTTCAGATTCTGTCTCCCTCTCTCTCTGACCCTCCCCTGCTCATGCTGTCTCTCTCTCTCTCTCTCAAAAATAAATAAAACATTTAAAAATTAACAAAAATATACATTCATTGCCCCCTATAAATAACAATCATATGTATATCTCATGTTTTTTTCCCAATTATGGTGTGTTTCAAATATACATTTTTTGTGTTAAATAACACTTGGCTTCTTGAATAAAACATAAAGCTTTATCAGAATAAAAATATATTAGATATCCTGTGGTTACCAGCCCACAAGATATCTTTTATATAAAATATTTAACTTTTTAATTTTTTTAAAGTTAAGTTCAGTTTCAGGTTACAAAAACATTGTTTGGAGACCTTCCTGGTATCCTTTTCTCTCTAAGTTTGTGAATTTTAGGCATGAATACAAACTGAACACAAGCATCATAATGATATACATATATATATATATATATATATACACACACACACACACATATATGTACATATATATATACTTTTTTCATTAAAGTGAATTAACTTATAAGCTGTTCAGATCTGTTACCAATATAATAAAATATCCTTCATAGAATGAATGCATTTGCTCAACTGAGAGATGGGCAATTTGAACATACTTGGTTATCTGGAAGATATTTATAGCACATTAAAATACATATCATTGATGTGTACAAGGTCAATTAGGAAGAAAAATGAGGAGTTTAATTTCCAAAGGAAAGTTGGATTGGTCTCCCAAGAATTTAGATAACCTATTTTTTCTCATTGGTATCAGGATATAAATAACTTAAAATAGGAAATAAACATTTGCTGGGACTTGGAGAAAAGAGAAGAATCCTTTCCCTTTCATTTCATCTCTATTTTTAAATGGAGTATATTTGTTTCACTTCATTTCACTAGAGGAGTAGACCTGAAGTCCTCAAAGGGAGAAAAAAAAGATTATCCTGTTTACAATTTTCCGATGGAATTTTTTGTAGCATTACATTGCTTATTTGATATAATGCTTTAGCTGATTTTATTGATTCTGTAAAAATACTCTGCTATTTGCAGTTAGATGTATTGTTAAGGTGTATAGACTCAAATCATTTGAAAAAAGTCAGAGACATGCAGTTTGTGATTGGGTTGATGGATAGTCAGGTAACAAACAATTGTTAAATACCAAATACTCTTTCATGATTCCTGGGAAGTGTTTTCGATAGAACTCAGCATTCCCCCAAAAGTTGTACTTTTTCTTTCAGCAATGAGTCTCCTATTTTTTCCTGTATACAGGTCATGCATGAATCATGTTCCTTCCATTTCTTTGACCAACTTAAAAAGCAGAGTCAAATATGCCTCAAACTCTTCCCCCAGAGTGGATTTTCTTTACTACCATATCTCCTGTTTTCATTTTCTTCCAGCCTTTCCTTTCAACCATGTATCATTACCTTTTAAAAAAGGAAACAAATTTCTTTTTCTCCACCTTTATACTATCTCTAAATTTCAAGTAATATGGTATCACATTAGCTGAGACCCAGAAGACCACTCCAAAGAAGTATGTTACAATAAACAAAATATCTGAGTTCTTAGAGGAGCATAGTATTACTTGACTCAACTTGATCATGATATCTTTCATTCTTATCATTATTAACAAGATTGTTTGGTATTCTTGTCTCTAAGCTACTGAAAGGATTTCTTTCTCTTCCTTCCTTCCTTCCTTCCTTCCTTCCTTCCTTCATTCTTTCTCTCTCTTTTCTTTTTCTCTCTCGTCATCTCTCTCTCTCTCTCTCTCTTTCTTTCTTTCTTTCTTTCTTTTTTTCTTTCTTTCTTTCTCTCATCTTGGAGTGTTTCCTTGAGAATTCTGGCAATCTACCTACTGCCATTTTTCTTTTGCTAGTATAAGCAAGTATTGCTTAATATAGGAAGGAGTACAAGTAGTGATCATTACAAAAATCCGTTTCCAAATCAGAAGGTCAGTTCAAACTCAGGTTGGATACAATCACTATTATCCAAGGATTAAACTCAAGGTCCAAACCCAGGATGTCAATTCAAGTGGGTCAGCATAGCAGTAAGTGGAAGTCCAAACTTCTGGAATGAACAGATGTCCATCTGACATCAGCAGTATAAGAAAACCAGTGCCAGAAATCCAGTCTGTTAGTGATAGTTTCTGAGAACAGCACTTACTGGGAATGTAATCAGTGGGAATTGGGGTTCACAAGGAAGGAGATGAACAGTTAACAAATGTCTGAACCTCAAGGCAATGCTGAGGTCTCAGTGGACCAAAATGAGTTGATAGTTTCTGATAAAGGGCTTCTTTCAGAGCCCATTGACCAAAACTGTAGCTCATCTCAGGCCCCTGGGTCAAATGCAACCTACAGATAGAAGCTAAATGGAACACCCAGCAATAGCCCTTCTAGGGATTTACCCAAGGGATACAGAAGTGCTGATGCATAGGAGCACATGTACCCCAATGTTCATAGCAGCACTGTCAACAATACCCAAAACATGGAAAAGGCCTAAATGTCCATCACCTGATAAGTGAATCAAGAAGATGTGGTGTATACACACACACACACACACACACACACACACACACACACACACACACACAATGGAGTATTACATGGCAATGAGAAAGAATGAAATATGGCCATTTGTAGCAAAATGGATGGACCTCGAGGGTGTCATGCTAAGCGAAATAAGTCAGGCAGACAAGGACAGATACCCTATGTTTGCACCCATAGGTCTAACAGGAGAACAGGAGAAACCTAATGGAGGACCAGGGGGAGAGGAAGAGAGAAAAAGAGTTGGGGAGACAGAGGGACACAAAACTTGAGAGACTATTGAATGCTGAAAACGAACTGAGGGTTGAAGGGGAGGGGGGAGGGGGGAAAAGAGGTGGTGGTGATGGTGGAGGGCACTTACGGGGAAGAGCACTGGGTGTTGTATGGAAACCAATCTGACAATAAACTACTTAAAAAAAAAAGAAGTTAAACCGAACAGCTGCAAGGAGAAAGACCTGTGTTGTCACAAAGAAAGCTCGAAACCCTATATGTTCGTAAATGGCCACACTCTACAGTGTAATATATATTTTGTGATATATTTATTTACTATAGTTATTGTCCCTTTCTTGATTTGAAAAACAATAGACAATGAATTTTTTAGCTTTCTTTCAAAACATGTTTCTATACATCTATTAAAAATAAAATATTTCATATTCTGCCTCAATTCCTATTGAACAGAATGAAACTGGGATGTATGTATTGCTAGTAGAATTGAATGCATTTAGCCTCATAATTTGCTCCTATAATATCATCATTTTTGTCACTAGTGATTTACTGTCATGGCTAGCTAGGTAAAAGAGCTATATATATATACACACATATATATACATACACACATACACACACACACACACATATATATATATTATCCAGGAATCTGCTAGCTCAAGAAAAATTATTTATTTGTCAAAGAAATATTTATGTTTAATATGCCCTTTTTACTTTGAATGTCTAAAATAGACTTGTGTTTATTCTGTTGATAGTACTTCCTATTAGTAAGGAAATACAATGGTTTTCCCTTATATGCCTAACATCTTTCTAGCTGAGGCCAACCCTGTTTAATTCATAGCTCTTTGGTCCTAACAGATACTGAATTCCGTACTATGTATTCATTAACAGTGTGATCAGACACCCACCAGGTCTCTAGCAGTAATTAATATATTACATGGGGATAGATCCCATTAACTGAACAAAAAAAGATTTATGCAGTCGCAAAATAATATAACCCCCTGCCAAAGCAATCATCAATATTACAATAAAATAAATTAGTTTCTTCATATTTTGAACTTGATTTTTCATTCAGTTTCTTATTTACACATGGTATCATAGACTCCCGGATGTAACATTTATTTTCCTTTTTGAATGGGAGGCATTTTTTAGTATATTGATTATTAACTGTTGATTTTCTCCCATTTTGATCAATCGTTCTGATCGGTGAGTATTGCTTTACTATCTTAGTGGTTTTATGGAGTGCCTTAGCTCAAATTAAATATGTTATTTTTCAATTCTTTCTAGCATACTATTTATCTTTCTTTATTACTGAGACTTTGTATTGTTAATGACTCCCCACAGTTACTGTCATTGGGAAATAACTTTATAAATAATTTACCCAGTTTAAGTATGTTAGTTGCTGAATGATAAAGGCTTCCAAAATAGATTCGCATTTTTTAACTTTATACTTATGATTATATGTTGATATAAATGGACCTAAAACAAGTGTATTGTTATATCCACTGTATCCAGTTTGGTAATAAAAGCTTTCATGAATATTCTCCATTGCTATGGACGCAACGTGGTAAGCATTTTTCAGCCTGAAGTAATTAATTAGGAAGACAAGCAATGATCTTAATATTTAGGGGAACCAACCATTCAATTAGCTAAGTAAGCAAATATTAAGTGTTTGAAGTGCTTCCTACCAATCCAGTTGCTATAGATAATTGTGTCAAACTGCTAGACCATTTGATATATAAATACATATTTATTTATTCAATAAATGTATATTAAAAAACAACTGCATGCCAGGACTATACCAGGCATTTGTTATTGGATATAGAGATGGATAAGACACAGTTATTCCTCAAATTAACTTTAGCTTAAGTAATAAAAAATCATGTGTTTAAAAAGAATTGGAGGTTTGGCAGAAGCAGGGAGGTAGAAAATGAAAGGCAATTGGAAACATTGGGACTATGAGATAATACAGAAGAAATTCTGACAAACTGATTGCTTAGTGGATTGGATCAATTGTTTGCCTGTTAAACAAATCAAACAGGTCATGTATATAGATATGACAATCATAATGTTTTACAAGTCATAATTTCAAAAACAAAATGTGATTCTTTAAAATAAGGAACTTTCTGGTTCCTTTAGTTTTTGGTTGCCCTTTTTGTTTTTTGCTATATTTTAGCATGAAATTGGAAAAAAAATAAAGAATTCCTGAAAATTACATCCATGTGCTTGTATTTTCACTAATGCCTGAAGCCATAAAGCATGACTTTCTTTTTCTTGTTTCAAATTACATACAGTGTGCATTCTGAAGCTAAAGGAGACTCTGTTGCCAGTTCATAGACTGACTCCTTTTTCCTGTTCTGTTGAAGGAGATATTAAAAATGAAAACTTTTGATCCTTTCAATTAAAAAATGTTTAATTAGAAAAGATAAAGTCTCTCTTAATATGTATACACTTTCGGTGTCTTGGATACTTGACCAGTAATGATACCTCTTCTAGTTCTTACATGCTGACTCCATTCACAAAAAACCTTCTTAATAGTTTATTTTCAGCTATAAGTCAGCATGTTTTCATGCTTATGGGAATAACCCCAACGGCACTGGCAAATTGGCAGAATTAAAGTGCATTTTCCATCGATGGCTCAAAAGAAGAGATCATCCTTCGTCCTTAGCTTTATTGGCACAATTCATCCTTAAAGTGACACAAAACTTGCCATTTTTTCAGTTGTTATCTTTGACAAAATACCTTTGAATGGGAACTTTTGAAAATAGGCATTCAAATAATGAGGGAGTTTTAGATTTTAAAAATTGGAAAGAAATGCTAAAAAGTGTGAATATTTAATTTTATACCAACAATTTTGTTGGAAATCTTTGAGTGGTTTGGTTTTTCTATAATGTTCTATCAATTTCTCCCTTTTTAAAAGAGGAGAGTATTTTGCAAAATTAAAAACATTGGAATAAAAAAAGAGAAAACGTTTTCCCCTAAAACCCTAAAATAGTTTGGCATTAATAGGCAAATTGAAACAACATCTAAAATATATTTATGAAATACCTATTTTAAATGTCTACCTTGTTACATTCTGAATGTAATGCAGTGCCAGACAGACAACATGGTCTTCAGAATGAAATTCTTAACAAATAGGCAACTATGACTATATGCTATTGTCTACTCAAAATGATGCAACAAGATATTTAACATAAACATAATTCATGACAGTAATTCTGAGCATTACTCCAGAGGCTTTGATGATCACTACATGAACAGGAAATTAGCAGCTTTTCTGTAATGACTCTTGCTTATTTATGAGGGTATTTTTCCGAGGTACTCTTTCACTTGCATGGAGAAATTTGTGCATTAAACAATCTTCTGAATAAATACATAGGATGCTGTTTTGATCAAAGTTACCTACTCTTAATACATCTGTTTTGGCAAGGTAAAAAAATACATGATGAAACTAAAATCCTTCAGCTTTAGAATTACTAATGGCTGCATTTTATTACATCACAACAATGCTTAGCCATTTGTTCAGTGCCTGTTAAGAGCAGAAACACAAACCATGAGGCAACTTCTACCTTTGGTGGAAAAGCCTATAATACACGGCAAAAGATGTCTAAGTGGAACAATTTCAATGAAAAGGAACATTGTCCAGGAAGTTGCTTGTCCTTAAAGAAAGCCAATTGACTGTGCAGAAAGTTCTCCAGACTCTGGATTTTTAAAAATTATTTTTATTTGTATTAATTACTATTATTTTTTTGGCAAAGTCATTACTGGCCAAGTAATGACCCTCAAATTTGTATGTTCAGACATTTCATTTGTCAGGGTGTCCATCAGTTATGGGTAGATTCATATTAAGCAAATTCACAGAGACTAGTATATGAAATTAATACTTTATTTATTTAAAATGAAAAGTAGAAATATAATTATAACAGCCCTGGATGCCTGGGGAAGGAATTGTAACTGGGAGAAGGAAATGCACTGCTAATCCCTGTCTGGGATTTTTCCCATTTCTCTGATATGATTGCAGACAAAATTTTGAAAGCTAAATCGTTTCTATAGTTATGTTGGTTTGGGTATGAGGTCACATTTTGTCACTCAGTGATGGTATCACATATTTCTGTCCCAATCTCTTATGTGCTTCATAGTTTCATTCTTTGAAAACACTTTTCTTTTCCTATTTCCAAGCTCTTTAGGAAAGAGCAGTGATCCCCAGGGCTGCCTACTGTGTTTCTTGTAATAGAATGCTTTTTGCACTGTACTTTATTTAAAAGAAAAAATTGTATCAATATGACCTATAAATATATCTTTCTTAAATTTTTTATTTTTATTTATTTTTTGAGAGAGAGCAAGCAGGGGAGGGGCAGAGAGAAAGGGAGACACAGAATCTGAAGCAGGCTCCAGACTCTGAGCTGTCTATCAGCACAGAGCCCCAGGCGGGGCTCGATGTCATGAACTGTGTGATCATGACCTGAGCTGAATTTCGGATGTTCAACTGACTGAGCCACCCAGGCGCCCCTAAATATATCTTTCTATCAAAAAGAATTGTTAGTTTATTAAAGATATCTGTAAAATGTATATCGATGATAACATAACCTAAATGACAATGAGCAGTATATTAATAGCTATAACAGTTCATAACAGGAAACAATTATTGAAAAATATTTCACTAATATGAAATATCATAAACTTCATGCTCAAGTAACTTAAGGATAATATGTGACATAACAATTATTAAAATGTACATTTAAGGAGCATTTTAAAAGAGAGGTTACTTTTTTTTTAAGTAATCTCTACACCCAATGTGGGGCTCAAACTCACAACCCTGAGATCAAGAGTCTCATGCCCTTCCTACTGAGCAAGTCAGGAGCCCCAAAAGAGAGCTTACTTTAAAACATTACTAGACAGGGGCACCTGGGTGGCTCAGGCAGTTAAGCCTCCAACTTTGGCTCAGGTCATGATCTCACTGTTCTGGAGTTTAAGTTTAAGCCCTACATCTGGCTCTGTTCTGACAGTTCAGATCTTGGAACCTGTTTCATATTTTGTGTCTCTCTCTCTGTTCCTTCCCTACTCATTCTCTCTCTCTCTCTCTCTCTCTCTCTCTCTCTCTCTCCCAAAAATAAATAAGCATTAAAAAAGATTACCAGAAATATAAAGTAAAGCAATTATTGTATCATATATTATTATATTATCTCATAATACTATTTTTAAAAGGCTGGCATATTTCTATCTGGACCAAGTATGCTGTCAGTATATACAACATGATTATCTTCATCTACAAACAGTTGTTAACTGCCTGCCAGTATATAGATTGGGTTGCTTAATACAGACCAAAAAGTTGAAACAATTATCTTTATTCTTTAGGGATTAGAGAAGGCCTGGAAATTGGTGTTGTAGTAAAGAACTATTCAGGCAAACTATCTACCATAATTACCTGGTTTTAAACCAAGTTCAATGGGCAACAATCCAGGCCATATTCCCCAGGAAAAATTTATAATTCACACTTTCTAGTAGCCTTCCCTAAATAGCAAAACAGATGGGCAAGGGATTCTGCTCTTGAAAAAAAATACGTGCATTATTCCATGTCTGTATAACCATGCCCTCACGTTCTTTTCATAAAGGCATCAAAGTCAAACTCTTGTAAATCTAACTGGAGGAAGTAATTTTAGAAACATATATCAAAATCCTGACTGTGTTTCTTATGAAGCGGTTACAGAGGTTATATATTTACATTTCTTCTGTGATAATGAAAGTCACAGAAGACCTATGTGTGTGTTGTATCTATAATCTGTGTTCTTAAATGTATACATCCTCCAACTAAAGACCAGACAAATAAACTTTCTGTGGTATTTTTACATTTTTTAGTTCACTTTAAACTGAAATTTCAAACTGGATTCCAAGCAGCTCCCTAGAATTAAAGTTATTAGAATTTTTATATAATATCGTATTTTTAAGTTTGTGCATTTTCTTTTTCCCAAACCTCCAAATTATGTAATTTCTTATTTTTTATTAAAGAGCTCTTATCAACATTTACCCAATCTCTATTATTGTAATCAAACCTTGTGTTATGTCACTACTGACAATATGGATTTGAACACATTAGATATTACTGGAAACTAAACTGTATCTTTTACAACAAAAATACAGATCGCTTTCAAGACAAATTAAGAATCTATTTTTTTCAAGTTTCTATTGCCTCATTTGTAAAAAAAAGGAAGATTGAATTAAGTTGTCTCCAAGGTCCAATTTACCTCTATGTTTGTTTGTTTTGCCAGAAAGGAGCAAGAAGAGATAGAACAGTAAAACAAACAAACAAACAAATAAAAGCAAAAGAAACAGACATCAAATATGTGGTTGCCATGCTTAACATTTGGTCAAAATAATTTATTATTTACTTTCACTATGATAAATGCCTAGGGCCTCTATATTGTCTATTTAGTTTAAAATTAAGGCCACATTCTAGAGACTATTTCAGGAAAGACCAATTTAAAAAGACTTAGCAGGAAAATGTCTTAACTGAACATAACAAGTGAAAAGATTAGTTTGTTGCTATCTATTGTAAACTGTTTACCCATTAAAAGCATATAGTGAGAAATAATTTCTATGCCTTTGAAGCTAAAAACCCTAATGATAGATTCCAAAATTGCCTTTCATCCTGTTCTTTGTTCTAAATCTAGTTTTCTGGTATTAATATTCAGAGTTTATCCTTCACCAAAAGAGTCTAATTATGGAAGAATGATCAGATTGGTGATGAGTAATTCACCTGGGGATGAAATTCTACAGGTAATGTAATGTGAACTGCAATCAGGAATGACAATGACTTTTTTAGGCTTTCTCAAACTGCTTATTTGAGTCTAAAATAGCGAAGCTAACACAGAATATCAGGCAGAAACCAAATTTTCAGTTGATGCAGTTTTGTCATTTGGGGAATATTAATATTAGCCTAGGAACTGCAGTTGACTGCCAAATGAGCATATATTAAAAGCATATAGACTAGTGGAGCCATTGCTTTTGAAGCAGACGACTTTTACTCATTATGTAAGCTGAAACATAAGATCTGGTTTCCAATTACTCTGCCTTCACAAGGGCTTGCTTTAAAAAAATTATTACTGCCTTTTTCACTTGTGTACCTCTATTCGTAGGCATCTTGTGTTGATTTCTCACCCTAAGTAGTAACGTATTCATTCTTAAAGAAACCTTGGGGAATTTGTGCTTTCTCTGATTCTGAAACTAAGATGAAAATAGTAGTAGTAGTAGTAGTAGTAGTAGTAGTAGTAGTAGTAGTAGTAGTAGTAATCGTCGTCAACGTCATCAACATCATTATCATCAATATCTTCATCATCGTTGTCATCATCATCATCATCATCATTTAAGATATTGTGTTTTGAATGTTTTCTATGTGCCAGGCAGAGTGCACATATTTGCATGTTTTATCTTTTTTTTAAATCTCTTTGTTTTGAGAGAGAGAGATGAGAGTGAGCAGGGGTGGGACAGAGAGAGAGAGAGAGAGAGAGAGAGAGAGAGAGAGAGAGAGAGAATCTAAGTAGGCTCTGAACTCGACATTGGACTTGAACTCACGGACCATGAGATCATGACCTGAGCTGAAGTCAGATGCTTAACTGACTGAGCCACCCAGGTGCCCCTGCATGTGATATCTTTTATATCAACCTGTTAGGAAGGTAGCATGATTAGATATTTTTTACAAATTGAGTAACAGAGGCATGGAGAGATAAAGAAATTTATCCAGAAGAGGTCAGCCAAGGCGGCAACATACAAACTTCCTGAACTCCTCTCTCCCCACAGACAGACCAAATGCACAGCTACACATAGAACACATAGAAAGGCTGAGATACATACTTGCCTTAAAGCTCACAATCAGTGTAGTGTCATACAATGGGAGGGAACTCCCCACTCCTAGTTTCAACCTAAGAAGTTTGGACCCCACATACCCAACCTAAGAGTATGGATCCCACATTTAACACCCAAATTTTAAGACCCAACCCGTAGGATGTCTGACCATAACATCTTGTGCTTAAAGACAATGTGCTTGTGTTTGTGAGACCCACAAGACTGTTCCAAACAAAGGGGAAGTTGTCAGCAGGCACACTGCTGCAGCAATACCCCTGGAGCTGAGTGCTGGATCATCACTTGTACCTCACATAGATATGTATTATATTGGCGCCTGCCATGCTTTCTGTTTTCCTTGTCTGACTTATAAGTTCCTGAAGTGCAGATACAATTAATATTATATGTTTTATTTTAATTCAAATATTATTGAATTATCATCTTGGAGTGAACTTTTAACAAATTTTTAAAAATTGGAATTCAAACCAAAGTATAAATTGTGGGCATATGCATTTAGGAAAAATCTTTCAAGACACAGCAAGTTAAGCACTTTCTGTGGGTCAGGCACAACTGGAGCCTAGATTGGTTAAGTCATGCTCTCCTTGCAACCCAGTGGAATAACCACCTGAGGATTGAAGGGCTTTGAAATAGTCGAGTTCATCAGCACTTCCTCTCCTTCACCATTAGATAGATAGATAAAATAATATGTGCCATTTCTCTTAAAAGATATGCATGCTAAATGTTAGAATTTCTTAATTATCTTAGTTATTGTAATTCTTTTCTAGCCACATAATAAATTAGTGTTTCCCTTTTGTTTTGACATCATATGAATGTATAATAAAAACTTGTAAAGATTAGAGTTGAAAGTTTGCATCAAGTGTCTGTGAACTAAGACACCAAGGAACCTGTTCAAGATTATGTAATATATTAGTCAGACAGCTGGAATCACATTCTGGACCTTCTTCAACATTTCCAGGCCAGAGCTTTTTTATTGTGGCCCCATCCCCAGCACACATTGCATTGTTGAATTTGATACATACCTCTGGGTTTCCAAGTAGCCCATATAGAACCAAAGCTCTCTTTGTAAGTCTACCCAAGCACAGTCCAATATGCATCTCAGTTTCTGCCTTGCCCAACTTCTTACTTGTCCCCTTAACAAGCCACTCACCCTCTGTCCATACTTCATCCTGTTCTTTTCTTTTTATTTTTAATTTTTTAAATGTTTATATATTTTTGAGAGACAGAGAGACAGAATTCTGGCAGGGGAGGGGCAGAGAGAAAGAGGAATACACAGAATCTGAAGCAGGCTCCAGGCTCTGAGCTGTCAGCACAGAGCCCGACATGGGGCTCAAACCCTTGCACTCGGGGATAATGACCCAAGCTGAAGTGAGACATTTAACCAGTTGAACCACCCAGGCTGCCCAATCCTGTTCTCTTTTTACACACATGTTCATGTTTTTTGCTGGATGGACTTTGTATGATATATCCCCAAAACACCTTCCTTCTGCCTTTGTGTGAACTCTGTAGCCACTATTTTAACCCCTTACTCAATCTTCCTAACAAAGCCTTTACTTGTTATTTCAGCCCCCATTGATCTTTCTTTTCTGATTATCTGTGTGTTTTATATTGTTCCTCTTTCAGATGTGCAAATCTTGCTTTCTCAAGTATATTTCACTTTGGTAGCCTGAAATGTGGCCTTCTTTTGTGTCCCTCCCTAGAAATTCATGCATTTAATAAATGCTAAAGTGCATCATGTTGGATTGATATGATGTCTTACATTTTTATGATCCAAAAATATCTAAAAATCACTTTAGGCCACTTTTGCTTCCTTAACACTAAACTTGTGAATAACAATAGAATTCCTTTTAGAAATATCATAGCACATGTACCCATGCAATGCAAGTATCAGAAATTGAATTTCCACATGTAATTTATTTTACTTACAGCAGTTTGGGTTTAATTTGACAACTTTCTCATTACAACTACCAAAAAAAAAAAAAAGCTTTCCTCTGTACAAATGCATTTCCATATTTCCATCTCAGTATAAGCACAGCTGTGAACCAATTACTTCAAAGTTCAAGAGCTGGTTGTTTCTATCCTTAGCATCTCTAGAAAATGTTGAGCGTCGTTTTGGGGAGAGACTCCCAAGCTCAGTACAAAGAAGTTTTTATTTCTTATTTCTTGTTTTCTCTTTTTTGTTGTTGTTGTTTTCATATCCAGAACAAATGAGACACATTTTCTTTCCTCTACTATTGCATTTTTTTCTATATTTGGGGATAATAGGCGTCTGTTTTGCATGCTCATTTGAATATATTGTGTGGTCATTTGTTATTGATAGTTACTAGATATAAAGACATACACTAATTGGCATATTGATCAATCTATTTGAGGAATAAATACTTCCTCAAGCCATCTTCACTGTGAGTGTATTGTGTGAATATGAAAAGCACACATTTCACCTGCCCTTACTATAATTAATTATACTCTGACCCTCTCTCCATCTGACTAATTGAATTTCATTTTATATCTCAAAAAGAAAGTCAAATAAATGAGGTATACAAACTTATGTCAGATATCCACATTCTTACCACATAGTGTTTTCAGTATGAACTTTATCCCAAGAATACTGTTCTTTCTCATTTTCCTTAGTAGATAGACCTGATCTCTACATGTCAACAGACTGGCTGTCATGAAAACTCTATAGAGAGGGAACAAATATGTAATTAACATAGCCTTTTATCTCCTCCATTGACAGCAAAAAAGAAGAGGAGGTATTCTCTAGGCATCAACTAAAGGCTATATTAATTTTCCCTAAACTCCGCCTCTGGTCTCCTCAGATGTTGCTATGATGTCCGGCATATCAAAAAGAACTAATTATTATGCATATGCAGGCTGATGGATGATATCCTAAACCCTGGCACAGCCTTTGTTGTACATGCCCCTCTTCTACTGTGTCACTGCACCTACTTATTTGAGATGACTTGATTCAGTGACTGACAGTAGGTGTGAAAGAGGTGGGAGGTAAGGAACAAGAAGATAATTCTGTTCTGTGAGTGTTATCCATATGTGTTAGCTAGCCATGTTTATTTGGTTCAGTTTAAGAATCTGAACAAAGCAATGTCCTCTGGTTTCTGATTTGTATAACATGCCCCTTTTACTGACCAGAGATAATTCCGTAGTAATTCACTCTCCTGAGAGATGTCATATTGCCTGTTCTGACAACACTGTCTTTTAAGGGAGATCTGATAAAGCCTGTAGTCTACTCTTCCAGTTTGAACTAGTGGGATCAGGCACACATTTAATGCAAGGAAATCAATCTGTACATAGTCCTGCCAATGATGTGTGACCCATGAATTACCACAAAACAAAACAAAACAAAACAAAAAGGCAATTTGCTATTGAAGAAACTTTTAATTAGAAAACAGAAAACTCAGTCAACTGGAAGCAGGGGTAGAAGAGAGCATGACGCATCAAAATTGCTATATGATATGGAGCCTGAGAGATGGTAGCAAATCTAAGCCATATGAAAAATACAGGTAGAAAGGAGTGGTAACTATATGGACACTGGCTGTAGAAGGACAGAGACAGAACACGTGTGAGGAAATATCATTTGTCTCCTGGTGTTTTCTTGGACTCTTATCTTACCTAGCATGGCCAGGTTGTCTATTCTGTGCCACACAATGCCCCAGTATATTCCATTCACCAATATTGATTTAGCACCTAGTACAGGCAAAACTCTACACTAATTGCTGCAAAATCAAGGATTATTTTTAAAGTGTCTCTCCCCTACCAAAATGCTCTTACATGAAATTTTCTATAAATCAATATTACTAGAAACTCCCCATGTCTCTTTCTAGAAAAAAGTAAATTAGTATTTTTTTAATTCAGGTTATGGATAATTGAGCATTTTCCCCCAAGCAAAAATATAATGGCTTTTCCCTTCCTAGAAATCAATACCATATATAAGCTTGGTTCTGTTTAAGGATATCGATTATACTGGGGTAAAATTAATTCTTTGTCAAAGTTTAATAAAAGTGGATCAATATATATTATTAATAGCCTCATCATACATTTGTACAATTAAAGAGTAAAGATGTACTGACCAGATTTTTAATAATATTATATTGTGTTTACTATTTGACTATTAGTTTTCATATTGAATACATGTTTCCTCCTTAATATGGCTATATATTAAAGTATTTGATGTGAAGTAATAATTCTAATTACACATATAGAACATTAATCACAAAAGGCTACTGTACTTGATTTCATTGAAGGAAACTTTTTTAAAAATGGTGGGACAGGTGGGGAGGAAAATTTATATATATTATATATTTGATATATATTTATATAGCTACTATATATACATAAACATATAATACATATATACATATATATATGTATATACAGCTACTATCAAGAATTCCTCTTCAAAATTGAACTTTTAAAAAAATAGTTTGAGAATAGAAGGTCGATACTGAGCAAGTGGTTTGGTTGGAGACAGTAAGAAAACTGATCTACATAAGGAATGAACATGTATTTTGAATGTGAGGAGCTTAGGAAGAGAAGAAGAAAAGAAAACGGAGAATCAAGTCAGACAACATGGCAAGATTTCATAGGAATATGGCAACTTGAGGCAAAAGATGGTCAATGAGTAATTTCAAATAGCATATGTTGTTCATTGTAAATTTTTGTGTTCCTATGGCATAAACCCACTCCATCATCTTAAATTTTTCGTCTGATGAGTACATGAATTCTCCTTGTTAGAATTGGCGGGAAAATCAAGAATAAGCCAGCTTTCTGTTACCTTTGACAGGAATTAGTAGCTAGATGTGACTTGGGAATGTAGGGTCCTCAGGACTTGTCTTTGAAGGAATTGATTTATACAGAACATAAATAAATGAATTCAAAAATTGTGTTTAAATCTAGAGTACAAAATAACTTACCAAATAATCCATCTGTATTAATACAGCTTTGGCCTTAAATCTAAAGTAATCTTTGTTTTTTTTTAATTTTTAATTTTTTTTAATTTATTTTTGAGAGAGAGAGAGAGCAGGGAAGGGTCAGAGAGAGGGAGATACAGAATAAGAAGACAGGCTCTGGGCTCTGAGCTAGCTGCCAGCACAGAGCTCTATGCAGGGCTCGAATCCATAAACCGTGAGATCATGACTGGAGCCAAAGTTGGACACTTAACTGACTAAACCACCCAGACGCCCTTAAAGTAACCTTTGAAGATAAACGACTATCAAGGACCAAGCCTCAAATTCATAGTGCGATACTGGATGTATATCCAGTTTGTTATAGAAATCATATATTCATTAGAATTATCATTATCATTCTGCCACACTCTATCCTCTAACAAAATATAGAAGGTCAGTCAGTTGCTTGATTTTAAGCTGGTAACAGACTGTGGATATTAGACTGAGAGAGGTTGCTTTTGATTATGACTATTTCTTGGCTTGTGTTTACCCAGCCAGAGAATAGCATCAATGTAATTATATTTAACTCATTTTAATTAAAACCCAGTGACGTCATCAAAACTGTTTCTAAGGCTATCATCTATTTACTGTTATTTCAGAGTGAAATGAAATCTGTGTTCTATTAGAATAATAAAGTTTAAAAAGCTCATGGTTATTAAAAGATGAAATGAAGGAACGTAGACTGTCATTAATGACTAGATCATTTCTTTGAGGGAAATACAGATTTTGTATATATTCTTCTTGGCATGAATTAAAAAGTAAATGGCCAGCCCTATTATCCTACCCCTGATTCCAACTAGGAGAAGAGTTTTCTTGTTTTCAAGTTTTACTAAGGATTTTTCTTTTACAATTGGGCATGCTTCCAAGAAGAGGAGAGCTGACTTTTCCCAGAGCCACTGCTCAGGATTATCTGAGGGATGGCTTCCAAAAACAAACAGAAAAAGAGAAAAGTTGTCCTCATAATGTCAAATAGTACCCTATCTTTAAACCCTCACTTTAGCCAAAGTGACGAAGAAGAAATGTGAAGAGTTTTCCTCATAATCTCTCTGATTTTCAGCATGAATGCATACGCTGAATTGGCAGCTATAAAGCCAAGGACATCTTGAAGCATCTGGAACACAGAAGAGAAATTTAGTTTAAAAACTACAATTACAGGATGAAATGGATATCTTTTCTTTTTGCATTAAACTGCATTAAGCTGGATATGCCCTAAAGATCCTGAGAAAAAGCAGCAGACCCAAAATATAGCTAAGAATGTATTACGTCAGGGTAACATCATTCTTCTTTCCCCTTCAGTATGTGTGGTCCTCCATCCTCTTGGCTACATCCTTCCCTTCAAAATTTCATCATTCAACTTATTTATAATTGGCCCTATGTAAAGAATATAAAATTAAGTTTTAAAACTCAGGGGCACCTGGATGACTCAATTGGTTCAGCATCTGACTTTGGCTCAGGTCATGAGCCAAACCATGGGTTCGAGCCCCGCCTTGGGCTCTGTGCTGACAGCTAGCTCAGAGCCTGGAGCCTGTCTTCAGATCCTGTGACTCTTTCTCTCTGACTCTCCCCTGCTCATGCTGTCTCTCTCTCTCTCTCAAAAATAAATAAATAAAAAGTTTTTAAAGCTCAGCTATTTTTTTCTAACTTCACTTTTAATTGGTCTTGTAGAATCATGTAAGTTCACCTAAAATTCACAATTCCAGAGTGATATTAAATAGGCTTAACAAAAACAGCATATTTTCACTCAACATAAACTATAAACACTATGTACATACTAGCATACATTCTATGCTGTAAATACACTTAACTGAAATATAGTATCTGGTGAAAATATAATTACTCTAGCTCTATTCCTCAATTATAAAACCACATGAAAGTCTATTACTATTAATTATTATTATTGCTGAAGTCCCTCATTTTTTGTCTTTCCTTAAAGTAAAACTATTGCAATAGGAAGAAAAATAGAATAAAAAATAATTATCTATCATGGGTATGGTTATTTAAATTTTTTCCTTTCATATTCTTAATTTGCTACATATATTTTCATGTAATTCTTCCAAATTTCTTTGAAAACATTCATAGATTTACCATTGAATGCATTGGGTTGTCCTATAAATTTAATTTTTAATGAGAAAATGCAAGATGGGAAAAATTACTGGAGCAAAAGTCAAATAACTGTTTCCATTTTGATTCCTTTAAATTCTACAGCAAGCATATTTAATACTTTGATTGCTTATCAAGAAAAATAGATCAGAACAGGGAATATTCCAAAAGACATGGCAGCATTGAAGGACTGTGCTAGAGGCAGATTTAATTTACATTCTTGCTGTTTACATGTGGGACTTTTTTTAAAATCTTTTTCTTCTACTCAATATAAATGAGTCCGTGCCAAGTATTTAATAATTTACCATGAATTTCGGGAAATGGTAGCATTTTCTGCTAGGGATTCTGTGTGAGATTGTTCTTGCTAAACTGTAGAACAGCTTCATGCTTTGAAATCAATTTACCCCTTTAGTAAACACAAGGCCATTCCTTTTTACTTTGTCTGGTTATCTTTGTGACTCATTTTCAAAGCCATGTACCCCTCCCACCCTAATAATGACTGAGCCACTGCTACTTAGTGACAGACCTTGATGCAAAGGTGGTTAGCTTCTGGGACAAGAGGAATAAGGTGCTCATGGCTATTAACTGCTCTTTGCATTTATGTGAGTCGGAATGGTATCTTTCAATAGGTCATTTATGAAAAAAAAACTGTTTTTTCCTTACCTTTTGGGATGTCTGCTTATTTCTTTGTTAGCCTTCTCTACTTTCTTGCTCTGGTATTTATTTTCCAATATACTTTATTTCAGCTTTCATTTTGTGTGTATCTTACCTTCTCATTTTTTAAAAATTACTTCCAGTGCTTTAATGACTTTTCTTTTTATTTAAACATTGCTTCTACAATAATTATATCCTTTTCAGTGTTTTTCTTGACTTTAGAAGATAAAAGATACAAATATCTGGTTTTTAATCTTGATTTTCCCCCCAAATTATTACTTTGCCATTTTAGGAAAATCACTCAATCAATCTGAATCTCAGTTTCCTAATTGATAAAAGGAGCATAAAGGTAGAGCTGTATGCATGACAAATTTTACTGTTTTGAAGATTTAATTATGCCTTAAGGGTTTATTTTTTATTCAGTACCTTCTTGAAAGAGTGTTTTCTCAATGCCTAAATAGTTTTATAGTTTATAATTTCCCATTTTCTGTTATCCAGAGAGATTATTAGGTATTACCATTGTCAATAAACAGATTCTTTGAGTCAGTTACTCAGAGTTATTGTGAATTCACTTAAGAAAGTGAGTATGGAATTGCCAAAGTAAATCATGTGTTCTTATGATCACTGTTATTAGTACTAAAATAGATTTGGTTGGGGAGTTGACGGGAGAGTAGTATAATGTTCTTGAATTGGTCTGAGATATCCATATTAGTTAAAAACTTTAAAACAATTCTCAACAAAGTAGATTGTTAACATGGAAGTGCAGGATTTGGAGTTACATGATATCATCTGAATCGGATTTAATTTATTAGTGTTGAACATGTTGCCTAACTCCTCTGAGTCTCAATTTTCTCACCTTAAAAGGTAGGAGAATTCTAATTCCACCTACCACATTTCATCCTCAATTTCAAGGATTAAATTAAATGATAAATGAATAATATTTGGATAGACTGTAAATCTCAGTTTAGTTTGTAAACATTTTTATTACTATTGACTAAGCATATAAAGTTTTCTCTTCCTCTTTTTTTAAAGGCAAATTGGTTTTTTTATTTTGTTAATGCACAGAGTAACCATTTGAATGGTATAATTAGGAAAGTCTTACTGAAATCTTGATCTACAATACAATAGCATCTTCCCAAAAATGATCCTTTCTGCTGAATTTAAAATATTTCAATTCAATTTTCAAAAAAGTACAATAAAGAGTAACTTTCAGACCAGCTCTACTAATTTATTTTCTGTTAAGTAAAAAAAAATTAAAATAATAGAAATTATTAGAAATTACTTGATCCAAGTATCTGTGCACAGAAACACTAATACGATGTCAAAATGAGATGTAATATTTTAGTGAGTCTCCTCACTTTCTAAATTATCACTCTGACATACCAGTATGATCATACATATTTTAATTTGCACCTTGACAAAATTACAAATTTTTAGCATCCATGGACCTTGAAATCTCTACAAAATAGTTGAAACTATAAGTGCTTAAGTCTTCAAACCAAGGACCTACTGTATTCATTTAACATTGCACTGATTTTCTCATTTAATAAGTAAGAGAAGGGATTCGAATGATATGGCTGAGCTCCTCCAGGCATGTGTGTTTCTCGAAGACCTTTATTTCTGTAATTTGGTGCCAGTTGTGTAAGATGGCACCAAAATGGTCTCTTAAATACGGAATAGATATTTGAGAGGTGGCGTGATACAGTGACGTGTCTAAGATATAAACTATGATCAAATTCCAACTTTTGCACCAGCTATGTAACTTGGAAGCAGATTCTCTGGAATTTAGCTTTCTTATTTGTGGATCATAGTTATACTCTTCTGATAGAAAAATCATGAATTAAAGTAGCCACATACATAAAGCATTAACACAATCCCTGATCCAAAGTAAATACCCAATAATACCATTTTGAATTTTGGTAGGATATGAGCGCAACAGATTTCATAGTTAAAAGTCAAAAGACTACTTGTGTGCAGTATTTAAAAACATCTTTGAGCTATAGTATCTTTCACACCATTTTGTTGACTGAACTCAGAATTATGTCCACTTTCCAGGTCATGAGTTCATCTGTACACTTAGAGCCTTGCATAATTAGAATAACTGTTTAAATATTCAAGCCTCGAGAAGTCAGAATTTGCAATGATTTGGTAATTATTTATGGCAAATACTTTTAAGATGGCAATACTAACCAGAGTGACTTGCCAATAAATATTAGACGATGGATTAATGTATATTTTAATGAGGGCAATAAAGTGCCTCAATCAAAATCAAGTTAATTAGCTATTACCATAAAGTTAGTAAAATAGAAGACATATATTAAGCATTTACTGTGTGCTAAGCACCTTACATGAATGATCTCATTTAATCCTCTCAACAACCATGGGAGAGAGACCCTGTTATTATCCCCATTGTACAAATGCATAAACAAAGAAAGAAAAAAATAAATTACTTTGCTAATGTTACATAACTACTAAAAGCTGGAAAAGTAGAATGTGAATGCACATGGTCAGTCTCTGAAGCTAAATATTTTAACTGCTATATTTTATTTCCTGACTACGATTTTATGGAAGAATCAAATACTCCCATACTGGGGTACCTGGGTAGCTCAGTGGGTTAAGCATTCGACTTCGGCTCAGGTCATGATCTCACAGTCCGGTTCGTGGGTTCGAGCCCCACTTCAGGCTCTGTTCTGACCGCTAGCTCAGAACCTGGAGCCTGCTTCGGATTCTGTATCTCCCTCTCTCTCTGACTCTCCCCTGCTCGCACTCTCTCTCTGTCTCTCAAAAATAAATAAAAAACATTAAAAAATTAAAAAGAAAAAACAAACACTCACACACTGCATTTTAAGAAAAACAGCATCATTGGGTCACCTGGGTTGCAGCTCTTCATTTTGACTCAGCTCATGATCCCAAGTTTTGGGATCGAGCTTCATATTGGGCTATGCACAGAGAGTGGGCCTGCTTGAGATTCTCTCTGTCTCGGTCTCTCGGTCTCTCTCCCTCTGCCTCTTTCCCCCACTCATGTTCTCTCTCTCACTAAAAAAGAAAAAATAAAAATAATAAATTTAAAAAACCCAGAATCTTTAATGACTTCTGGGTTTTAAAGATATGATTTATATTTCTTTAGGGTCAGAATAGTCTATATGCCTCATACAGTTGAAAAAACTGCCTCATACATGAGAAAAAAATAAGAAAGCATAGTTTGAATTTTACAGTTTCATATCATACTTAGATTTTACAAGAAGATATCTAATTCACGAGATGATATCAGTTTGTAACTCAATTCTGGGCTCTTAAGAATTCTCATTAAATAGTTTTCACTGGCACTGTGACCATTGGCTTAAATTTCTTGAATATCCATGACCCATACTGTTTACTAACAGGTATTGAAAGCAATCAGTGTCTCTTCACTTTCTTAGTTAAGCAAGAATCCTGTTTAGGTGATTCAGATGGACAAAAGTCTTATTTGAAATATTTCTGTATTTGAAATGAATAAAACTTCACAGTCAAATTAAAATAAAGGCTGTTAGAGGCACCTGGGTGGCTCAGTTGTTTGAGTGCCTGACTTTGGCTCAGGTCATGATCTCGTGGTCAGTGAGTTTGAGTCCCACACCAGGCTCTGTGCTAACAGCTCGGAGCCTGGAGCCTGCTTGGGATTCTGTCTGTCTCTCCCCTCCCCGTCCCTCTGTCCTCCCCCCCCCCCCCCATGCTCTGTTCTCTTTGTCTCTCAAAAATGAATAAACATTAAATAAATAAATAAATAAATAAATAAATAAATAAATATTTCCCATCAATGCTGACTGCAATAAGCAGATGAATAATAAAATAGGAGAAGTTTAGGTCTCTATGCTTTGCTATCTTGTTAGGGTCAACCATCTACCTTCAAAGGCCTTTTAGTAAGGTCTTTATGGCATATCTTCAAACCCATGTATTATGTGCATGTATGAATATTCTCCCATATGTTGAAAATATAGTCAATAAAGATTTTGCACTATGAGTTTACTTAAAAGCCATATACATAATAATTTACCACGCTATTGTGACCTGAGCATACAAGGATGAATCATATGTGATCTTGCTCATTGGCCACCAGAAAGGTCTATCCAAGACATACAGTGTAATAAGATCGTGCAAGGTAAGTGAATGAGATGGTGTCACTCAGATGGCAAGTACAAAGGATCATTGTGTCCTAGAGGTGTCTCTGAAATATGGTCAGGACTATGAAGACCAACCAAACATCCATAGTAATGTTTGATTTTCTTTCCTGCTTTTTTCCCTATTTTATTTCAACTATTTAACTTTCTGTGTGATAGTTTTTAATGCGGATTCTCATGAATAAATTAAACTCTTTAAATATAAGTTTTCTCCCCACTGGGTGAGGTTAACACCAAACATAGCTTTTAAATCAAAACCCCATACTCAGCCTCACCTCCTTTTTTTCTGGCATTGTCCACAAATCATGATTGATGGGTGAAAAAAAGTAGGTCATCCAAAAGTGGTCTTTCTTTTAAAATTTTTTAAATTAAAAAAAATGTGGGGCGTTGGTGGCTCAGTTGTTTAAGCTTCCAGCTTCAGCTCAGGTCATGATCTCATGGTTCTTGGGTTCGAGTCCCGCGATGGGCTCTGTGCTGACAGCTAGCTCAAGAGCCTGGAGCCTGCTTCAGATCTGTGTCTTCCTCTCTCTCTGCTTCTTCCCTGCTCGCACTGTCTCTCTCTGTCTCTCATAAATAAATAAAAAGCAAAAAAATTTTTTAAATAAAATTTTTAAAAATGAGAGCAAAAGGAAGAAGAAAGGAAAGGAAAATATGGCCTAAATAACATATTTAGCATTAAAATTTTATGACTAAATGAAGATTAAATAAAAATATTTATTTGCCTAAATTTGAGTCCATTTCTATTCTGTTCTTTTGAAATTAAACTATTTGGCTAAAAAAATGAGGTCACATTTCAAAACTTCTCAAAAGTTAGACTTATAATGTATTTTAGGAAGTTTCTTTTTTAGTATCAGTGATCAAATTGAAGTGAAAATGTCACAACCATTTTTTAAAGGACTTTACAAAACCATGAAGTTACTTAATTCAGATTGTTTCAGAAAAAAAATTTGCTACAGACATTGCCAAATTAAATGTGAACAATTACAAAATGTTTATATTAAAAACAGATATCATGGGGTTGGTTGGGTTTTCTTGTCTTAATTTTCACTAGTGCTAGACAAATTTTTAAATGCCTTTCATGATGATAAGGCTGATGTGCCCTCTGTCTGGAATTCGTGAGTACTTATGGCAGATTTCTGACCTTTCAAAGAAGTTCCCATAAGAAGAGATGTTTAGAATCTACTGGATCCCTATAAAAGTATGAAGAGCAGGAAATTGAGCCTATGTGTTTTAACTTCAGTCTTCGGTGGACTTTACCAGACTAATATCTTAATTCGTAAAATCTCTACTAATTCTGAGTCCAACAAACACTGTGTCACCTTGGTACAAAATATTCTTCACATTTTTCTTCCTGAGGTGATGGCCTTGTCATATGTGTTTTTACCTTTTATTTTTATTTTTGCCAGCTACAGAATGTTTTTATTTTAACCTTCTTATTACATGACAAAGAGAACAGAGTTAAAGTAACAATCATGGCAGATTAACATTCAATCCCTTGTTGATTGATGGAAAAACAGGCTGAAATACCAGGCCCTCTCAAACACTGGAGTTTATCAAGTAATCCGAACAAAGAAAAAAACACAATTGCAATCTGAGTATATTAAGAAAGAAAGAAAGGCAGCATTAGTTCCTTCTACTTTCAAGGATGAGTCATTCACCTTGTGCCACTGCTGAAGTGAAACATTTTTATTGATTTGCAGATTAAGAATCTATTTAAAAAGTGATAAATCAATCCCTCTCTTCAAGCCTACTGCAGCATGTTCAGGAACCTGAAAGCAATCACTGATGTTTGAGGAAAGCTTACTTAACTTGTGTTTCTTATAATGATAGAGAAAACTATAGTTCATAATGAAGGCACTGTATATTGAACATCTTGATGAAAAGTCAGAAGATTGAACTGGCACAAATCAACACATGAATCTAGAAGCCTGCAGGTGGAATGAAGAGCAAAGTTTTTCCATGGTGATTATCATTGCATTTGAATATCAACCAGGTGCTCACTTCCATCATGAACTCCTACACACATGTAACTGTTATCCACAATTTTTCTTATATCATGATAAAGAATCAATGAGAATAAAAATAAAAACTATCTGGATACTGTCTGTGCTGCATTAGAAGAGTAAGCTATAATCATAGATCAAAATATTTTTATCAGATCTTGAAATATAAGTGTCTTTATGAAAGAAAAAAGTAATTATATCTCAAATCTTTTAAATTTGCCAGTAAAAATAAATTTTTAACCAAAATGGAGTGATGTACAAGACACATTTGAAATATTTGCATACTGACATTATTACATTTCTGTAGTGTTTGGTCTCATTGTATAAATTAGTGCTTGAAGGTAAGAAGAGACAAAATTATGTTACTTCACCAAGCTATGTTTTGGGGTTTTTTTTTTTTGAAATTTTAGAAATTCTGTCAGCTTTATTCGGCTTTAACAAATATTGTAGTAATTTCAGATATTACAAGGAAGTCTACCCTCTAGCCTCTAAATGACATACTGGAAAACTGTTTAGTATACACACACACACACACACACACACACACACACATATATATATATATATATATTTGCTATTAAGGCAAAATCACCTTTTTAAATCCCAAATTATGGATCATCTAAGGTACATGTAACTGACCAAGATTTGTGATTTAATATGTTTTTTCTTATCTGAAAGATGATTGTTATAAAAATGACTTGGGTCTGCTTCAGCAAATAGACTGTATTCTTAAGATATCATGCTTTACTTAGAAAAATGCCATATTATTTTATTTAACTAAATAAAAATGTTTTTGCACTATTGTGTGTCAATGTCATAATCTTTAAAAGCCAATCTCCTAGAATCAGTCAACCTTCCAATGCAGAAATATGTTTACAAGTCAGGTTTTTGTACTGGATCAAACTATAGAGGTAATGTTCATCTAAATCTTCTAACCTTTGATCAACAATGCTGTTCAGGGAATTAAACTACGGAAATAATACAGAGTAAGAAACAAATTATATACCCTAAGCTATTAATCATTGCTTTGTGTCCCTAATAAGTTAGAAATAGAATGTCTGATAAGAAAATGAATCAATGATGACCTATGATGAGTGTAATATTTTGCAGCCATTAAATATTAAATTGACTAACATGGAAAGATCTTTAGAACACAATTAAATTGAAAGTTTCTAAATGACAGGGATTCCATTTTACTTAGTCATTTTTGTTTCTTGTATTCGTTAGGATTACACTGTCTGTTGTAATAAATATAACCCAAAATTTTAGTAGTCTACCAAAATGGAAGTTTAAGTCTTCCTCAATTAACTGTTCAATGTGGATGATCCTTAATGGCAGACAACTTTTCTCCTTCCAATGTCTCAGGAGTTCAGACTTCTTTCATCTTATAGCTTTGCTTTTCCCTAGAAACTCATTTTTCAATTTCACTTCCAATTCATTGGTGAGAACCATGATTTGATCACACTAAATGCAAGATGCAAGGTGATTCTTTAGCGATAGCTTTGTACTATGGAAGAGAAAACAGATATTTTGGTAAGCAATATGCTGTTTCTGCCATGTTTTCTTCAGTTACAGTGTTTGGCTTTATGGATGTTAGTTGAATGTATGTTGGGCCAAGGAGTACTGGGAAAGTAGCATGGAGACATGAAATAACACAGTTCTTGAAGATTTATAAGTCATTCTTGAAAAATAAGACTGAGGGTAAGGCACAGGCCAGATTATATAGAGACTTGTGCATTAGATAAATAAGTTTACACTTTATCCTACAGAAAATAAGGTATTAAGGGTTTAAGAATGGGGAAAACAATGATCAGAATTGAAATTTTTCTAAATATAACATTAGCAGCAATGTGGAGCATAAAGTCTAAAGAGTCAAGACTGAATGTAGAAATACTAATCAAAAGACCAATTAGTACAAATAATAAAGGCAGTACCAATGGGCTATGAGGGTAAAGCAGATGTGAAGCTTAGTCAGTGGAATGAGCATAATTTCATTCCTAATTACTGAAAGGAGGTAAAGAAGGAGACTCACAGAGAATTTTCTCTTTGTTTACAGCTTGGGGAACTGCATTTTCCAACACTAGAAATTCAGAAGGAGAAACAGGGGTTTTAAGGGAAAACAATAAGTTGTGTTCTGGAAATACTGAATTTGACATGCCTATGAGTCTTTGAGAGAAAGGAGATATTTAGCAGGAGGTTGACTATATGGGTCTTAGCTCAAGCTACTGGACTGCAAGTTATCAGTAAAGAGGTATAGATTGATTGAAACATGATGTGAATGATGCCATCCTTGGAGGTCTATCAAGTGAACAGAGGACAGAACCTGGAAGATTACCAATTTTGAAGGAGTAAGAAATTTTAAATATTCCAGAAAGAAATGGCTTAGTAAAGAAGAATGTAATAAAATTATTACTGAGATAGAAAATAAACATTGGATCAAGGTTCTAGATTAATATATGTGACCAAGAACAGTGGAGAGATTTGTCTTAGAGAAAGTTCATCCATTTTATCAACATTGCAGACAAGGAGAAGAAGGTAGATTTAGATGTAAGTGAATGTCGTTTTAAAGGCAGTTTATTCTTGATGACCTCAGTATGCTCAGTAAAATAAGAGACAAGAATATTTGCAAAATCCAAGAGGTCACTCACTGAAGATATATAAAAGGATCCTTGTGTTGTCCCTGAGAGCCCTGGGGATTTGTTGACTCTACAATGACTATGATTTGGTGAATGCATCTATGATTTATTATGTAATCTTATTCAATGCTATTTTATGTAGATTCTAGGCTTAATATAATTCCATGTATCCAACTTTGTTCACATCAACTCATGCTATAGTTCTTTGGAGATAACTGGCATATTTGGTTCTGTTGTTTTACTATTAACATATTTATCCCCTATAAAACCACACTGTAAGTTTCATGCAAGGGTAAAAACTAGCCTTGTGTGTACATATCACAAAGAATTATTTGACTAATAATGTTCTTTTTTTTTTTTGATCAAGCAACATATGGTTTAACTTGTCAATAGATCACCTTAATAAAATTCTCATTTTCAACTCGAGGCTAATTTGGTTTTAGAAGTTCTACATATATTATAAATAAAATTTTATAGCAGCAAAGTTTTGAAGCTTCCTAACTTGAAAAAATTTATCAACTATCTAGTTGGAGGAGGTTTGGGGGAAGTGTTTACTTGTCAGATGTTATATTAGTGTAAAACAGAGACTGGATGTAGGGGGCCTTTCTCAGTGTAGGAATCTCATTGACAGAAAATTTCATAGAAAAATGTGTTTCATAGTGGTATAAAATTACATACTTAGGTTGGTTCTAAGTAAACACATTCTGACTGCCAATATGTAAAGCTCTTTTTCATGATTATTGTGGATTTAGGAATGTGCACCAAACATAGAATTTTGTGGTATAAACACTATACTGGCAAACCTTGTTTTGTTTATATCAACATCTGATATAAGGTTCACACGAGTTTTTTCTTTCTTTGTCTTATACATAGTTAAGGACTGGGAAAGAATATTCTACCATAGTAAATATGTTTATGATTATAACTAAGCAGAAGTGAAATATATCTAGTGTTACCTATAAGTCAACAAAACCAATGTGGTTGAGGAATCAAAAATGCACTGAACAAGAAACGGATTTCACCATATCAGATTTCCACTCAGCCTTATTCAAAACTGTATTCTGAGTTATTATCTTGGTATGATAGAAAAAACATAGACTTTGAAATTGGGTTGGAAAACTCCTAAAATTCCATTTTACATTTTAAAAAACCTGGTGATCCTAGACAGAAACTTAACAAAGTTTAATTTTCTGGGGTGGTATTACCTACCTCACAGAGATATTGTGAAATATGTGTGTGTAATAATATAAACATATACATATAACTGCTGTGACATAGTAGAATCCAATAAATTTGATAAATTATACTTCCCCTTATATTTAGCTGTATATCTAGAAACAGAAAATACTATGGATAATGATGCAAAAAGTTTCAGAACCTGTGTCTTATAATTAGACAAGCTTGATAAAGTTCAGCTTCTATATTTTTTTGCTACTAAAAGGAAATACAAAGAACATTCTACCATGTTCACTGTAGAATAATGTGCTATTCAGGTCAACAAAACTCTAAAAGTAAACTTGGGTTAGTTAGCCTTCGCTAAAATTTGGATGTAAAAATATAGAAGATCTAGATTAGCTGTATTATAAATACTTCATGGTAAACTTCTACATGGAGCTGGAATGAGCAAAAAGGGAAGATTAGAAAGCTTAGATTGACAAAGTAAATCACTGTAATAAATGCAATTGGTATCTAGAGAACCAAAGAATAAAATGGAAGATAGTCATGGTCCTTTTGTGTCTCATCAGTTATTCCAAACATATTTAAAAATAAGTAAAGAAAATGTAGTAAATTGCCCTAGAGATATTTTACAATGATTTTGGTAAGTTAGAAAATGAAAATAAAAACCATTCATTTGACACTGGTTTAGAGTTTATGAACAAATCGTCCAGTCAGATTGTAAATCAATCCCATTGTATTTTAAATTCTTCTGCTTTAAATGAACAGGCATTTATTATATTTCTACCATAAGCAAAACACCACACTAGGCACCAGAGAAGTGAGTGAAAAATGAGAAGCTGTTTAAATCTCTCAAAAGTTAGTGGCTGCTCTACATTTATTTGATGAAAATGTGTCAAACTGAAACATATACCATGAAATCATGAACTACCAAAAACTGCAGGAAAAAATATCATCCGCATTCTTTGAAGGGGCATTTACTATTAATTTATATTTATTTAAATTCCATCCATTTTTTCAGACACCACAAAACTGATTTTCTTTATATACCATCTCATTACATGAGTGATGTAAGAAAAGAACTTGTTTCTTCAATGCATTCATCCTTCTAATGAGCTCAGAATACAAAATTTGTTCCATTAAAAATAATCGAATTTCACTATTCTACAGCTATTTAAATGCTTTAGAATAGAGCAGTCCCTTTTTTATTCCAGGAGATGTATACAATAAATCTCATTATGAAAATTACCATATTGAGACTATCTTAATAATGCACATGCCAATATCTCCACCACCTTCAAACAAACAAATAATGGTGAAAATTATGCTAGCACTAACAATGGTTAGAAAATATTATTGAGAAATAAACCATTTTCCTCTTATTTGTTAGAGTAAAACAGCTTCTTTGCTCATTTAACTAGGTAAATGACATTTAGATATTGAACATTCAAATGTATTGAGTATGTGGGAAAAGTTTAAAGATATTGATATTTGTCTTGTTTCCAAGCATGCATGTTCGTGTGCCTGCACATACAGACAAAACAAATAAAATCAATTCTTAACAAATTTTGTATGAGTGTTAAAGAGATACAGAAATGTTTCTGCCCTGTCATAAGCACTTTCTGAATTGATAATCAGCAGATATTCCGTTGTTGTTCTCTTTGGATTGAAGCACCAATTTGAGTAGATTTTTATTGCAGGCCCTTTCAGAGATAAGTAATCAAAACATGTCCTAGGCCTGTCCTGCTATCAGCAGAGCACTTATTTCCTGATTACTATGCTAGGTAAACGCCTGTGCCTACTCTTTTTAAGGGACACTTGGGAAGGTTGTATAGTGCACTGAGCAGCTGGGTATAGGATCCTCTCTAACACAACGAGATGCAGAAGCAGCTAGAAAATAGATAGCATCATTGGATTGATACTGCAAAGTCTCTCAACCTTTTGCTGTGAAAAACCAGAGGTCAGATTTCTTATTCTGTACCTACTACTCTCATCAATGCTTTATTTCCAGCACAAGACCTATTTTACAGAGACAATCATACAACCTCTTAGAAAGGATTTCTTCTGAATTTGCTTTAGCTCTACCTTCAAGTACTCCAACAGAGTGATCATCTAAACACATTTCAACACATTTCTATTCAAGGATCTTATTCTTCTCTTCTCAAATACAATGTAGAGACCAATCTAATGCAACTAAGAGCAACTTCTAAACTTCCCTGTAATTTGAAATTTTCTTACTCTTAAGCAGTAAAACCACATGGTTTTGTAGTTAGACTTCCGTTGCAATCCCAGATGCTCTAATATCCCAGCTGGATTATTAAAAATCTCTCACCCTCAGTGCCTACAGTTTTTGAACAGGCATAGTAAAACTGGTCCTTCACATCTCATTTTTGCTGTTTTAATATTTATTTTTGAGAGAGAGACACAAAAGTGCATATGGAGAAGGTGAAGAGAGAGAAGGAGACACAGAATCTGAAGCAAGCTCCAGGCTTGGAGCTGTCAGCACAGAGCCTGACATGAGGCTCAAACTCATAATCCATGAGATCATGATTTGAACTGAGGTCTGATGCTTAACCAACTGAGCCACCCAGAGCCACCTAGGTAGCCCTAATTTTCTGTTTTAAGGATCAAATTACATTTTTGATCCAAATAAAATCAAATTTAATGTTTGTGATATGAAGGCTAATTAAATATAAGCAATTTTAAAGTTTTTAATTGGAAAACAGATTTTTAGAGTATTATACTTATACTTCCTTTGTTGGAAATACACAAAGCTAGCAAATCAAAATTGTAATTTATTTTACTAAATTTACCTGCCATTCATAATGTGTTTTAAAACCTATTATTGATGCTGGAATAATTCATTAGTGTGTATGCTTATGATTATTGTTTACTGATTATAGTTTAATTAATTGCTTTATACATTCTATTTTTATCTACCTAGGATACAGTCAATGAACACAACTGTTTGCAAAGTATAGGTCAGTGGGTCTCAGTGATCTGTCAAATGAGAAATGGGAGTTTTGATCGTGCATTCTATTTAAAACAATGGTGGATCCTCAAGCCTTAAGTTTCTATAATGATTACAGCTTAGATTAAGAAACAATTTGGTTGTCAGAGATAAAGGAGTTTCCAATCTAACTTTTACAGCTAATTATGGGGTAAGTTTAGGAAATCAAGATGCAAGAAAGAGCATCCTACTAAATTCTCCTTAAGTAAAATGATAATAACCTTTACTTTTTTTCTCTGCAATAGAGGTTTTTGGGAGTAACTTGTTACTGGAAGTCAAGACTAAAGAACGTCCCAAACTAAGCAAATGGAAAGACACTGGAGTGACTGTCTTGTTTCAGAAGTCTTTGAGTGATTTTGTCCAGTGTTGGTTTTGTTGTTAACATACTGGTAGCTGTACATAGTATTTAGTCCTATCCTGAGGATCTATGCATCTTTTGTTATATAGCAACACAATATAATGATTTAGTGTTTGACATGGGATTAAATGTTTGTTCAACCACTTCCTGGCTTTGTGACCTCATACAGTTTATTTAATCTCTCTGCACCTTTAGTTTTGTTTGTTTGTTTGCTTTTGGTTTGGGGTGTTTTTATTTTGGAATTAGAAGTAAAAACATCCGCTTTATTGTATTGTTTTTAGGTCATTTAACAAAAACAACAAAATGCTGGTATTTACTGGCATTTACCTTTTTCTATTGTTTGCAAACCTGTACTCCCATAGACAAGGGTTTAAATTTGAGTAGTCATATTTATTTGCTAATGTTACTAACTTATTTACCCTCTCAGAATATTCATTTTTGTATCAAACATGGGCCTTCCGTGTGGAATTAAATGTGCTACAATATTTGAAAATGCTATACACATAGTAGGTGTGCAATGGCTGTTCATTAAGTAGACTTCAAATGATGTTTTTTTTTCTTTTTGCCCTTTCTGGTAAGACATAGCTGTCAAATCTATGTTGTTGATTTATTTTCATATAACTTGGCTTACAGAGTATCAGTTACCTTCAGCACATTTCATTTGCAGATACTACAGGCCAGAGAAGGGAGAACAGGTTCAGGAGCAAGGAGAGAAGCAAAAGGCAAGGCCTTATGCTGAGAGTCTTTTTAGCTTGATGGTAGGGCAGGTGTGAAAAACAAATGAAGGTTCCAGTACAACAATGTGTGTGTATGGTCATTCTACTTTGACTACCCTCACTATGGCACATCCTACTATACTTTGTTATTAAATCCCCCAAATACTTTCTCTGTCATCCTACTTTCTCTCCAAGCACTACTTCAAAATATCAGCAGATACATATCAAGTAACCACCTGTGTAAGAATGCTGCCTTGCTATATGCAGTGTGGAAGAAATGAAATGTACAAGAAATTCCAGATGAGAGTTCAAGAATAATATTTTGTTTTCCCTATTCATTTGCAGAGTGCTATGATAGTAGGGAATGTTTTTAAATAGGTATCTAAACCCCATTATATGATTCTAAATTTAACCCTATGTAGGACAAAAACATCTTCATTACATTGTAAGAAGGAAATTCATAATCAATCTCAAGCCAACAGATCCCTATTTAAATCACTCCATATTAAACTTGAGCTGAAGTAGGAATGGAAACCAATGGGGTGCCTGCATGGCTCAGTAGGTTAAGCATCTGACTCCTGATTTTGGCTGAGGTCATGATCTTTTGGTTGTTGAGATAGATCCCTATATTGGGCTCTAGGGACAGCATGGGATTCTCTCTCCCTTTCTCTTACCCCTCCCTGACTTGCTCATTCTCTCTCAACATAAATAAACAAACATTGAAAAAAATGAGTGAAAACCACTATTCCCAGACAGGAGGAAATGATAAGATGGGAAATCCAACTTCTTATAAATCTACTACTGAAATTCATTCAATCACTATTTTTGATCACTTACTGTCTAAGGTAATATGACAGTACCAATAACAGGGCAGATTAATTGAATGTTTGCATCATATTTGTCTTCAAAGATTCTCTGTAAATTTTTTAAGAAACAGCATAGGCAACATGGAGAGTCAGAGATTTCACTTTGTGGTATGGTCTTGTTCTTTCAAAGGCCCTCTTTGATGTACTAAGAAAGAGTTTTCTATAATTCTGTAGCTTTAAAGAAATGTGTCCTGACTCTACGAGACCAGTAAAAAAGAAATGTTTGCTCTTGGTATAGAAATAAATGCTTCGTGACACTTGTTAAAGTTAGTAAGGGTGACTGTATTCAAGGGAAGCTACTAGGAGAGAGATATCGGACTCAAGTCCAGCAAGGACAAGTAGGGATTTGTAACTAAAGAGCAGGCTGAGGGTCAGTGGATGGAAAGTTCCTAACAGGAAATGTCAGAGGTAAAGGAGATTCTTACTTGTTGCAGTCAGCAGAATTCCTGCTGAAGGCAGGCCACAGTGATAAGATATTAAAGGTGTGGAATCAGGAATTCAATCAGACATCTAGGATAGTCTGATGCCAAAAATGGAGGGTTTTCATTAAGGTTACTTAGCAAGATTCTTGCACAATTTGGATTCTATATACACAGTGGGGGAAGCCAAGTCATGCCTACTCTAACAAGGGGCTCAGAGGAGCCTGATGAAACATAGGTCAAGGGATAGTCTTTGTCAGATCCAAAATCTATCAATAATAGAATATATTTTATGAGGCAGGGATATGTATCCATGAAATAAAGTAAATAAGGAAATTCTAGAAGCTTGATGCTTTTGCTTTATTGATACCACATAATGTTGTCTTGAAATCTCCAGGAAGCTGATGTTCCACTACAAGTTTTTCTTTTTAAACAATACTAACAATAATTTGTTGAGGGTTTGTCTACACCTTTTGGGAAAGTAAAGTATTTGTGTTCTGTTTGGGGTATGGGAGAGCAGAGATGCAATGTACAGCAGAAGCACAAATCTTATAGGTCAGGCAGGAACAGGGCAATAAGTCACCCTAAGGTTGCATCTCAAAAACATGAGCTTCATGAGAAAATAATAAAAGTAATATAACTTATTTAAAAAAGAACAAAGACATTCAAATAAAGTACTGCTTCTTTCTTTTCATTTGGGCTTTTCAGAAAGGAAGAGAAGAAAACTGAAGTGTTGTATTTTATGATTTAGCCTAACTTATATCATGTAGCATTATTAAATGATATTTCTGGAAAATGTGCTAGTACATAAATCTTACCAAAATACTTTGAAGATTCTACTTTAAGTAACATGTAATGATATTTTTGCTCTCTAATGCTAATTAACCCAGCATGCTTCACAGTGTTTGAGAATTTTGTAGTTTAAATAAATTCATGTGATAAAAATTCAACACAAAATATTATTTCATCTGTAGAATATATTATGCTTTAAATTGCATCAAATATCCATTTTAATAACTCTTTAATCTACAAAAATAAACTTCTAATTATATGTGTATTTTAATCAGATGCAGGTACATAGAAGATACAACTGCTCTCAATTCATTCTTCAGATTTCTTCCACTGATAAAGCTAAGACAGTAAATAGCAACCTTAGGTAGCAAATGCCAGTCTAGTAGGTTGGCTCTGTTCCTGATGAGAGCAGGTGAGGAATGACAAAAAGAGAATCTTACCACAGAGTCCATTACTTGATTCTCTTTCCAGTAATTTGTTCTCAAGAAATGGTGCTTCAGTAAGCAACATAACATTAGGTGGTGCTGATTCCTATTAGTATTAGTATTTTGGCTATCCAGGGGCTGTGGTAGCAAATAATTAACATATAACAGCAATAGTCTCTCAACTCATCATTTAGCATCTAGATTATCTGTAAGTACATATAAGCCTGTTGCCTTTAAAAAAAACATTTCTAGAATTTGCATCATTAAATCCTGTGATTTGAAAATGAATATGAGCTCTGAGTTATCAGTTGGTGGTATTACTTGACTGCATTCTGATGCTTAAAGAAATATTTTCCCCAAGTCACACAGCTGGCAAACGGTGGGATTTGAACACAAGATGACTGTTTCAAAAAGTTATGCTCCTACAACTATTCTTAACTACTATGCATTAGGAATTGCATTAAAAATAGTCTAACACAAATTAGATCATATATGCTAAGAATAAAATTTAAAACATCAGTCATAAAGTCCCTGCTTTCTTAATTTGTTCCAGGCTAAATGCTCAAATATTAAGCTTGCTACCTGGGCTGTCTACACTAGACAGCTGACAAACCCACTGAGGAGATAACACAGAAATGGAATTTTGTAGGAAACTTACTGTCAGCTTATAATACATGATGGAGAAGGGTAGCCCCACTTTAAGGGGATAGCATAAGCAAAGACATGGTGAAGACGAACAGAATGTGCCCCCAGGTTTTGATCTGGTGGTTTAGTGCAATTAGAGAACCCAAAGACCATGCTTAGGTTTTGGGAAATAATGCTGAACTACAACAAGTGCTAGGTTACAAATGGCTTTTGATATTAGGACAAGGAATGTGAATTTTATTCTGAAAGTTATGGGGAACACTAAAGGATTTAAAGCAAGGCTTGACTTGACCAGATTTTAACTCAGAATGATCACTCTGGTAGCCGTGTAGAGAATGATGTGGGAGACATCACTTGGGAGACCTCTGGGGTAACGCGATCCTACCTAGAGCAGCAGTGGTTAGAATAAAGAAAAGATGACTGCCTGAGATGAGTGTTCCAGGGCTTAGTGACGGATTGGATATTAGGCAGAAATAATAGCTAAGGAAGACTTCCAGTTTTCTATTTTCTCAATTTCATAATGGGAGTACAGGCATAGAACCAGAAGGAAGCTAAAATTTAGTTTGAGATGAGGGTGTAGGATTATAGAATAAAATATAGGAGAAACTCTTTAAAAGCTTAAGAGAAAGTATTGCTAATATGCACTTGGCCTCTGAGAGAAAACTGAAGCAAACTCTTTTATTATCTATTGTGAATTACTCAAGTGGAAGTGTTTGATCTTCCAAGTGATGAATGAAGTCATTTTCTCCTCTATTCAAATAATTTTCAGTTAACTGCCATGTGTTTGCAACTATAGTTGGTTTCATCAGTTTAACTTCCCTAAAGATTTTGATTAACTAAAAAAATTGAATTGCAAAGCTTACTTGAAATGCCAATTCTATGTTGACAGGTTAGGTAATTCATATGTAATTACTGAATGAATGTTAACAATTTGAGTCTTACATCACCAGCACTTTTCATTTTCTTCAGAATGGCTTTAGAATTTATCAAAATTTTTCTTTTCCTAGACTCCTACTTCTTAAACATTCATCTCCCTTTCCAAGATATTCAAATATGAAAGTCAAAATCCATTACTCTTGCTTTAGCTAAAATAATCTTAGTAACAATTTGGATTATAATAGTAAAATAGAGTACTTCTTTAGAAGTTACTCTCCATGTTAAAGACGTTAGAAAATCAGCTTGAAAGTAATGAAGGCATGTCTATTGGTATGAAGGAAATTCAGGAGCCATGAATATCTTGTAATAACATTCAACTTTCCTTTCAGAAATAATGATTATATGATGTTAAATGTATATGCTTTTATTGCTTCAAATATTCAGAAGATGGTAAATGACTTTTTTTGAGAAAATATGTGATTTAAAATGTGAATGTGCATTTGTGCTCAAATCCTCATTTTAGCAATCATCACTGAAAAATCAGTCCTTAAATAATCAGGAGCTTCTGCCATATAGTATAATGATGTTAATTACATTTTTACTTCTAGAATTTCCATTCTGCCAAAGGTAAATGTAGAGATTTTGCTCTCTCCTATATTTATATGTGGTGAGCAGTATTCTACTTGTGTTTTGCTATCATACTTTATACTGGTGTTATGACACATACCAGTCTCCTAAGACTGCCATAACAAAGTTACCACAAACAGGGTGGTGGCTTAAAACAACAAAAATTTATTCTCTCAAATCTTGGGGGTTAGAAGTCCAAAGTCAAAGTCTCAGTAGGGCCATGCTCCTTCTGAAGGTTCTACAGAAGTATTTTTTCTTGCCTCTAGCATCTACTGCTCCAGGAATTCCTTGTTTTGCAACCGCGTGACTTCAGCCTCTGACTTCATCATCAAATGGCCTTTTCGGCCATGACATCCGTGTGTCTCTATCTCCAAATCTCTCTTACTGTCTCTTGTAAAGACACAAGTCATTGGATTTAGGGCCCATCCTAATCAACTATGACCTTATTTTAACTGGATTGCATTTGTTAAGATCCTATTTCCAAAAAATAACATATTTTTAGGTTCTGAATAGACATGGATTTTGGAAGGTACTATTTAACAGAATACATGGTATTTATCAATCTGGTCTGAGTTAGAGTTATGTAAGTGTATATTTTCCTACCACTAAACTCTGAACCTTTGCACAGATAACTTGTTATAATAATTAATGACTTCCCAGTAACACTTTGCACAGTGCCTAACACTAAATTTTTAAATGCATTGTACTGACTTCTGGTTAAACATGACAGATTAAAAATATGCCCATTGCTCTTTCCTTTGGGAACATTACTATAAGAGAATTTTTTTTAAATCTTTACTTAATTTTGAGAGAGAGATAGAGTGTGAGCAGGGTAGGAGCAGAGATAAAAGGAGATACAGAATCTGAAGCAGGCTCCAGGCTCTGAGCTATCAGCACAGAACCCAACACAGAGCTTGAACTCATAAACTGTGAGATCATGACCTGACCCAAAGTCAGAAGCTTAACCGACTGAGACACCCAGGTGACCCACTATAAAAGAATTTTAAAAATGTAAATGTCTGCAATGACAGATTAGAAAATGAAACTGGACTAGAGATATAAACACAATTTTGGAAGACAGAACTTGGTGTGAGGCATGTTAGCTGAATTAGAGAAACTAAAATGTGCAGAAAGAGAAGCTAAAGATGAGAAGCAAGTTGATTTTCCAGTAGATTCCCAGAGGCTTAAGAATTGAAGGAACCAGAGACTCTGAAAGGTGTGAATAAAGCATGGGCCCAAAAACAAGTGAATTCATAGAAAAATATATTTAAAGCACAGTTAAATTCCTAGGATCCACATGTAGATACGTGACAAGCCCAACCCAGATCCACAAGACACAAATTCTCTCCTTCCCTCTTGGAGAGATTATTGGCAAAGTCCCTGGATACAAGGACACAAGAGACATCGAAGGGTGAAAATTAAATAAGTCTTTAAATGAGTCTAAGCTCTGCCTATTGGTCCATTAGAAGGCCAGGAGCCAAGCTTTCTCTCCAAAAGCCAAGGAATATATAGACAGATTTATTTTTTATCTAGAAAAACTAAACTTCAATCTCTTAGACTGTCATTCCCCTTCCAAGACATTCAAAAATATAAGCCAAAACCCATTACCACCTTAAAGAAAATAAAAAGATGCTAATGTCTGGGGCTTTCTACTAGAATGATGATTTGCTGCTTTCTCAACCCAAAATGAATTCTACCAATCAACAAGCCATACCCATGTACACAGAACATATAAAATGCTTCAAGTCTGTGACTCTTAAATCCAAAAACTCTTCAAGGATCAACAGATATTTAAGGAAAGACTAAAATGGGAAACACAGTAAATAAAAGTAGCAAATGCAGAGTACAAGAACTCCAAGGAATTATCCAAATGGCAATTTCCTTACTTCCTTCAAGTGTTTGCTCAAATGTCATATACTTTGAAAGGTTACCTTGATCACTTTATCAAAGTTTTAGCATTTTTTTTACCTCAAGTACTCTACATTTGTGTTCCCCAATTCTTCTTTTTTTCTTTTTCCATAGCAATAATTCTCTACTATCTTATATGAGTCACTAGTTATGATATACCAATTCATGACATCTGTTGTTTGTGGTTCTCCTCTTTAGATTACAGACTTCACAAGGGCAGGGATCTTTGTTTATTTGTTGGCTGATTTGTCCCCCAAGAGCCTATAACAATGCCCATGACAGGAGTTCCTTTTTTCTATATAACGGATAAATCCAAGATTAGAGTAATACAATGTCCTAAGTGAAAGTCTCATCTATAACAAACTCTGTTTCTCAGTGTGTTAAGCAATTGAGAAAAATGTATAAATAATCAATCAAAGATACATCACATTAACAAAAGAAAAGGTAAAAAACCATATGATTCTGTCAATGGATGCAGAAAAAGCGTTTGACAAAATACAACATCCTTTATTAATAAAACCCCTTGAGAAAGTCATAAAAGAAGGAACTTGTGTAAACATTATAAAAGCAATTTATGAAAAGCCCACAGCTAATATCATCCTCACTGGGGAAAAACTGATAACTCTCCCCCTGAGATCAGGAACATGACAGGGGTGTCCACTCTCACCACTTTTGTTTAACATAGTGCTGGAAGTTCTAGAATCAGCAATCAGACAACAAAAGGAAATAAAAGGCATTAGAATTGGCAAAGAAGTCAAACTTTCACTTTTCTCAGATGACATGATACTCTACATGGAAAACCCGATCGACTCCAATAGAAGCCTTCTAGAAATGATCAATGAATTCAGTAAAGTTGCAGGGTACAAAATCAATGTACAGAAATCAGTTGCATTCCTATACACCAATAATGAAGCAGTGGAAAGAGAAACCAAGAAACTGATCCCATTCACAATTCCACGAAAACCCATAAAATACCTAGGAATAAACCTAACCAAGGATGTAAAAGGCCTATATGATGAAAACTATAGAAAGCTTATGAAAGAAATTGAAGAAGAAACCAAGAAATGGAAAAACATTCCATGCTCATGGATCAGAACAATAAACATTGTTAAAATGTCACTACTACCCAAAGCAATTTATACATTCAATGACATCCCCATCAAAATTACACCAGTGTTCTTCTCAAAGCTAGAACAAGCTATCCTCAAATTCATGTGGAACCACAAAAGACCCCGAATAGCCAAAGTAATATTGAATAAGAAAACCAAAACAGGAGACATCACAATCCCAGACTTTAGCCTCTACTACAAAACTGTCATCATCAAGAGAGTATGGTATTGGCACAAAAACAGACACATAGACCAATGGAATAGAATACAGAATGCAAAACTGGGCCCACAAATGTACAGCTAATTAATTTTTGACAAAGCAGGAAATAATATCCAATGGAAAAAAGACTGCCTCTTTAGCAGGTGGTGCTGGGAGAACTGGACGGCAACATGCAGAAGAATGAAACTGGACCACTTTCTTACACCATACACAAAAATTAACTCAAAATGGCTGAAGGACCTTAATGTGAGACAGGAAACCATCAAAACCCTCAAGGAGAAAATCAGGAACAGTCTCTTTGACCTCAAGTGCAGCAATTTCCTACTCGACACATCCCCAAAGGCAGGGGAAATGAAAGCAAAATTGAACTCTTGGGACCTCATCAAGATAAAAAGCTTTTGCACTGCAAAGGAAACAATCAAGAAAACTAATAGGCAACCAACAGAATGGAAAAACATAGTTGCAAATGACATATCAGATAAAGAGCTAGTATCCAAAATCAACAAAGAACTCACCAAACTTCATACCCCAAAAATGAATAATCCAGTGAAGAAATGGGCAGAGACATGAACAGACACTTCTCCAAAGAGGACATCCAGATGGCCTACAGGCACATGAAATGATGTTCAAGATCACTCATCATCAGGGAAATACAAATCAAAACCACACTGAGATTCCACCTCACGCCAGTCAGACTGGTTAAAATGAACAAATCAAGAGACTATAGATGCTGGCGAGGGTGTGGAGAGACGGGCACCCTCCTACACTGTTGGTGGGAATGTAAACTGGTGCAGCCGCTCTGGAAAACAGTGTGGAGGTTCCTCAAAAAATTATCCGTAGAACTCCCCTATGACCCAGCAATAGCCCTGTTAAGGATTTATCCAAGGGATATAGAAGTGCTGACACATAGGTACATATGTACTCCAATGTTTATAGCAGCACAGTCAACAATAGGCTATCATGGAAAGAGCCTAAATGTCTATCACCTGATGAATGGATCTAGAAGATGTGGTATATATATATATATATATATATATATATATATATATATATATATATATATATATATATGTGTGTGTGTGTGTGTGTGTGTGTGTGTGTGTGTGTGTGTGTGTGTATCTCCAATGAAGTATTATATGGCAATGAAAAAGAATAAAATATGGCCATTTGTAGCAAAGTGAATGGACCTCGAGGGTGTCATGCTAAGTGAAATAAGTTAGGCAGAGAAGGACAGATACCATATGTTTGTACTCGTAGGTCTAACAGGAGGAACCTAACAGAGGACCATGGGGAGGGGAAGGGGGAGAGTTGGGGAGAGAGAGGGACACAAAACCTGAGAGACTATTGAATACTGAAAATGAAGGGGGAGGGGGAGGAGAAAGGAAGGTGGTGGTGATGGAGGAGGGCACTTGTGGGGAAGAGCACTGGGTGTTATATGGAAGCCGATTTGACAATAAATTATTAAAAATAATTATTAATTAAGGCAGTTTTCAAAGGAAAAATAAAATGGCAAGTGTAAGATTCAAAGTGAAGAGTTTTGTAAATATGGAACCATAGGTGGATTTGAATTAGCAGTTTCACTCAGGCCCACAAAAGTTCCAAAATAACAAAATGCATCCCCATTCTGTACTTCTCATTGATTAGTTCTAGTTTGGTCTAGTTACATGCCACCATCTACATAGTGGATCTTGTTGTGATGGAATCATTGAGTATGTTTCCTCCATATCTTAATGCTGTAAGTAAATTGTCTGATGGTTTTGAGTTGGCATACATCCAGAGCAGGCATGCCTTCTACTTTGACAACTCTTGATTATGTTGTTCAAATTCAGTATATTCTCAAAAAAGTATCTTGTACGGTCTGAAAGAAATATCTTAAGACTATACTTTTAAATATATTTGTAAAATTGGGTGTATGATAAGATTAAGTCATTGTATTAGTTACAGTGAATTTCAAAGGTCATTTAGTTAATCACAGTTGTCTCAAATTACACTAAAGAATTATTTGTTTATTGAATGCCTGCTTTGTTCCAGATACTGGGTTGGCCTCCACTGAGACATGAATGAATGATATTGACATACAATTGGTGCCTTGATGACTTTAATGTCTAGTTAGGTATATTATTCAAACACTCACAAAATAAATGGTTAATTACATATTTTGACTAAGTTCTATGAGTAAAACAACGTGGGATTAAAGCTGGGGCCCCTAAATTTAAATTAGCAAAGTAAAAGGAAAGTTTTAGGAGGAAATGATATCTAGACAGAGACCATAACGATGGCAAAGGACTGTCTAGAAAGAAGACTTAGCATCAGAACACACCAGGAACTTGAGTCATAAATACCACTAGGGAAGCAAGGTTTGGATCATTTGGGTTCTCTGTAGGTCATTTTATGACCTTTGGATTTTATTCCAGTACCCTGGGAATCACTTAAGGAATTTAAGCAGAGAATGACATTCACAAGCATTTTTAAAAGGTATTCCAAGAGCAATATGAAAAACGTGGATTTGAGAAAGGCAAGAGATGAAACAAATCTAACTAAGAAGATGCTACACAGTGGCCATGGGGATGGACAGATTAAACAGATTCATAAATAAAGGTTGTTCGGTAAAATGAAAAGTGCGTGTCAGTAAAAAAAGACAAAAAGACATTTTTAAACATTTTGAACTACATAGGGAAAACATATTTAGATCTATAGTTCTGAAAGAAAATAGAAATGAAAAAAAGGGTTCATATTTGAGCTTCTAGTTAGGTTAACAAATGAACACTTGTTGCTTAAGGGCACGAAGACTTAGGTTGTCCTTACCACATGTTATATGCCATTCCCAGCCCTCATCCCATTTTGTTGCAAACATGAAATGGAGAAAATAATTAGGTTAAACTAATGGAGATTGCTCTTTAAGTAAAAAAATATGTTGGTTATTATATCATTTGATGTCATCATTTTATTATCATTAAGACATGTAGGGATGGTCTTGCCCACAGGACCTTAAAAAGAGGAAGGAATCCTTTTGTTTGTATTATTGTTTCTTTTCAAATTTTATTTAAGTTCTTGTTAGTTAACATACAGTACAATATTGTCTTCAGGTGTAAAATCCAGCAGTTCATCACTTACTACAACACCTAGTGTTTATCATAAAAAAGTGCCCTTCTTAAACCCATCACAATCTAGCCCAATCCCCACCTACCTCCCTTCATCAAGAGGGAGGAGTCCTTTTCAAAGTTATTATAGTTTGGGGTGCCTGGGTGGCTCAGTTGGTTAAGCATCCAATTTAGGCTCCCATCATGATCTCACAGTTTGTGGATTTGAGCCCTGCTTCAGGCTCATGCTGACAGCTCAATGCCTGGAGCCTGCTTCAGATTCTGTGTCTCCCCTTCTCTCTGCCCCTCCCATGAATATGCTCTGTTTCTCTCTGCTAGAAATAGATCCCTTTCTATTCTCAGTAATAAATAAATGTTAACAATTTTTTTAAAGTTATTATAGTTTCTCTCTGCTGAAGTCCATGAAAATATGTAAATGATCCCAACTAAGAAAATTTAAATAAATACAAACAACCATAAGAAATGTGTGATGGAAATCAGAGTTTTTCAACCTAGCACTATTGACATTTTTGCCAGAATAACTATTTGTTATGAATGAGGACCTGTGCATTGTAGGATAGTTAGCAGTGGCCATAGGGATGTTAGCACCCTGGCCTCTACGCAGTAGATGCTATAGCAACTCCCATTGCCCCAAATCATGACAATTATCAAAAATGTCTCTAGGGGCGCCTGGGTGGCCCAGTCGGTTAAGCCTCCAACCTTGGCTCAGGTAATGATCTCATGTTCGTGGGTTGGAGCCCCGCGTCGGGCTCTGTGCTGACAGCTCAGAACCTGGAGCCTGCTTCCAATTCTATGTCTCCTTCTCTCTCTGGCCCTCTGTCTCTCTCTGTCTCAAAAATAATAAATAAAACAAAAAATATTAAAAATAAAATGTCTCCAAAATGACAAAAGTTCCTCTGGGAACAAAATCACTTTTGGTTGATGGAACTGGTGGTAAGTAAATCTACCTTTCTGCATATTTGCTTTTTTAGCCATTCACTAATATTGAAATAATAAAATATTGTGTCCATTACAAAAATTAATACAATATATATTTGATCAATTTCCTATTCTAATTGGATTTACTGCACACCTCTCTATACTTGTTGGAGACACAATTAGTTTTTCTCACTATCTATAATCTTCATCTGCCAATAGTCATGATCAACATTATAATTATAGTAGAACCTGAAATTATTAGGGTAATAATAAAATTGGCACAGAAACTGTGAAGCTTAGTCAAAGTATATTAATTAGCAAACACATTTAAGTCTTTATATTAAGAAAAATAGACTCCTTTCTATTTCATGCTCATTGTAATGGAAACATTATTTTAAGCTGGTATTGCTGGCAGGATTAATAACTGCCTTCTTGTCTAATCATATTTTATAAGTTTTTACAGTATACAAATTTATAATGGACTTCTATTGAACAGCTAATGGTTTGGCTTCTAATTATGCAGTATGTAAATAATTCAGGACAATTTGGAGAAGAGAAGAATTAAATATAAACAGCTTCTTAAGGGAATTTTTTTTTCTTGAATGTTCATGTCTTCCCTTCAATAATCCTTATCTTTTCCCTCCTGCTTCAGTTTCTTTATTGTTCCTCTACTGATTTGGTTATCATAATCTTTCCAGCACTGCAAAACAATCCACATTCCCTCTGCAACCTTCCAGAAAAGTCAGTGAAAATGGCTATTAGACATCTTTTAATTAAATATTCCTTTAGCTTCCCTGTCCCAGTTAAGCCAGTATCTTGCCCTATTACCATTTTTGACTTTCTGTGTATATTCTAGCCACCATAAAAGCTAAAATGTACAAAAGAAATTGAATCTGGCTTTAAAAAATATGAAGAAAAGATCTGTCTCTGGGGATCAGAAAGAAGCAATCCCAGTAATCAGCATACATCCCGATCTCTTCATCTCTGAGGGATATTTAACATTTTATAAGATGCCATGGAGAACCAAAAGAATTAAAAGATAAAACTCTGCTCACATTTGTTTTTCTTTAAACTCCATTTCTGCACCCTTTAGGTTAATAGCTTGTTTAAAACCAAATTTATCCACTTCCCAAGTTCAAACTTGCTGAAGTCTTCCTGTCGGTAACGCTGCTATTCCCCCAACTCCCCAAGATTAAAAGTGAGGACTTGTCTTTTACTCATCCATAATTGCTCTCATTCTAAATAATTATTTTCTTTGATCATATTCACTGTACATCTACTATGTGCCAAGCATTGTACAAGGACTCATAACAACCTTAAGACTGTGCCAAAATTCTGTAAAAAAGAACAGTCCTTTATAGGGCATGCAGGATCACATCACTTAACTACATGTGAAACTGCTAAAAGTGTAATTGACAGAAGTTAGCCCAATATCTCACTGTCAGCACCTTAAGTTAACCTTAATCCAACTCTCAGATAAATCCTTTATTTTCATCTCTCTACTTCAAATTTTACAATATTTCTTCTTATTCTACTTACTGATGAAAAGAAACTTTCTAAAATTCTCTATGCAGTCATCAATATTGAGTTTTATTATCTTTTATGATAATAAAGTATTCTAGTGATTTATAGTTTGCAATCATGAATATCTAACTCTTAGTTAAAACTTCTATTACTAGGGTTAATGATTTTTATGTTTCTGTGGGAGATAGCTGAAATAGCTCTGTCTCCAAATCTACAAGCCTACTTGGTAGATGTTCCCTAAAATATAACAACAAACACTTGATTAGCATTGGGCACATGTGTTTGGATTTTTGTACATCTGTTATTTCACCTTTTAACCCATGTTATGAATTGAAAATGCTCATCCTGAGCTAGTAAGAGAAGACAAGACCCTGTCTCTCTTCTGATTTTTTATTCATCTTGTTCTACTTCTTCATTATGCTCATAACACCCAAACCATATGCCCATCTCTACATTTTCTCTCCTATAAAGATGACAAAAAAGATAGAAACAATTTTTTATTATATTTTTCTCATCACAGATCTTGGTCTTACTCTAGACTTGTAATTAACAGTGAATTTCTGAATCGTTGGTAAGGGATGGGCAGGCTTTGTAGGTGAAGGGGCAATTTCTGGAGAAATTTGGAGAACTGGCTACTGACTCATATTCATGTTAGTACAGTTTAAAGCCAGAAGGAGCTACTAACATGCAGTGCATTTAACTCTTATAGAACTATTTCAGGAAGAAATATGTTCTCAAAGTCTGTGTGCTTAAAGGTGCAGAGGTTTGAACATTTATAAAAGTCTTAAAGCCTGACACCAATTTAAAATCTTAACACTGATTGCTTTAGATGGAGCTTTTCATACCACTCTCCAGTATCTTCTAGAACCTCCCACATCACTTAGTGTAGACTTTGCTTCAGGACTCCTGCTAGGACAATCAAAGATAATGTAAAATTTGTCCAAATTAATTTCCTTATTGCCTTGATTCATCTACATGAGTCCGTTAGAGAGCAGTAGGATAATACAAACACTTCTTTATTTAACATGTCAAAAGCATTCAGAGACACATTTTAAAGCCTCATTTCTCTCCCTTCCACATTCTCTCTATTCACAAACATAGGCATAAATCCCAAGATGTGAATGGAAAAAACTTAATAACACTGATCGGAAACTGATTTAAACTGTACCTTCACCCCATCCTCATCTTCTGTCCAAGGTATAGGAGTAGAATGATGAAAAATCATAGTTTGTGTGTATAAATTTATAAATTAAAATAATGTGTTGTTAATTGCATAGATTTGAACATATGGTCAACTCAATTATTTAAAAAATCTAATTTGTCAGAAGGTAAAGAGAAATAATGATGGAGCAATTATCCCTCTGAACTTATTTCTTAATTATCCAGGCAAGACAGCTAATGATGTCTGTTTCCTAGGTTCCACTGGCGGTACAATAATTAGAGGTCATGCAAGAACATTTGTCCCAAGAAGACATAAAGTCAAAATGGTAAACTCGGAATATAAACCTGAAGTCTAATATGAGACCAAGTTCATGATGCAGAACGAGCAGCCCAGAGATTTTTATAGCCCTTGTGTTAATCATAGAATTTATTTTGTTTCATAACTCTAGACTCCATTAACTGTCCATGATTGGTAGTCTAATACTCTAGGTATTGAACTCAGAGCTGAGAATGAGTCCAATGAGATCATCTGAGTCCTTATTACCAACAAAACAAAACAAAATAAAAACAAACAACCCCTTTTGAAAACAACCACAAAAACAAAAACAAAAACAGAAAATGAAGTGCCATCTAATCTTAAGAATCTTTTAAAATTTTAATTTTCTAACTTTCAATCCAATCTCAGGAATAATAAGTCCATAAATGTTAATATGCCAATAAGAGAGATTTCACAACATAAAAATGTTGCTATGAGGAAGGCCTAGAGTGGAGCATTGCCTTTGAATCACCCTCTGGAGGAGCCATGATGAAAGTCCTATCATGCACGAAAGCCACCCACAAGCTTGGTGTTCCAAATTCTGGTGGTGATGAGATGTTTCAAAGAATCAGCCTCCCTCTAAAGTAAACCTTGTACTTTTCTATTTTATTTTATGACACACAATACCATCTGGTTATACAATAAAATATAAGTACTCTTTAGAGAAAAGTCAGATTTTTCTCTTCAGAAGAATCCAAGAATGGCAGAGATTCCCCAAGAGCCTCTTGATATCAACTTTTGTTAGTTGAGCATAGCTGTGCTTATAAAGGCACATACTTTATTCAGTTGCACATATGCTTCTGAAACAAATGTTTTATCTTCAATAACATCATTTTAAAATACCTAGAACTACATTGTATATTTTTTAGGTAACTGATTAAGTCTTGTGTGATAGAACTGACAATTACATTTTATCTTTAGGAAAAAATAGCACAAAAAAAATGAAGTAAGCGTGGAAGATCCTCTCATTTTACTTCATATGTTGTTATTAGAATATACACTTTTTTCCAACAAACTCCACCATAAACTTTATAGATATTAAAAATGATATGCATGTTTATAATAAAAGGTTTAATTAAAATAAGAGCAACATTTGCCATATTTGTTTAAATGGGATTTAGAAGCTTTCCTGTAAAATCTGCTTTGAAGGACATATTTTCTCTTCCTTTCTCAGAGCTGAGAATAAGTCTGATGAAATCATCTGAGTCCTTATTAGCAACAAAACAAAATAAAATAAAAACAAACAACCTTCTCTGAAAAAAACAAGCAAACAAACAACAACAACAAACAAACAAAACCCAGAAAATGAAGTACCATCTAATATTGAGAATCTTTTTAAAATTTATTTTTCAGACTCTCAATCCAATCTCAGGAGTAGTAAGTCCCACAAATGTCAATATGCTAATAAGAGAGGCTTCACAGCATAACAATGTTGCTATTAGGAAGGCCTAGAGCAGAGCATTGCCTTTGAATCACCCTCTGGAGGAGCCATGATGAAAGTCCTATTAGTGTTTCACTGTGAACCACAAAGCCCATGTTTAGAAAATTAAAATCTGGATAAAAGAAAAGTATTGACCACTGTTTTGTGTTAGGATAATAAAGGAAAACTTTGAACTGAATAATATATTATGTACCTTCTCAAAGTTTCTTGATACAAGTAATGAATTAATAGACCTTAGTTTTACTTCAATGACTAATAGTTTATTTCCTACTTTTTTTGGGGGGGAACTCTGAAAGAGTGTTCAGATTCATAACTGCCCTATTTTACCATAATTTTAAGTATATACTTACCAAATAGAGCATGGGATACATATGAAAACTATCTCTTCAAGTATGAGCTCATGTATTACCTATAGAAATAATCATAGGTATGTGTATATACACAGGTTAGAATATATGTATATATTTTCTTTCTCTGTCAGCTGAGGGAGCTTAGAAACAACAACCTGCAGAAGCAATGGGCATACCTCACTCCCAGGTCTGGTTTCTAATAGCTTTTTCTAATAAAGGCCTCTCCTTGGAGAAAAGAGTGATTCTAAGAAGAGCACAGAAAATGTATATGATGAACATGGAACATCTTGTAATGTAAGAAAATAAGGACAGCTTAACAACTCATAAAGATGGGGGTGTGCCAACAGAATAAAGGGTACAACTAAAAGAACTTCCAGTAGATAAATCTAAAATAATTTTTCATAAAAATAAATAATATAATATTAATATATAACCCCAAATATAAAATAAATATTTATATATCCTTTATATATGAATAAATGATTGAATGAATGAATAAATAAGCAAGAATAGATAAATCTCCCATAATAAAGTATGTTAACTTATATACATACACTGTTCTCAAGAAGATGAAATATAATTCCTTGCTCCTTCAGTGTGGGCTGTGGATAGTGACTTCCTTCTAAAGTGTACATTATGCAAAAGGAAGAAAAAAGAGTAACTTTGTAGTGGAAAATTTTAGCAAATTACAGTAAAGTGACATCTACATATATGATTAGTACTTCTCAAAACTGTCAAGGTCTTCTAAAACAAGACAAGTCTAAAAAACTGTTGTAGCCAAGAGGAACCAAAGGAGATAGACTACTAAATGTAATATAGTATCTTGGTTGGAATCCTGGAACAGAAAAAATGTTAGGTAAAACCTAATGCAATCAGAATAAAGTATGGATTTTAGTTAATAATAATACATTAACCTGTCCATTAAGTTGACAAGTATGCTGTACCTGCACTCCAATGTAAGATGTGGTACATATAAGAACTCTTTGTACTATTTTTATAATCTTTTTTTAAATGTAAAATGTTTCTTACGTTAAAAACTTATTTAGGGGCACCTGGGTGGCTCGGTCAATTAAGCCTCCAACTTCAGCTCAGGTCATGATCTCATGGTTCATGGGTTCAAGCCCTGTGTTGGTCTCTGTGCTGACAGCTCAGAGCCTGGAGCCTGCTTTGGATTCTGTGTCTCCCGCTCTACTCCATCTCACACTCCCTCTCAAAAATAAATAAACATTAAAGATAATTTTTTAAATTTATTTTAAAAAAACACCTCCCTAAACTAAAAGGTAGAAAACCAGTTGTTACTTCTTCTAAGTCAGCTAATGGTAAATTGTAAAGATTTCCACATCTTGGGAAAAGTGGCACAAGTCACCCTGGACAAATCATTTAAATTTGTTGATATTGAAATCTCCTATTACAGAGCAGAGATAATGAACAAGTCATGCCTCAGTTGACTTGGAGATATTTCTTCTTTTTTTTTTTTTTTGGAGATATTTCAAGTGTATAAAATGATGTTGAGTAAGAGAGGTAAAATACAGAAAATAAGAAAAAAATTACATGATCTTTCTGAGTATCCAAATAGCAAGAAATGTTTTTAAAAACCTTTCCATGTCATCATGTTTCTTCAATATGCCCTTTCCTAGGAATAGGTCCCTCCTCTCATAGGTGAGGCAAAGCTTCATGATTCTTCTTTGGATATGGATTTACCAATTTCACCTTATTTACTTTACTTGGTAGATTGAGAAAACTTTATAGAAAATAACACATGTTAATACAGAAAGTAATTATCAAGGATATATTAGGTTAAGTAACTGAATTTAAAATAAATTTATGATACATGAGTTAATTCTGTAATATATACATATATATATACATTATATTTACACATGTGTGTATACACACACAAAATCCCCTTTGATATAAGATTTCTTGGAAACCAAAATTATAAAAATTAAGGAGAAATATTATAAAAATCTTTACAACTTATAAATATTCCCAAAGAATAATTTTCTCAACATTTGAAAAAGGTGATTATAGTAGATTAATTTCACTTTCTCTGAGATAACAAACAGGGAAAGAGATAGCTCCTATGGAAAGTATAAATAATTGATATACTTCATGGTTGCTTACTGCAGTATTCTCAAATTTTATAACAACATAATATGATATTAACAAGTTAAAAACATATTGCAAAATCAGGTCTTCCAAGGAACAGTTTGGGAAAACTGGTTTATGTTATTGATATGTTAAAATCTAATCAAAATCTCTAATGAATTTCCAGAGCAAAAGGTTAAGCTGTTTTCTAGCAATTATTCAAGGAACCAAGTTATTTGCACCTCTGTGGGTGGCATTATCCTCAAGGACCTGAAATACTGAAATTTCTTTATGTCTGCATTTAATTGTAAGGACAGCAGTCATTTAAATTTCCCACTTAAAAGAACCATCTTTTAAAAGGTCTACATTTTGAAAAAATATATATATGGTTTCTTTCCTAACGGCTATTACTATATAATAAAAAATCATCACTACCCGTAATTCAGTGTTATGGTAATACTCTCTAAAAAGTGATTATACATTCAAAAGTTAATGCAGCTGCCTTAGAAGTATTATTGACTGTATATATTACCTTTTCATGTCGTCTGTTATGTTTTAAAAGAAGTTGGCACCGATCAAATTTTAGGAAGAAATATATTTTGTAGCCAAACAAAGCATTCACTAACAATGCCATTGATTGAGTCATCTTTGCTACTATTTGTGTAATCTTAGGCAACTAAGACCTCTTCTTTTTCATTTTTCTACACTAGGAAACATAGATAATGTGCTAGGTGATTTCTATGATCACTTCTTTAACATTTTATGACGTAAGCTCACTGATGGCAAAGATTATGTTTTGTAACTATAGCGCACAGGAGTGCTCAGCAAACAAAATTTCTTGGCTGCCTACATAAATGATGTTATAATGTTCATCATTGGGGAAATAAGTTATCAAACTAATCTCCCATGTTTATAAATCATTTGCAAATGTTAACTTTTAGTCATGCTAATCATTATGCTTTGATTCAAGGAGTTTCCATACAAATCATTAACTTTTTATTTTGGCTCCCTAACATGAAAATTAAGACATAATGATTCAGCATAATTACAAAATTCAAGTGGTAAATAAGAGGTTAATCAAGATTAAATATTAATAAATGTTTAATAAGGATCTAGTAATTGTGCTGCTTGACACAAAAAATAAATTGCTAACTGCTTAACTTGTGTTATCAACCAAGTCACCTTTACTATGCATATGAACCTGGATATCTGTTTGTGTGACATTGACAGGAACTATGTACAATTTGAAAATTAAAATTCCATTCGCATTTGTGTTCTAAAGGGCAACTCTTTGCTAGCTTACTCCACCTCTCAGGGAACTGTACTTACATGCCATTGCTACCAGGAAATACAAAGCATCCATTTAACTTATCTGTGAAATTCAAGCATATTATGTCTTAGTGTCAGGCAATAATTTTACTAATCAATTAAGGACTCATTAATTCAATGACAATAAACAATGAAAGGTAACCATCTTACTATTTGTTTTTTTAATTGTTAATAGTTTATTGTCAAATTGGCTTCCATATAACACACAGTGCTCTTCCCCACAAGTGCCCTCCTCCATTACCACCACTACCCCTAGCCTCCCTCTCCCCCTCCCCCTTCCCTTCAGCCCTTGGTTTGTTTGTGTTCCTCTCTCTCCCCAACTCTCTCTCCTCAACTCTTCCCCTCCCTATGGTCCTCTGTTAGGTTTCTCCTGTTAAATCTATGAGTGCAAACATATGGTATCTGTCCTTCTCTGCCTGACTTATTTCACTTAGCATGACACCCTCAAGTTCCATCCACTTTGCTACAAATGGCCGTATTTTATTCTTTCTCATTGCCATGTAGCATTCCATTGTATATATATACCACTTCTTCTTGATCCAGTCATCAGGTGATGGACATTTAGGCTCTTTCCATGATTTGGCTATTGTTGACAGTGCTGCTATGAACATTGGGGTACATGTGCCCCTGTGCATCAGCACTTCTGTATCCCTTGGGTAAATCCCTAGCAGTGCTATTGATAGTTTTTTGAGGAACCTCCACACTGTTTTCCAGAGCGGCTGTACCAGTTTACATTCCCACCAACAGTGTAGGAGGGTGCCCGTTTCTCCACATCCTCTCCATCATCTATAGTCTCTTGATTTGTTCATTTTAGCCACTCTGACTGGTGTGAGGTGGTATCTCAGTGTGGTCTTGATTTGTATTTCCCTGATGATGAGTGATGCTGAGCATCGTTTCATGTATCTTACTATTTGATAATTTTCTTATTTATAAATATTTTTTCATGTTTTATTTGACTTGCACAGATATACTATAGTAAAGACTAAGTGCTGGTTAATGACTGTGGGATATTCAGGTTGTAACATGGTTTTAAAATATTTATTATGATCGTTGTCCTGAGAAAGATTACATAAAAAGCATAAGAATAGGGATATTATGACTGAGATAGTCCACAGCGGGATAGGGTAAAGTGATTTTAAACTAGCATAGCATAGCATAATATAGCATAGCATGATGTAATATAACTACATATGTATCTAAATAATACACATACATGCATTCTCCTTCAATAAATAATTTTTTCAGATGGGAGTCTAAACACATGAAGACTACAGGGAATATTATAAAGACCTATAAATTTATATTTTTCCCAAAGAAAGAACATTTCCTGACATTTGAAAAAGGTATTTATAGTAAATAAACTAGGGACCAGTTGAAGAAACCAATGGAAGAATTCAGATCAGAGTGTAAACAAGTTTTCAGCATGTTTAGAAATCACTCCAAACAATCCTTTTATAAGACCAAATACTGGAGCTAGAAGAAACAGATTGGTCTGACCTAGCTCCTCATTTATTGTTTTGCCCATATAAAGCCAAGGGTTGCTGAGAAATGTCTAGAAAATCTTACTAGGACATCATGTCTGCATTTCACCATTATAGGTTCCTACTAGGCAGTCTCACTTTGCCTCACATTTTTCTTCAGAGTTTGGAAAGCAGTTTGGAGAGTTAAAATTGAAGAAGAAAAATAAAGCAATGCTTTCAAAGGCATCTGAGAACAAATAAATGGACTCATTTTCACTGAGTGAAAATTTCACTTCTTACTAGAGGGACATGTCAAAAATGTTTTCCCCCAAACTCTAGTTTACTGGTTGAATGTGCAAATCCAGATTTATACAAATATGTTTCTTAGGAGTATTTTCAGTACTACGTATTATTTTATTGGTACTCTCAAAATTTCTGTAAATAAAAATCCTTTTAAATAGAAATTTGTTTCACAATGGCCGTTTGATTGTCCATTGCATTAATATAATTTATGCTTAGCCATTGTGTCAGTCCATGATCATTTAGACTAAAAAATAACTGTAAAATATTTCAAAGGCTTGAGTTTGAAACATATCTCTACCACAAATTATAGTACACTGAATACTCTTTTTCTATGTGTTCTATATAACTAGTCCTCATGAACATTGGCTGGATAGAAAAAATTATAAAGTTGCCTACAATCTGGCAAGCTGCAAACTTGAGACACATTGTATAATTTAACACTAAAATTGTGTAGTGCTTATTCTAAATACTGTAGTAATTTCTGAGGAGGAAAATGTGGTATTGTAATAAAAAATGTGTGTTGACTGGGTCATTTTTAAGTGGAATGGCCCATATACATTTCTGCTAAAGTTTCTAAATTAAACAGCTTTTAAATATCAGAAAGCTTTTGTGTTTTCAAAACCATTGCTAGTTATTTTATTCATCCACCCATTTATAATTTTTGAGCATTTATTTGCCAGATACTGTGTCATGCTCAGAGGTTCAACATAAATGAGACATATTCCAAGTCCTTAAGAAGTTCACAGTACAGTAAGGGATGTAGAAGTGCAGAATGATAATTAGAGTGAATTGTGATTGGAATTAAAATAAGGGAATGAATAAGGAACCAATGAAGCACAAAGATGTGCATAACTTAATTGTCCTAAGGAAGTCAAGAAAGGCTCTAAAGAACGTGTTTCACCTGAAATGATATTGAGTAATGGATATGAACTTTCAAAAGTAAAAAAGCTGCTTATGAAAAATTGATTCAGTATCTAATGGATAGTTGATACCTGTCACAACACAGCATTTTATATACTGTTAAGTGAAACTGCAATACAATCTAAGTTTATTTTGGGAGTGTTTGCTGTATCATTGGATTTAATGAAATGTTTA
>NC_043712.1:57706154-57709084 GCF_006229205.1 Suricata suricatta
CTACTTTTTTGCATGGACCTCAAGTATACTGTAGTATAGAGGTGGAATTTAAGGAAAGGTATTAAGCAGGCTGTGTTTTAGCCTATGGGCAAGTAATAAATTATATCATGTATCTTGAATGCATCATAGATAGGCTGCTATATTACAATTGCCACTTCAGATAGCTGTGAAATTAGGTGATTAACTAGTTGGTACCTAACCTTCTAATTTCTGTATAAGTCTAATTACATGAAATAGAAGTGGGGGGTTTGATTTTTTACTTTGCTTTTCTGCTTGGAGTATCATTGAAACTACTGTATTGTAAATGAAGGAAAATAATTGCATATGTTAAAAAAATAAATTGTATAAAAAAATAAAGTCATGCAGCATTGAAAAAAAAAAAAGCATTAGGAAAATACATATCCACCAGAGGAAGTAACACATAAAACGACTCCAAACTGTGAATGGGCATGATGAGTTCTGTGATCATTCCAGTAGGACAAGAGTTTGGGATATACAGTGGGAAGAGAGAGATGAGATTGAAATGTTGGTAGTGATAAAATTATGAAAGGAGAAGCATATGGATAATGCTAAGAGATTTGGTCTTAGCCCTGTTAATGCTATAATTTATAGCCCAACCAAACTTATATGATAGCAAGATGGAGTGAAATGGCTGAAACACCAAGCTTATTACATAAGACTGTTTTGAACAAACCAGAGTATATGCTTAAGTACTCAATAGAGAGTAGAAGGTTTTAGGTAAGGCATATAAGATGTGCTTATTCAGTAATTCTCATAGGAGCAAAAAAAGAGAATTAGAATAAAGACAGCCTCCTGGGAATCACTGGAATCTACTCCTGAAATCATTATAGCAGTATATGCTAGCTAACTTGGATGTAAGTTTAAAAACGAATAAATAAAATAAATAAAATAGAATAATAAAAAGAAATAAAAAAGAAAACCCTTTGGGAGTCAATTGTAATAGTTGCAATAAAGACATGAGTCAGTAGCAATGGAGATGGTCAGGAGATAAATATGATATAGAATTGGTACCTTAATATGACCAATTAAATGTACAGTGACCCTGAAGAAAGAAGAGAATGTTCAGGTTGTTTCAAAAGAACTTACCACAGAGAATGTGTGTATAGTGAAAACATTATTTAAATAGAGAATTCTGTAGGAGGGGAAGTATTGAGGGATGGGAATGGAAATGAGGTTATACAATGAGTTCAATTTTGAGCATGTTAAGTATAAAATGCTTTTAGTAGACCAGGAAATTTGAAACTTTACTGTGGACTGAGAAGAGAGGTAAATTTACAGATATAATACTTTCATAGCAGCTATCCACATACAAAGAGTAGTTGAGGCCATACAAGTAGATGAGGTCACCCAACTCATTTATAGAGATCTAGAAAAAAGAGAGTACTAAAATTAGTGTCATAAAAAACACTGATATTTAATAGTTCTCCATAAGAGGAGAAGCCTGTGATCAAGACAGAAAGGGAATGACCAGAATTAGAAAGAGAATTAGCAAAACATGCTGTCTTGAAAGAGAAGGACAAAAAGAAATAAAGAATAGTCAACAGACTTAAGTGATTCAAGATAAACAGGGCAGGGTCTGAATAAATGTGGCAAATAGACTTAGCACTTACACAGTTACTGGTTATTTACCAGGGGTAGATGCACTAGAAATGTTAGGACAGAAGTCAGAAGGTGCTGGCATTAGGGGATATGTGGAGATTACAGGGTCATGGAACCATCATGTGATTCCTCTTCTAGTTAGCTGTTGATGAAGAAAAAAAGAAAAATGGGATTGTAGTTTGAATAAATACACACACACACACACACACACACACATACATACACACACATATATAATTCTGGAATCTACTCAATATATAGATTGAATATATATAGAATATATATACTGAATATATAGAATGTATATATTCTCTGTCTCTCTCACTATACACCCACACACACACACACACACACATATAATATTGATTCTTGATCATTCTTTATAAACTGAAGAGAAGCCAGAGGAGAGGAAATTATTAGCATGATAGGAAATAAGAGATATTTGATAAAGCAGTATATAAGAAAACCAGGATGGGATTTAACTTTGAGGAGAAGTGAGACATGTCTTCCTTTAAGATTGAGAGAAGGTGACAAGACAGATAGTATTTTAAGAATGTGTAGAAAAAAAGAGAGAAAAGAGATTTAAAAAGTTGAAAGGTTTCCATTTTAAAGGAGTACAGTTAGCCATGATATACATTATTCAGTAAATGAATTTGAAAGTACTCATGGCAAAATATATAGGATTTTACATTTAGCTTTAAGTAGTGAGGAATGGAAGTGCAATATTTTTTATGGCTATCTGTGAGAATTTATTTTCTCATCTGCCCAAAGATAATAGCAATTGGATTTGACAGTTATTGTTCTATGTTAGCTTGATGTTGTCGAATATTTGTTGTAACAAAAACCAGGTAAAGAATTGATAAATGAGCTCCTATTCTGCACCACATGCTATTTGTCATGTTTTCCAAAAACTTTTGATAAAAGCATTGTTGTTCACATTAGTAGAAAATGAAATCAAGTCTCAGGGAGGTTAATGTTAATTGACCATATAACTGGTTAATAATGGAGACAAGATCCTATCACTAGAATCTATGAGCTCTCCATTATACCAGGGTTCATCTCCTGTAGGGCTGTCTGATTTTTCTTTTTTTTTAATATAACACAACTTATCTTTTTTTAACATATGCAATTATTTTCCATCATTTACAATACAGTAGTTACAATGACACTCCAAACAGAAAAGCAAAGTAAAAAATCAAAACCCCCACTTCTATTTCATGTAATTAGACTTATACAGAAATTAGAAGGTTAAGTAACAACTAGTTAATCACCTAATTTCACAGCTATCTGAAGTGGCAATCGTTATATAG
>NC_043712.1:57709184-57732763 GCF_006229205.1 Suricata suricatta
ATATGCAATTATTTTCCATCATTTACAATACAGTAGTTACAATGACACTCCAAACAGAAAAGCAAAGTAAAAAATCAAAACCCCCACTTCTATTTCATGTAATTAGACTTATACAGAAATTAGAAGGTTAAGTAACAACTAGTTAATCACCTAATTTCACAGCTATCTGAAGTGGCAATCGTTATATAGCAGCTTATCTGTGATACATTCAAGACAAATGATACAATTTATTACTTGCCCATAGGCTAAAACACAGCCTGCTTAATACCTTTCCTTAAATTCCACCTCTATACTACAAAATACTTGAGGTCTATGCAAAAAAGTAGGACTGTCTGATTTTTTCAATATTACTTTTAAGTTAAAATTTGAAAAAATATATATTCATAAGAAGAAACTAAAAATACCACTTGAAACTCTTTATTATCAAAAGTTTACCATTGGACCAATGGAGAAATGGTTGAAGATATTGAAGAAATCATGGAAAAGTAGATTTGTGTGACATTTCTTTACTGGTGGGAGTAGGAGCCTAGGAAATTTAGGTTAATGTTGATATTGTTTCATTCACCCTTTCAGGCTACTCAGTTGTAGAAACATCTGACTACAAAGTGAGCAGGGCATTAGTGGAGGAAAGGTGAAAAATAAAACTTACAACCATGGCAGAAGGCTATTATAATACTAGAACTATGTCAGAATTAAAATGTTTTAAAGATGTCTTCAGAATTGAGTTCATAAAGGACTAGAACCAATAGCTGAATTAACTCAACTATGGTGCTGTGGCTAAGCTAACCCTGGAGGACAAGGTCTTACCTAGGCCACAGGCTTACAGAAGACCCAAAGTTTAGAATGGAAGCCCAAGAAGAAAACTGTTTTAGGTTTACTTATATTACATATTATGCTCTTCTGATGAAACCTGGGCATTACTTATAAAAGCAAGACAACAATAATGCATAGGTTAACTAGTGTTAGAGGTAATACATTCATTTTAAAATCCAAAGAATCTGGTAGGGCATGCCAGTAAGAATGCATTATGGTTGAGTAATTTTCTCAGATGTAAGACCTAGTTTATGGAAAATCACAAAATTTAAGAAATATTGAATATTGTAAAAGAAATCATAATTATGCTTGCTATCAGTTTTTCTCTTTCTAAGTGTATTGAACAAGGAAACATGAGGTATTCAGAATAATTCAGTATGGGCTATTTGTCACACAGGGTCAATATACTTCTAGTATATTCACTATGATTAATGCAGTACAATAAGGGAGATATATGTATAGGCATACACAAGACTCATTTTATGGTAAAGAGAAAACATTTAGATTTTTTTCCCAGCTCCAATCAACTATTTTCTTTGTTCAATAATGAATTTCAAATGATGTTCACTTAATTGAACCAAATGGTCATAAGAAAAAGGCAGCTGCAGACTTATAACTAAGCAGATAGTTTTGGGCAACACTGTCATTTTTCTATTTGTTCTATCACTAGTGATAATTGGGCTTACTTCCTAGCAGTTGGATACTTTCTGCATAAAAGAAAATATAAAACTAAATTACAGATTTTATGCTGAGCCTGAAAGAGAAAAGAAATGAGAAGACATAATTGAACCTGTAAAGGGTTCATTCATAGATGGGACATTTCCTCCTGGGAAATGGAAGATCTAACAGTAATACAATGAATATACTTCTGATTTATGGTAATTAATTCTGAATGTGGGTTATCTACCATATTGCTCACTATAGAAGATGAATTGTGCAACTGAATTATCAGGGTCTGGGAAGTAAAATTAGCATAACCTTAGCAGAAAGTGAAGTTTTGTACCTCATCTTCTCATTGGAAGCATAGATCAAGCCGTCCTGTTTGATTTCACTGCCCAGAGGTCCAATTATAAAGAGGAAATGAAGCAAAGAAGGAATGGCTTTCCTATGTATTCTTCCATGACACAGGATTTTTTGGATATCACACCAACTTTAAAGGAATTGAGATACTTTCACCCCATTAATTCTAACTTCAAGATAAGAATCAGATGAGACTAAATCATGTCCCCTGTGGAAGAAGGTTTCTTCATACTCAGGTTTGGAATGGAATAGGGTAGTCAAAAATGTTGAAAAGTACTCATACTCCCCTATACTCAAATGACAAAATATTAGTATTCCTAACAGAAATTTTGGAACTACCTTACTTGAATATGTATGCTACTTAATCATGGACCATATATTTGGGCTTTAACTATAATTACTGACTGTATCAAGGCTGCAAAATTCAGTATCAACACTTAAGCTTTAGCTATTCCTTTTTTATTTTATTTATTTTTTTAATTTAAAATTTTTATTTATTTTTTACTTTATAAAGTTTCATATTTTTTAACATATGCAATTATTTTCCATCATTTACAATACAGTAGTTGCAATGACACTCAAAACAGAAAAGCAAAGTAAAAAATCAAAACACCAACTTCTGTTTCATGTAATTAGACTTATACAGAAATTAGAAGGTTAAGTAACAACTAGTTAAGAAAACAACTGGCTATGTTCATTATTCCTTTGAACTAAGTGGTAAGTTAGTGTAGCCAAGACGCTAGAATCAGCTGTAAAGAGAAAGTTATAACGACAAGCGATCAATACCATATGTTCAGGAGAACAAACTGTGGGGTCATGTATACAGTCAGAATCAAGTACAGTGACTGATTTTATGCAAATTCAAACAGTCACAGAAGAGCAGAAAACATAAACCATCTGAATATTTACAAACATACAAGATACAGTTTCTAACATAAAAGTTTCTGGTTTTTAAATTATCATTTTTTGTTATTTAAATTTTTATGTGTTAGGGCAGTTTTAGCTTCTGAGGAAAATTAAGCACACTAAAGTAATATGTTTGTTACCATCAATGTCCATTGACACATTATTATTACCCAAAGTTCATAGCTTACATTATAGTTTACTTTTGGTGTTTTACATTCTACGCATTTGGACAAATGTGTACTGACATGTACATACCACTATAGGATAGTGCCAGGTGGTTTTACTGTCCTGAAAGGTCACTGTGTTCTACCTATTCATCCCTTCCTCCCCATCAACCTCTGGCAACCACTGTTTTTAAATTGTCTCCATGGATTTCCCTCCACATAGATGGAGTCATTTAATATGTAGCCTTTTCAGATTGGTTTCTTTGATTTGGTAATTACATCTAAGTTTTGTGCACGTCCATGGAAGGGTGGATCCTGATAGTGTATTTCTTACTAGTGCTGAATAATAGCCCATTGTCTGGATGTATCCCGTTTATTTATCCATTTACCTCCTGAAGGATACTCTTGTTGTTTTCAGCTTTTGACAACTATGACTAAAATTTATATAAATATTCATATGTTTTTTGTGTGGATATAAGTTTACAATCTCTTTGGATAAATACCAAGGAGTGTAAATGCTGGATCATATGGTTAGAGTATGTGTTTTGTAAGACACTGCCAAACTATCTCCCCAAGTCATTGTACCATTTTACATTCCTACCAGCAATAAATGAGCATTCCTGTTGTGACACATTCTCACCAGCATTAGGTTTTGTCAGTATTCCAGATTTTGGCCATTCTAATAAGTATATAGTAGTATTTGTTGGTTGTTGTGGTTGTGTTTTTTAAGTTTATTTATTTTGAGAAAGAGACAGAGATCAAGTGGGGGAGGAGCAGAGAGAGAGGTAAAGAGAGAATCCCAAGCAGCCTTCACAAAGACAGCATGGACCCTCATATGGGGCGCAAACTTGTTAACCATAAGCTCATGAGGAAACCAAGAGTTGGACACTTAACTGACTGAGCCATCCAGGTGCCTCATATCTCGTTTTTTAATTCGTATTTCCTGGATGACATATCATGTGGAATATTTTTTCATATGCTTATTTCTATATCTTTTCTGGTGAGGTGTTAATTCCAGTCTTTTGTTCCGTTTTTTAAGTCGTTTTTGTTATGATAATTTAAACATAACATGAAATTTATCATTTAATCATCTTTAAAATATTATTTATTGATTGAATGTGACTTAGGCAAAGAAAAAACAATGAGCTTATTTTGTAACAAACAATTGTTCATATCTGTCTGTTGTGCTCATCAGAAAGGGTAAAAAATGGAAACATAATTATATATAAACAGTACAAAACTAACTTTTACAAAAAGAAAAATAAATTTAATAAGACAAAGGAGTTTTCTCAATTCCGTACCCATTTAACAGTTTTAAGTGTACAGTTAATAACGCTGTGCAAAAATTACCACCATTCATCCCCAAAACTCTTTTCATGTTGTAAAACTGAAACTCTATGCCCATTAAACAATCACTCCCCTTTCCTATAACCACCATTTTACTTTCTGTCTCCATGATTTTGATTACTCATATAAGTGAAATCATACAGTATTTGTCTCTTTATGACTAATTATTTAATTTAGCATAATATCCTCAAGGTTCATCCATTTTGTAGAATTTGTAATCAATTTGTGTAATTTATCACCTTTTTCAGGCTGAATGATACTATATTGTATGTATATACCATATTTTATTTATCCATTCACCCATCAATGGACACATAGTTTGCTTCCATATTTTGCTATTGTGAATAGTAATGGCATAAAAATGGGTATACAAATATCTCATTGAGATCATTCTTTCAATTCTGGTTATATATCCAAAGGTGGAATTGCTGGATAATAGGGAAATTCTATTTTTAATTTATGAGAAGCCTCTAATACTGTTTTCCACACCAGTTGAAAATTTTACATTTCCACCAACAGTGGACAAATTTCCAGTTTTTCCACATCCTTCCCAATATATTTTGTATTCTGAATTTTTGGATAGTAGTCATCCTAATGGGTGTGAGAGATTATCTCATTATTATTTTGACTTAAATTTCTATAATGATTAGTAATACTGAGTATTTCTTATATGCTTACTGGTCATTTGTACATATTTTTGAAAAATGACTTCAAATTCTTTGTTTTTATATTGGGTTGTTTAATATTTTGTTATTGAATTTCAGTCCTCTATATATTATGGATATTAATCTCTTATTAGTTTTATGACTTGCAAATATTTTCTCTCATTCTGTGCATTGTCCTTTTACTCTGTTGATAGTCTCTTTTGATGCACAGGATAGTCTAATTTTATGAAGTTTGATTTGTCTGTTTTTCTTTTGTTACCTATGCCATTGGTGTCATGTCAAAGAAATCACTGTAAAATCAAAAGTCATACAGCTTTTTTCTTGTAGTGTCTTTGTCATGGTAATGTAGGTCTCCTAGAATGAGCTGGGTAGTATTCTCTCCTGTTCAATCTTTTAGTTCTTCATTATGTATTTGGTTGAATTTAGCAGTAAATCCATTGGGTCTAGGGCTTTGTTTGGAGGTTTTTGATTACTAATTTAATCTCCTTACTATTTATACATCTATTTAGACTTTCTATTTCTTCATAATTCCATCCTGGTAGGTTTTATATTCCTAGGAAGTTGTCCATTTTATTTAGGCTATCCAATCTTTTTAGCATATAACTTTTCATAGAACTCCCTTATAATCTTTTTATTTTTGTAGAAATGTCCCATTTTCATTTCTCATTATAGTAATTGGAGTCCTTGCTCTTCATAGGCCATCTAGCTACAGGTTTGTCAGTTTTTGATCTTTTTGAAGAACCAACCTTAAGATTGATTGTTTTTCTCTATTATTTTTCTATCCTCTATTTTATTTATATCTGTTCTAGCCTTTTTACTATTTGCTTCTGCTACTTCTGAGTTTAGTTGTTCTTCTTTTCCCAGTTCCTTAAGTTGTAAAGTCAGATTTTGATGTGAGATTTTTTTTCTTTCTTTCCTTTGTTTTAATGTAGGCATTTACATCTATAAATCCCCCGCTTAGCACACTTTTGCTGCATCTCATAAGTCATCATTGTAATGTATCTGTATTTTATTTCCTTTGTAATTTCTTCTTTAATTCATTCATTTGTTTAATTTTGACAATTTTGTGAATTATCCAGTTTTCCTTTTATTAATTTCGAATATTATGCCATTGTATACAGAAGATACTTTGTATTATATCTATCATTTTATCCAAACATGAATACATCCTGGAAACTGTCTTCTTGTGTTTACTTGAGAAGAATATACATGCAGCTTGGTTGTATAAGACATTTTATATATGTTAGTTAGCTCTAATTGGGTTATTAAGTTTTTATTTCCTCACCTATCTTTTCTCTGACAATTCTATTGATTATAATTGTGAACGGGCTATTGAAGTCTCCACTATTTTTGTAGAACTGTTTCTCTTTCTTTTTTTTTGAATTATGTCAGGTTTGGCTTATTATATTTTGAAGGTCTGTCATCAACCCCATAAATGTTTATAATTATTATATCTTCTTGTTATTTTGAACCTTTTTATTATTATATAATGTCTTTCTTTGCCTTTTGTAAACGTTTTTTGATTTAAAGTCTATTTTGTCTAATACTAGTTTAGCCACCACGACTCTTTGGTTTCTGTTTTCTTGGAGTATCTTTTTCCATCCTTTCACTTTCAATTATTTGTGTCTTTGGATCTAAAGATCCATTCTTCCAATCTCTACCTTTTGATTAAAGACTTTATTTACTTTTAAAATAATTACTGATAAAGGAGGGGTTTACTTTTGCCATTTTGTCATTTGTTTTTATATGAGTTAGAGCTCCTTTATCCCTCATTTCCTGCATTACTATCTTGTTTTCTTGTTTTGCATTTAGTTGAGGTTTAGTAGTGAAATGTTTAATTTTTTTCTCCTTACCTTTTGTATATATCTATAGCTATTTTCTTTGTGATTTCAGTGGGTATTACATTTAACATCCTATAGTGATAATGCTCTAATTTTAATTCATACTGGCTTTATGGTTCAATCCCCACCCCTTTTAGATGTTAATGTCATAAAATTACATCTTTTATAATTTTATACCCCCCAAAACATAAACTAATAAATTTTAATGCATTACTATTACTCTCTTAAATTATGTAAAGAAAAAAAAGATTGGGAGTTACAAACCAAGATTACAACATTAATATTTAGACTAATAAGTTTTGGTTTTTAAATGTATTAGTCCCTTAAATCATGTAGAAAACAAAAAGTACATTTACAAATTATTATTACAGTAACTCTAGCTTTTTAATAGCCTATATATTTACCTTTACTGAGATTTTTATTCTTCTACATTGTTTCAAGTTACTATCTAGTGTACGTTTATTTCTCTTCACAGGATTCCCTTGAGAATTTCATGCAGGACAAGTTTTGTGATAACAAACTCCCTCAGTTTTTGTTTATCTGAGAATGTTTTAATTTCTCCTTGACTTTTGAAGGATAGCTTTGTCTGGCATAGGATTCTTGGTTGTTGTTGTTTTTTTCCTTTTAGTGCTTTGAATGTACCAGCCTATTGTCTTCTGGCCTCCAAAACTTCTGATGGGAAATCTGCTGATGATCTATTCTTTATGGTCATTTGTTTCTTTCTGGCTGTTTTTAAGAGGCTCTTTTCGTCTTTGTCTTTTGAAAACTTTGTTATAGTGCACCTTGGTGTGGATCTCTTTCACTTCATCTTAGAGTTTTCTAAGGTTCTTGGATGCTTATATTCATGTCTTTCATCAAATTTTGGAAGTTTTTAGTGATCCTTTCTTCAAATATTCTCTCTTTTCTCTATTTTCCTCTTCTAGGAAAACCATGATGAATATGTTGACCTACTTGACAGGATTACCACAGGTCTTCTAGGTTCTGTTTACTTTTCTTCCATTCTTTTTCTTTCTTCTCCTCAGATTTGGAAACTTCCATAGTTCTATCTTTAAGTTTATTGATTCTTCCTTCCTTCTGTCTTCTCAAATCTGTCTAAGAATCCATCTCTTGGGTTTTCATTTTATTTATTGTACTTTTCAACTCCAGAATTTATTTTTATTTCCTGTTTGGGTTTTCTCTCTATTGATATTTCCATTTTATTCATACATTATTTTCTTGACTTTCTTTACATCTCCCTTTAGTTGTTTGAACACCTGTAGGATAGTTCTTTTAGAATCTTCTTTTAATATATCTGCCATCAGGTCTTTTTCAGGGACACTACTGTAGGTTTTTTTTTCTTTGAATGGGTCATACTTTCCTGTTTCTTTGTATGCCTTTTGATTTTTTCTTAAACACTGGATATTTGAATCTAATATGCAGTAACTCTGGAAATTAGATTCTTGCCCCTCAGTAGAGTTTCCTTTATTTTTTATGTTGACACTAAATGAATAAACGTTTCTGAACTTTTCTAAACAGAAAGGAAGAGTGTTTTAGTTAAGCCCAAGTTAGGACTGTTACCTGAGATACACAATCATTACAAAGAAGAGCTAGCTTTCAGGAAAGAACATTTGGTTCAAGATTATATATATATATATATATATACACACACACACACACACACACACACACACACACATATATACATACATACATATATATTTACATAAAGACTTACAAATCATCATAATGAAGGACATTCCAGAAAGTTCCAGACTTTATCTTATGGGTTTAGTATGCCCAAAACTGTATGACTAATCTTATGGCAACCAGGAAGCTTTTATGTTTTTTCCTTATCTTTATGTTTGGAATGCTCTTTTTGGGTTATATTTTTAACATAGCAGACGTACAATGTGTGCTTGAGGCAGAAATAGAGCCCATGATTTGAGGTTTTGCTGACTCATTTTGACCTGGGTAAATGTTAAGTATACCTTCCCTAAGAATAGAAGCAGGGTGCCAAAATGCCAAAAGTTGGAAATCTTCTATATCAATTATTATGTTTATTTATTGTTTTTAAAAATTATTCTAGGCTATGTATGAGACAAGGATCAGACTAAGCTGCAAATTTAAGGCTTTTTTCAGGTCTTTTCTGAGTCTTTCTTTGAGCATGCATGGTCACTTTTTAGTTTGACCTGTATATGTAAATGGTTTTGAATGTTTTAGTCCTTAATGTATGGTTCCTAAAAGGGGGGAAAGAGAAAAATGAAACAGGTAAGAAAAGGGTGCTGGCCTAGAAGTCTATTTGGCTGTGGGGGGAGTAGCTCTCAACAACTGGGGTAGATGCAACCACATGGTTACCCATCTCTTCCCACCTTCATGATCAGAAGCAGTAATCAGTGATCAGAACACAGAGTCCTGATATTTCGAGTATAGGGTCTTCTTAGCCCATTCTGGCTCCTGCAAATTGTGTACAAGCTGTTCCAAGAACATGTGCACAGCTGCTTACCACATAGCTAACTGCAGGAATTAAGTATCTATTACTATGGTAAGAGTTGAAATTTATTAAACTTAACCACAATTTACCATACAAGTCTTTCCCTAGAAGTTGCATGCCTTCAATAGACTCTTGAGTTCAAAAATAGTCACATAAGACAGATTATGCCAGTGCAGTTGCTGTTTAGACGGGAAGACAGATTCACCCAACCTGACACCAAGCTCAGTCCCACAACATGAGATCATGACCTGAGCTGAAACCAAGAGTTGGACATTTAACCAACTGAGCCACCCAGTCATTTCTCTTATTGTTGAGTTTGAAAAACATTTGCATATTTTGTATAATAGTTGTTTATCAAATAAATCTATAAATATGTCTCCCACTCTATGGCTTGTTTTTCATTCTCTTGAGATTGTCTTTTATAGAGCAGACAATTTTAATTTTAATGACTACAGCATACTGAATATTTCTTTCATGGATCCTTCTTGGTATTATATCTAAAAATGCATTGTCATACCCAAGGTGACCTAGGGATTATCCTATGTTATCCTTTGAGGGTTTTATAGTTTTTTGTATTACATTAAGATTTGTAGGAGTGGCTGGGTGGCTCAGTCATTTGAGCATCCAGCTTTGGCTCAGGTCATGATCTCATAGTTTGTGGGTTCAAGTCTCATGTCAGACTCTGTGCTGACAGCTAGCTAAGAGCCTGGAGTCTGTCTTCAGATTCTGTGTCTCTTCTCTCTCTCTCTGACGTTCCCCTGCTCACACTGTCTCTCTCTCTCTCAAAAATAAATAAAAATTGTTTTTAAATATTTAAAAAATATTTGTGATGCATTTTGAGTAATTATTTTTAAATTTTTAAATGCTTATTATTTATTTTTGAGAGAGAGTGAGTGACAGAGCATGAGCAGGGGAGGTACAGAAAGAAAGGGAAACATAGAATCTGAAACTAATAAGCCATGAGATCATGATCTGAGCTAAAGTCAGATGTTTAAATGACTAAGCCAACCAAGTGCCTCATAAATTCTTGAAATGAATAAGTAATGTATACATTTATTACTATCATTATTTTCAGCATGTAGATGTTCAGTTGCTTCAGCAACGTTTGTTGAAAAGACTACCTTTGTTCCATTATATGGTTTTTGCTCCTTTATCAAAGATTAGTTGACTATATTTATGTAGGTATTTTTCTGTGCTCTCTATTCTCTTCTACTGATCTGTTCATCTATTATGTTACCAATGCCACACTGTTTTGATAGCTGTAGCTTTACAATAAGTCTTGAAGTTGAGCAGTATCAATATTTCAATTTTGTTCTTCTTTAATATTGTCTTGGTTATTATGGGTTTTTGCCTCTCCATATAATTGTAGAATTAGTTTGCCAATATCCATGAAATAATTTGCTGCAATTTTGATTAAGATTGCACCAAATCTGTAGATCAAGCCAGGAAGAACTAGAATCTTGACAATACTGAGAATTCCTATCTAAACATGAAATATCTCTCCATTTGTTTGTTTAATTGTCTTCAGAGTTTTGTGATTTTTCTCATGTAGGTCATGCCAATATTTTGTTAGACTTATATCTATATCTTTTTTGGAGAATGATAATGTAAATGGTCATGTGGTTTCAATTTCAAATTCCACTTGTTCATTGATGACATATAGGTAAGCTAGTAAAAGTTTTTCATTAACATTTTATCCTACAACCTTGCTATGTTCATGTATACATTCGAGGAAGTTTTTAGTTTTGTTTTAAGTTTGGGTTTATTTGCTCATATTTTCTTTTTTTCAGATTTTCTTATTTATAATTTTTTGCCTTTCCACTTTATAACTTTTGTTATTTGTCGGGTCTAGCTGCCCTGGCCGGCAGGGCGTAAAGCCTTGTGGGTTCGTTCCTGAGGGAGGGAGAGAGAAATAGGGCAGGAAGGGGACTGACAGAGAGTGAGGCAAGACAAGTGATTTCCGATCAAGCCCCCCTTTATTAAGAAAATAATTCACTCTTATATAGGGTTTGAGGCGGGGAACTGACCCAGGTTGGTTGCCAGGTAACAGAGTCAAATGATTATTAGAGAAAGGAGAAACCGAAACTGAAACTCCTGACACAGCATCAAAAGAAGCGCCCAGACTTGCCTCTGCAATGCTGGGGAGGGGAAGCTTAGTGCTGCATAAAACAGAGTGTGGTGTGATCTTTTGTTCATTTTGGCTTATTTTCTCGTCTGGCCCAGTATGACTGTCTCTGAATCCCGGACCAGGAAATGCACTCTCCTCGCCTCCAGATGTAAATCTTGTTTTCCTTGGTTGCTCCCTGGAGAGCAATATGTCCTTGCCTGAGGCGGCCAAAACTCGGCGGCCCCCAACAGCTATTCCTTATTCCTCTCATATATACAATCCAATCAGTGATAACTTGTTGGGTCCCTGAGTCACTGACTCAGTATGGACAATATGAATTCTGTAATTAAGGCCCAGCCTCACTTGTACTGAAATTATTGAAGGCATACTGCCTCTACTCATCCAGCCATTAGAGTACTACCCTTTCCAAAAGATCTTCTGCCATGTTGAAGCATTGTTTGTAGCATATTGGATAATAGTCTACCAAACTAGAACCAGCCAATTAAATCCTTAGGCATTCACAAAATGAAAAAAATATATATGAAATTGCTACAAATGACTAAAGCATATATATACATACATATATGTGAAACATGTATTACATAAAAAGTATAGTGACAAAAATGAATTTTAACTCATAGTGAATGTATACTGTGACCACATTTTGAAACAAAAATATATATATTTATATATCTTAAACTACATAGAAAAAATATCTAGAATGTAGTACAACATGCTCTTAAAAGACTACTTAAGAGTTAGAAAGGGATGGACAGAAAGCAAATGGAGAGATGAGGGGAATTTTTACTATTGTATATAATGGTAATGATTGGGGTTTTTAATGTTTTCTTTTTGTAAAAAAGAAAAAAAACAAATTAATGGTTCTTCCATTTACTGTTTAATAAAATCCCAATATTTGTAATGTCTTCAACAGAACTACTGAAGTTTACAAAAAGAAACCAATATAAAGAATGTTTAAATTAACTTTATGAGTATGTTATGCCTTTTAAATTGTTTTCCTGTGTTTTCTAAATCATTAATAAAAGGAAAAGAAGGATGTGTAACTGGCTTTATCTTCCACAATTATATCAGTAGACTAAGACACATTTTTTTAGAATAAATCACTGCTGTTAGGTATACATAAAAGTATGTGTGGTTAGTCATATATGTATACAAAATGCTCTTAATATCAACGTATTTGAAAATGGAACTTTCAGTGACCTTACGATCATGACTCAACAATATGGCCAAACGGTAAACTTTTGCATTAAACATTATCTTCGTAGGCAACCATCTAGTGTGATGTGTCCTCTAGACTTTACGTATGAGGGAATATATATTTCCTGCCATGTTTTTGTTCAAGTAGAAACTGCAATGTTTTTGTTCAGTTTATTTATTTTGTGGCGCACAAACAATGAAGACAGCAGAGTGCTGTAGCAAAGGCATCTGACGGGAAGACTGTTTTATAAAACCCTTCTCTGCTCTAATCAAAACTGTGTGTGCATGTGTGTCTGTGACTGTGTGTGTGTGTGTTTGTGTATGTGTGTGTCTAACACTGAGAAAGGAAAAGATCATATTATATATAGCTTCACATCCCTGGCACTTATTTAATCCTTATGATAACAAAATAAGTAACTGTTATCTTCATGTTATAGATGAGGAAGCGGAAACTCAGAGAAGACAGGTCTGATTGATGTTAAATGTTTGGTTCTTTCATGATATTTAATAGGTTTTGTATCAGCAGCCTCCTGCAGAACAAACACTTACCTCCTGCTGCCCCTTGGCTACTGACCTCCAATTTCTCTGCCCCTGGTAGGGTCCTGACTTCCCAAGTTTATCATCCTACATTAAAATGTACTATCCTTAATTTGGTGCAATATCTTATTGGATACTCAATTTTAGGAAAATAAATTTCTTTTTTTTCCTGTTTTTTAATTTATTTTTGAGAGAAAGAGAGAGACAGCACAAGCAGAGGAGAGTCAGAGAGAGAGGGAGACATATAATCTGAAACAGGCTCCAAGCTCTGAGCTAGCTGTCAGCACAGAGCCCAATGCGGGGCTCGAACTCACTAACTGTGAGATCATGACTTGAGCCAAAGCTGGATGCTTAACCGACTGAGCCACCCAGGAGCCCCCGGAAAGTAAATTTCTCAAAGAACTTTACAAATGATGCATTCTCATTCGGTCATTTTAGGGTTATTTTTTTTCATAACATCTTAACATTTGAGCAGGCAGTGTGGTGAATTTCTCACCATATTTAAAAATAAAGTTTAACTACATCTCTAAAATTATAATATCATTCAATGTAATAACCATAATAACAAAAAAATTCTAAGTATGCCAAAGACTTATTGAGAGGGATAAATCTCTAATGGCAAGTTTCAGTCATGAGAGTAAATTGCTTGGATAAATAATTTAAGACATAGTATCTTACTTGGCTGTCCTCGAATCATAGTATATTTGTTACTATTGATTATAATTTATCATTTTTATATTTATTACTCACATAAAACACCTAGTTCTGTGACAAAATTCTGTGGGAAGCATAGAATGCCCTTTGTTGACACATATTCTATCAAAATAAATGTTAAAAATTGTTAAACACAGAGTGACAGCCAAAGTAAGTTAATATTATGAATTTGAGCTAAGACATTCTCCCCACCTGTTGAACCTAAAAATATTCTTTCAAAGAAAAAGTGTTTTATTATGGGTTCAAGTTTAGAAGAAATGTGTTTTTAGCATTTGTGCAGAAAAAGTAAGTCCTTTAGAAACACAGATTTCTGAATTTTAGCATTTCTTGGCAGTATATAAAGATTAGTTTGAGAACCCACAGTGGTAGTTCCAAAAATGTTGGTAATTTAAAGTAATCAAACATGTCTGGGATATACTTCAAAGGTTGGTTAAACATCTTATAAAATTCATTAGCAAATCCATCTGGACCAGGGTCTTTTCCAGATGGGAAACTTTCATTACCGCCCATCATTTTTCATGGTTTATTATAAGTATAGTTTTGTTTCGGGAGGGTTGCCGATAGATGTGTATAATAAATAAAGCAACACAGTTGTTTAATATTCATTTGAGAGATCCTCCTGTATAGCCACATATGCAATCACATATAAAAATAAAGAATGCTATGTTGTTGAGTCTGAATTAACATAGAAATTTTCTTTTTATTTGTAAACTTAATTTTTAGTATTATTTAATACTAAAATCAGATTAGGATTAATGACACTATGGATCATAATCAAACTCTAAATTTGCAAGCCCAGTCTATATTTATCCATGTGTAGATAGTATGACAGTCCTGAAGTAGAATTTCACCCACAAATATGTTCAGTTATGATTCAGAGATATGTACATTTTTATTTCAACTGGTGAAAAGTGATTATGCATTAGTTAAAACTATACAATCTTTTCTTTTACTTTGACAACACCATTAATACCTGATACTGAGCTGTAGCATTCTGAATATAATATCTAAACTCTCAAAGAATGTGAAGCTCTTACAAATTGGTGCCTTAAGAGACAGTCATTCTGGGCGCCTGGGTGGCTCAGTCGGTTAAGCCTCCGACTTCGGCTCAGGTCAGATCTCACGTTCATGGGTTCAAGCCCCGCGTCAGGCTCTGTGCTGACAGCCAGCTCAGAGCCTGGAGCCTGCTTCCGGTTCTGTATCTCCTTCTCTCTCTGCCCCTCCCCCTCTCATGCTCTGTCTCTGTATCAAAAATAAATAAAACATTAAAAAAAAAAGAGACAGTCACTCTGAATTAATTGGTAGGGAAAGAAAACATTCAATAGCATATAGTATCAATTATTTGAATATTTGTTCAATAAAATTTGAGAAATATGGATGAATACTTATTTTAATCCAGGAGTGTAGATAAGAATTTAGAAGGGGAGGTAGAATGCAATCCAGAAACTGAATTATAGTTGAGTGAAGTAAAAGAAGCTTGTTCTAAGTGCAAAGGTGGCTAAAGCAGGGTGTTTAACTGTCCTCGGATATTATAAAAAGCTCCAGAGATGCACAGATGCTGAAAATGTTTGTCTGGCATATGCCAAAGGAAGAAGACCATCACAGGCAAAAGGAACTGCGTGTGAAGACACAGAGCATCTTGCATCCAGAAACTTGCAAGTTGTCTCTTTTTCGTTACAATGGCAATAAAATATTGGTTTGATTAATTTATTCCCCCTCCAATTAGTGAAATATAGAAATGAGAATTTAAAAAGAACACATCCTATTCCTCTTATACCATGGAAGAGAACATGTACTAAAGCAGACACTGGTATGTTGGGGGCATATGACTTAAGTGAAGATTTATCAGGTGTGTTCAAAAATACATTTAAGTCAGTGCTTCTGATGAAAAAACTAAACAGGCCAAAATGTACCACTGGCAGCACTTTACTTAGGCTTGAAATGTTAGCTAGGGTCAAGCAACATTAGGCAAGGACATTTAACTGAGCTGTAACCTACTTTCCCTCTAGAGCTGAGCTGATGTCTTTTATTATCCCAAGAAATCTGTTATAATAAATTCAGTGGAGGTGTTCTCTTACTCATGTCTTTTTTTCCCCATAGAGCATAAGGCACGGTTGGTTTACACAGCTCAATCTCCTTCACGGCCTGGGGACATTCTGGTATAGTAGGAGAATTGTTCTTTTATAGAAAAACACATGCACACATACCTACACACACACACAGACACACACACACACACACACACACACACAGCTGTTTCATTCACTGTTGTCAGAAGCAATTTGTTCTAAAGGGAGGGAGGTGAGTAATGAGTGCCTGCACTAATTCACACTTTAGAAAGGATGCAGATGGGTCATTTGATTACATATTACAATTGCCCTTCAAATGGCAGCATACCCAAAGGTAGGAAGACAGTATTACCAGAGGGGAAGCAGCTTTTATCTTAGAGACCAAATCTCTTCTACTGTTGGGACTGATGAGCAAACTCATCTCAGCCCAGGGAGAGTAATGTAGGCTCTCAACAGCCAGTGTTGGCTAATGGAACCTAATGAAGAACAGTGGACTTCAAAGCTGGGACACATAAGAGCAGAAGGTCACCCTCCTCAGTATCAGACTGGAAATCATTCCAATCTCATGGTGCCTCTGTTGTGGAATGCCAGTGACTCTGAGCCATTCTTGAGGGAAATACATCAACCCTACATATTGGAACAAGTTTTATCCTGAGTGCCTTTTAAACTGACCCTCCTTCACTATTTGCATTTGGTGAAATTGGTAATTAAGGAGGTTCATAGGTAAATACTTCCCAAATTCAATTTTGCTGAGCAGGAAATGTCAATAGGTATATTTGGAGAAACGAAGGGACTTTGATAGTCCAACTGGTTTGAGGAACGTCTGAGTTCTCAGAACAAATTAAATAAGTTAGATTGCAGGACTTCTCAAAGATTTCTTTCAAATGTTTATATAAATCTTGAATCTCTAAAAAAAAATAAGAAATGGTGAATATTTCTCAAACTGTTTAAAAGTGGAATGATTTCTAAGAAGTTGTGTGAGCATTTCCTTGGGAACTGGTGAGTTGAGAAGTTCTGGTTTAATATTAATGCTAATCAACTAATATTAACTCACAAGATTCACATCGATTCTGTATGTCTTGAGTTAACACCAAGAATATGTATTTTTAAGACACTCATCAATGAGTCTTCTTAGCCAAACTACAGATTCAAACAAAGAGCAATCTCTATGACTAAATATTTTATTCAAGTTTTTTTTTCAAGTTAAGGGCTGAGGGTGACAAGAGAAAAGTTGGATGTTCTTGATCCTTCAGATCTCATGAAAAGAAAAAGGATAATAGCAGCAAGAGTTGGGATGAATAGATACGCTCTTTAAGGGTTTCTATTAAATGATAATTATTCTTGAAGATCTAACATTGTAAGTTTTTATAAGTTAGGTTATAGCATAATCTGTTGCAACTTGATCTCATGATCAAATTGGCTGAGCATCTACTCTCTATAGACATTTACTACAAATGGTTTAGCACTGGAGATGGCAGAGGATGTGAGTTTATGTGAGATTTGGTGAAGCTTGAGAGGGTAAAATCAAACATAAAGCATCAAAGGAGTAGTGTTGAGAAAAGTCAACATAATAAAAATCAGACTATGGTTATGCTCTACCATGTGCAATGGGAAAGAATGAAAAGGAGATTTAGAGCCTGACAGAGGAAAAGTGGAAAGGCTTTGTGGAATAATTTGAGCACAGTTTTGAAGAAATGGGACACGGTGAGTAGAAGCGCATCATAGTTTGAAGAGACAATTAAAAAAAATAATAATATATAGGAAGAGAGGTGCAGGACCTGTTCAGTAAAGAAATAGTTTTATGTTATTGGATTATAGGATCATGAGAGGGTTGGCAGCTTGTAAATTAGGTTAATGTCAGATCATGGAAGATCTTGAATACAATATTAAAAGACATGAAATTCCCTTTGTAGATATTGACACACTTCTGAAATTTGGAAGATGTTCTTGTAAAGGACAAAATTAGAAAACTTAGGAGGAGATGAACAACAATGGGACAAACTCCTGACCAGACTCAGAGTGGAAAATAAAACCAAATTATAAGGTCTTAACTTCTTCCTGTATAAGTTATTAGTAAGCAACGCAAGTGACAGTCCCTGTTAGGTCACTCAGAGATGTGTTAAGCCACAAACTTCATTTGTATCAAATCAAATCAGCCTAGCTAAACAGTCTTAATAGCATGCTACATATTTTGAAGAGCTCTGACATCTGCACTGAGGAAAGTTGTAGTTTGTATCTTATAACATTTTGCTAACATTTTTTAACATTTTAACGTTTTGCTATATTTAGCAAAATATACATACAGCTACCTTATAAAGTTGTTGTGGCACACATGCACAATTTCACTAATTATTGCCACATCACAGTGCAGAGGATCCAAACATTGCTCCTTAATGACTTAGCAATTGTGTCACAGCATCGCTAAGTTAGGACAAACACTGAACAACTGCCTTTATCAACAACGAAGAATTACCTCCTGAAAGCTTAGATATTGTCAACAATGATACCTGCATACTGACAAAATAACATGCTATTTCTATTTCGTTCTTAAGTAAGCACAGTCACTTACCAATGACATGTATGCACCCGTTGGGGATTGCACATCTTGGGCTACACAAACCTGGGATTCAAAGTCAACACTACTATTTGTATATCCTGTTTCACGTTGATTTCCATGCAATGTTTGTTTTTTTTTTATCATGGCACTCACACACCCAGGCTTCATAAAAATATTGACATAATTAAAAGACATATAGCACTATTTAATGTTGAAATAAATGTTGAAACTGACTACTTCAGTTTGTGCAGGATTGTTGTTTCTCTCGAAAATATTGAATACTTCAGGGCACTTCTGAGAGCTCAGTGTGGTACAAGGTGTCTTGGCACACGGATTGGGGAACATGGTCATAGTGCTTACATCTGGCTAGGATACAAAAACAACAGATGATGACTGGATGAGTGGATAACATGTGTTTCAAAGTACAGGAAAATGACCTATGAACAGGCAGAAATAACAAGAGGCAGCCTTGCCATAGGTAACATGAAGCTTACAAACATTACAGTAAAAAGATTTGAGGCTCATATACATCCAAGCAATACTTCCCATTCACTGACGTCTGCAACAAAGCTAGTGTCATCAAGCAACCACATGCCACCCCTATATAAGGTGGTTCTTACTCCACCAAGTTTGGTTCATTCTTAATGGCCAGAATTAGGGTATTTTTGATTTAGAGTCCTTAGTAATCTCTCATTAACACTGTTAATACTTGAGCAATACTGCTTATAGTTAAATAGCAGTTTTTAAACATTGGGAATAGTTTAGATTGTGCAAGAGGTTTAACCCTTCACCTTATTTTTCCTATGAGAAGTTAATTTTCTTTTAGTCCTCATTCAGACATTTGGAATGAATGCATGTCTGCATACCAGTCTCTTAACAACTGCCCTTTAGTGTCTGCCTGATGAAAAAAAAATTAAAAATGCACTCCTTCCATTTGCAGGAACCATCTCTGGGGTGTGTACTTGAAAATACAATTTTTCTGGGTACATGGCATACATCCAAAATCTGTAACCAACTTTTTAACTCTCTGACAGTTTGGGAAAATATATTTAAAAGAAGTTTTGACTTTAGAAAAACTATATCCTGTGTTAATCTACCTCTGTTATAAAGTGCTACTACGCTTGTGAATAATAAAGCCAAATCACTTGTTTTATCACTATATTTAGTAGTGATGAACCCTTTGAGCACAGGCTACTGTTCTTCCATGTATATTCCATAATTTCAATTTTTGGAATTTTGAGCTCCTCACATATACCTTTGGAGGCATAACCCAATCACATCATAACCCAATCACATCATAACCCAATCGAATCCTAAATGTCCTTTTGTCCCCCTATCCTATGAATTCTATTTAGTGTTAGTCTCAGAAACACATTTTCACAGATTGAGGAGATGTTTGATTACGAAAGGTCAAGGCAAAATACCAGCATATTTAACCAATACATTTTTGCAGACTGTTTATAGAAATTATCTGAGTTGCATAGCAACAGTCTTTTTAATTACTATTTGCTATCCAGATTTTAATAATTTAATTAGTATTTTTTGCTTCATTAAATTGCTACAACCAGTATATTTAATGAATTCAACTCATGGCATGTTTTTAAAAGATTTTTTCACATGTTGCTGTGCAACCCAGAATAGGAACCATATTTATCTTCTATTCAGATGTAATATAACAGACAGAAAATATATTCCTTTTAGGTAAATATAACTTGTTTTCTAATATGAAAAAGAAAGAGTTAATTAGAGATTTGGGGAAAATGCACATGCGTTTAAAATTACACCATATTCAGAGAAATGAGAAAGTTCACAATGGGGTTTTTCCGTTTTGGTTTTGTTTTAAGATAAGAAAAATAAATTTGCATAATAAAATACTCCTTCAATTCTTTGTAATAAAGTTATTTAAAGTTTTTATTTAAATTCCAATTAGTTAACATACAGTGTACTATTAGTTTAAGGAGTACAATTTAGTGATTCAACACTTGAATACAATACCCAGTGCTCATCCTGGTGCACACCTTAATCGCCATCACCTATTTTACCCATCTCTGCCGCACTTCCCCTCTGATCCCCATCAATTTATTTTCTACAGTTAAGAATCTTGGTTTGTCTGTCTCTTCTTTTTGTCCCTTTGCCTGTTGGTTTTGTTTCTCAAATTCCACATATGAGTGAAATATATGGTATTTGTCTTTCTCTGATGGCATAATACTCTCTAGCTCCATCCATGTCATTGTAAATAGCAAGATCTCATTGTTTTCCATAGTGTTCATATATACCAAATCATTATCCATTCATCAGTTGATGGACATTTATGGCTATTGTAGATAGTGCTGCAGTAACATTGGGGTGCATGTGTGCCTTTGATTTACTATTTATTTTTGTATTCTTTGGGTCAATACCTAGTAGCACAATTGTTAGTTGCCCTCTTGAAGTACTCAGGGAACTACTGTAAATTGATTATTATTGTAAATTGATATATGACAAATGTTTGAAGATTCACTTTCTTTTCACTTCTAAAATGTTCTTAGTGCATAATGATTAGAATTGGGCGCTTTATATCAAGAGCATTCTTACCCCACAACCTCACACTCTATGTCTCCACCTGAAAGTCTCATAAACACCTTAAACTCAACATGGTCGAAATGGAATTCTTTATCCCTCCAATCCTCAGAGCTTTTGTCTCATAGTCTTCCCTCTATTAAAAAATTACTTCAATGTCTATACAAATACTCAATCCAATGACCTAAGTATATTCTTCAATTCCTTTTTTTCCTTTACCCTCTAATAATTCTAATAATTGCTGTTTGTTCTACCTCCAAAATATATCTAAAATCAGGTAACTTCTCTCTATCTTTTCTGCCACCTACCTGTACCAAAACACCATCATCTCAAGATATGATCATTGTCAAGTTGTTTCCCTGAATCCGCATATTATCTGTATTCTACTCTTATACCCAGATACTAAAGAAATCTTTATATGGCATATTAGATATACAACCTCCTGCCCTCAGCCTACTCCCTTCTGTGACTTACTTTTGCTCTTAGAATCAAATTCATCCTTCAGTCTTTGCCCTAACCTGTCCCTTCCTTACTCTCTAATGTCAGCACAGTATACCCTAGTTCACCACACTCCAGCCAAATTGACCTTTTTTTGTCTCTTTGAATGTTCTAGCTTTTTGTCACCTCACAACATTTGTAGTTGCCCTTCTCACAACCTAGAACACTCTTCCTTCCCTTCTTTTCAGCACTTGGCTAGTTATTATTCCCAATATCTTCTACTTAAAAACACCACCTTTTCATGGACCTCTTCCCTGACATCCTCATCAAAATATTCTCATTTCCCTATTCTTGCTAACTCTCACACTTGTTGTCACAATTTTGTAGTTATATTGTTTTACTTATTTACTTGTTTATAATGTACTCTTCCACTGAAATATAAAGGTCTTGAAGACAGAAACCTTAACTGGTAATTTCACCATTGTTATCCAAACAAAGATTGAAAAATTGTAGGAAATAAGTACATATTTATTGAATGACTTCTTAACAAATAAAGTGTACAAGAAACTGGTAGATGTGAATTTCAGTATAACAACTGTGAAAAATGAGAACATTTGAAGGGCAATGCACATTAACTAATTTATTTTATTTTTATAGCTTATTGTCAAGTTGGTTTTCATATAACACCCAGTGCTCATCCCAACAACAGCCCTCCTCCATGCCCATTACCAATTTTCCCCTCTCCCACATCCACATCAACCCTATTTCTTCTCAGTATTTAAGAGCCTCTTATGGTTTGCCTCCCTCCCTCTCCTTAACTATTTTCTCCTTCCCCTCCCCCATGGTCCTCTGTTAAGTTTCTCCTGTCCCATTTATGAGTGAAAACATATGGTATCTGTCTTTCTCTGCCTGACTTATTTCACTTAGCATAACACCCTCGAGTTCCATCCATGCTGCTATCAGTGGCCAGATTTCATTCTTCTCATTGCCATGTAGTATTCCATTGTATATATAAACCACATCTTCTTGATCCATTCATCAGTTAATGGACATTTAGGTTGTTTCCATGATTTAGCTATTGTTGCAAGTGCTGCTATGAACATTGGGGTACATGTGCCCCCCATGGATAAGCACTCCTGTATCCCTTGGGTAAATACCCAGCAGTGCTATTGCTGGGTAATATGGGAGTTCTATTGTTAATTTTTTGAGGAACCTCCACACTGTTTTCCAGAGTGGCTGCACCAGTTTACATTCCCACCAACAGTGTAGGAGAGTGCCAGTTTCTCCATATCCTCGCCAGCATCTAAAGTTTCTGATTTGCTCATTTTAGTTACTCTGACTGGTGTGAGGTGATATCTCAGGGAGGTTTTGATTTGTATTTCCCTGATGATGAGTGACATTGAGCATCGTTTCCTGAGTCTGTTGGCCATCTGGAGTTTGGTAAGTTCCTTAAAGATTTTGAATCTAGCCCTTTATCTGATATTTGCAACTATCTTTTCCCATTTCATCAGTTGCCTGTTAGTTTCATTGATTGTTCCCTTTGCAGTGCAGAAGCTTTTATCTTGATGAGGTCCCAATAGTTCATTTTTGCTCTTGATTTCCTTACCTTTGGAGATGTGTCAAGTAAGAAATTGTTGTGGTTGAAGTCAAGGAGGTTGGAGCGCCTGGGTGGCTCAGTCGGTTGAGCGTCTGGCTTCAGCTCAGGTCATAATATCACAGTTTGTGGGTTCAAGCCCTGCGTCAGGTTCTGTGCTTAGACCTAGCTTGGAGCCTGGAGACTGCTTCAGATTCTGTATCTCCCTCACTCTCTGACCCCCCCCTGCTCATGCTGTCTCTCTCGGTCTCTCAAAAATAATAAAATTTTTTTAAAAATCAAGTCAAGGAAGTTGTTTCCTGCTTTCTCCTCTAGGGTTTTGATGGTTTCCTGTCTCACATTCAGGTCCTTCATCCATTTTGAGTTTATTTTTGTGTATGGTGTAGGAAAGGGGTCTAGTTTCATTTTTTGCAGTTCTCCCAGCACCATCTGTTAAAGAGGCTGTCTTTATTCCATTGGATACTTTTTCCTGCTTTGTCAAAGATTGATTGGTCATATATTTGTGGGTCCAATTCTGGGTTATCTATTCTATTCCATTGGTCTATGTGTTTGTTTTTGTG
>NC_043712.1:57732863-57768488 GCF_006229205.1 Suricata suricatta
GCGAGCACACACAGGCGTGCACAGACACATTCCTTGTTTGAGGTTTGTCTTTCCCCAACCACTACCCGCCTACCATATTATCACACGTTCTCTAACAATTAAAATCATTTATTCTTTTGGCAAAGACCAGTTCTTTTTCTCCTGCAAAGATAAAGTGTTCACTTTTATTGTCTCTCTCATTATGGCGCATTTATCTAAATGGAATTAATATAGTCCCTACCACAGGTTTCCTTAGCTGATTGCTTGCAAGTTTGAAAAATGTTAATATTCAAGGACATTAAAACCAGAATAAAAGAAATTAGATCTTTTCAAATAGAAGATATTTTAGCGTGCGGTCTCATAAAATAAAATAAACATTCTAAAAAATGAAGCCTATAAACATCAGGAAGATGGATAAGTTGACACCTCATTCTGCATATCTCTGTTTAATAATATTATATTTCATTTCTCGTGCTAAGAAAACAGCCATTACCCAAAGCAGCCACTCGTAAACAGGCCTTGTGAACAGATTGCATCCTTGTTGGTGGTATGATAATTGAAATAAGTTTTCCAGTCTTTTATGAGAAAATACCAGATGTATAAAATACCTATTAATCAACTCACTCACTTTTGCAAACATAAGTTTCAGTACTGATGGCTACTAAAGAATAAATTCTGCATGGAAAAGAGAATTGTGAGAAAATACCAAAGAATTAGCTAAGTGATTCATTTGTGGGCTGTTTCTGAGTTTCTATTGATGGCAGTATGGGCAGTATAATCATCAGCCCCTTGAGGACAGACTTATGAGCATCACGCTCAGTATTTTCCACTGTTTATCCTAAGATGAGGAGAACAGGGCAAAAGTGATTGTCATAGAGTACTTGAAAATGTAGTGTACCATCTATTCTCACCAATTATATCTACTCTCTTCATTTATGTTTCCAATAAATTTCCCCTTGTCTATCATTTTTTAAAACATAGTATTTAGTGTCAGTACTTGACAATGCCATTAAACCAAGTCTTTCCAAGTTCCAACAACAATATCTTTGCACCATACCCCACCACATCCTTTCAAATACAACTAATGGAATAAGAAAAATTGGAGACAGAAAAAAAAGGTGATGAAAATGAGGATAGGGAATCTAGCCTAGAAAACATTAAGATGAAACGGGTTTGCCCAGAACTGCTCTTGAACATATTGGCATTTTGGCTTACACTGTCCTTAAAAGCCTTTTCCCTCATACAAAAGATGAAAGAATTTGCATTCCTAGAGAAAGAAAAGGTAATTTTAGTAAACATGATTTCTTTTTTCTGGTTGACTCAAGACTTTAAATATATTCCCTTTACAGCAATCTCTAGAGTTGAGACCACCTGCCTTACTCGGATCTTGATGTTTCCATGTGTCAAGTCCAGGCTTTAGCTGGTGAAGTTTACTTTTATTCAGCCCAGTGTTTTGGGTTAAGTAGATGGTTTCTTTTACTGTTTTTTTTTTTTTACTCTTGAAAATCAAGAGGCAAATGGTTTTATCTACTTACCAAATTTGCATGTATAGAATTTATAGAAAATATATTTTACAATATCATCTCAAACTCAGAAAATTACAGCCCTCCCTTCTGGTATTCCTTTCATTCTATGTCTGTTAAATTCTGGATATTTAGGGCGAATACTGGGGGACCATTTCTGACTTGAAGCCTATTCGCTGTACAAAAATCACTAAGGCATACACTAGTCAAAGCTATAAGGTTGATGATGTTTTTCCTTAAGTCTTCTCACATCACTTTTTATAAGTTTATCTTCCCTAGCCACCTAGTAACCTCTAATTGACTGCTTTCATTTGGGACATTCTGGCCAAAGCCTGATCCTCCAAAACCCATCTATCCTAGTCAGTTTCTCCAAACCTTTTTTCTCCTCTACATCAATCTAAATTTACTATTCCTGAGTCTTTCCTGGCAATAATCACCTGGAGTTTATATCTTTACTCAAAGATGGATGCTCTAATGGTGAAACCATTAAGTTTCCCAGAAGGCTGGCATAGGTGATACTTTCCTAAGGGCTTTAGAACTTCTATATTTTTGATGAGATCAAGGGGAGTCCCATCAATTCACTCGCAAAAGGGTCACCTATTTTATTTTTTTTATTTTTTAATGCTTATTTATTTTTGAGAGAGAGAGAGACAGAGTGCAAGCTGGAGAGGAGCAGAGAGAGAGGAAGACACAGACTCCAAAGCAGGCTCTAGGTTCTGATCTACCAACACAAAACCTGACATGGGACTCGAACTCACGGATCACGAGATCATGACCAGAGCCAAAGTCGGACGCTTAACCGACTGAGCTACCCAGGCACCCTTTGGGTCATCTATTTTAGACCAGACTAACTCTGAACAAATGATCCAATATCTCCACTTGAGCTTCCAGTTTTCTCAGGCTTCATACTAAATATCTTCAGGTACATTCATTGAATGATGGAAAGAAAAAAAAAAGCTGAGTACATTATAAAAAGCCAAGCATCTAGAAAAATGTCCTGTTAAGTCCATGACTAAATTATCTTATAGAAACAGTTGTACAGCCCTCTGTCCTACATTTTCAAATGTTTTCCTTTGCTGTGTCTACTTGAATTGCCTCTGTAGGTTTTCTCTTTCTTGCATGGTTTCTTATAATGGAAAGAATCTGGTCTCTAAGACCAGAAGCTAGGTTTTAGTCCCAAACCTGGCAATCAAGGTTGGAGAATTTTGCCAAGTCATTTTTATCATCCTGATCCTCAAGTGTCCCTTTGCAATAAATGAGAATTTTGTATTAGTTCAATGCTTGGGATTGGATAAGAAGGGCACAAATGTCTTAGGCAAGGACACTGGAATCATCTGGTGGAGATAGAGGGCATTTATCAAACCAAGGGCCCTTTTCCTAACTGACCACAGGAGATTCTAGAATGCTCCCCCCAGCCTTTGAGAATCACTGTTACAATGAACAAAGTCCATAAATGTTATGGAAAATCAGGCCTTTGAAAATTATATTATATAATATATATTATACACATATATAGATATGATATATATATATATATGAGTTATAAATTCCCAACTCCAGAGAAATTCATTGACACAAAATATTGGAAGAAATTTTAACTGAACATCTTTCTCAAAAGAAGCTGAACTTCTAGTGTCTCATTAAGACATATTTAGTTGAACTTACAGCTGTATAACATAAAACCCATTCCTAAAAGCAGTAAGTCTTATTGTTATTCTACCACTGTCCAGTCTTACTTTGCTAAGAAACATTTTGTGAAAGAAAGGTGAGTTAGAAAGCCTTCTAAAATTATACTTATTGACCATAAAAAGGCTTAAATTATTATACTTCTCAATATAATTCTGACCCCTTAATGCCTTCCAAATATAAGCTATTATTACCATTTCTAAAATGTGACATCACTGCAGCCGGAGGCTTGACGGCTTTTGTAAAAATACAGCATCCTCAACTGCTGCTCTTTGTCTTTTTTTTTTTAATAGAAGCCTGCCATGAATTAAATGAAAAACTAACCAGAACAGCAATACAGATTACTAACCATAATAGTCAACTTCAAATGTTTATCCTGGGGTTTCAGATGATGTCATAAACTACTACTGCAAATTTAATAGTATTGATGCCTGGAAGCTAAGCTATGATAGTATGTTTAATTTCACTAAGATGTAAATTACACACTTCAGCCTTGTGTAGTATGGACTACTGTCACTTTCAGTTCTTATTTTTGCAGCTGTCAGGCATTGTAATCTTTATGACTGTTTTGCTTATCTAAAAGACAGATGAAGCTTTTTAAAATATATGTGTGCGTATATGATTAATCACACACATGTGTTCATATGTATGTATATATACCAAAAATAAAATAATATGTATTAGTTTATTTCTTACTCTGCCTTATTCTTTAAATTCTTTCATTACCATATTGCCAAAACACCAACTATTTTATTTTTTAAATTTTGTTTATGTTTATTTATTATTGAGACAGAAACGGAGCATGAGAGGCAGAGGGGCAGAGAGAGAGGGAGACAGAATCTGAAGCAGGCTCCAGGCTCTGAGCTGTCAGCACAGAGCTTGACATGGGGCTTGAACCCATGGACTGTGAGATCATGACCTGAACCAAAGTTGGACTGAGCCACTCAGGCACCCCAAAACACCAATAATTTTAATGGACGAGTAAATGATCTTCTACTAGCATTGTATGTGCTTTTTTTTTTTTCCTAATACATAAGTCCCTCTATCTCAAGAAGTTTCATTTCAGGAAAAAACAAAAACAACAACAGCAATTCTTAAGGCCACCTGTTCTTAATGCTCCTGCTAGTTTTGATAGAGTTGACATCTTATCTGCCCTAGTACACTAATTTTTTAAATATCTTGTATAAACATTTGGATGGGGTTTTTTTGTTCTTTTTTTTTTTTTTTTTTTTTTTTTTTTTTTTTTTTTTTTTTTTTTTTTTTTTTTTTTTTTTTTGTCTATCACTCTTTAAACTAAAGAACAGAGGGTTTAGTGATTAAGTGCTTGGGCTTGGGAAATGAAAACCAAATCTCCTGTCTCTGAATCATATCTCATCTAGTTTACAAAACTACCATGTGCTCAATATGTAAATTGAAAGTACAACTATATATTATCTATAAACTTCTGGCCATATAATGAGACTTACTTTCCTCTATCTTTCTTCCTTCTTTTCAGAGCTTTTCATTACACCTAGAAATCTTAACAAAGACATTTAACTTTTCCAGAATTTGTTTCAACCCATCAAAAGAGGAGATTTTGCAGGTCATCTCCAGGTGTCTTTTCAGTTTGACAACATATGTTCAAGGACTTAAATATTAATAAGTCTATTACTGTATATTTTATATACCCAAAATATTATGAGGAGGAGAAAGAAAGAGAGAAATGTAAAGGATAAATTAGGTTATTCAGAAGGTCCAGGTATAAGCAAAAGTAAGGAGCTTTGTTCTGGGGATGGTAAATAAAACAGCTTATGTAGAAGTCAACAAAAGTCAAACAAAAAAGATTTGGGGATTTATCTTATAAATGGAGAGGCAGCTAGGGTCTTCTGTAGAGGCAGGGGTGGAAGGACACAAAGATTGTCATTTTCATTTAAAAATGACAATGTGATAGTATAATTTTATTCATCTTTAGGATTCTGACAATTAATCAGGGCAGTGTCATTTCTCCCATAGAGTCTTATAATAGAATGAACCTAGAATAAGACACAAAATCTGGGTTCTAGTCCCAGATCTGTCAATCATTGGTTGAAGCATTTCAGAAAGTCATTTTTATTCTCAAATGTCCACTAGAGAAAAAATGAGGAATTTGTATTGTCAGTGTTTGGGATTGAATTAAAGGATCATCAATCTCTAAGGCAAGAACATTATAATCATCAGGAGGAGAAAACAAAGGAAAAAGAAAACAGGAAAAGAGCTTGAAATCTGATGTTACTAGAAAAGAAATAAAGGGTAAAGGTAAGGGAAGTCTAAACAAAGAATAATAGGTTTTGATATATTTTCAAAGACTTCTTCAGTAGAATTTGTTCAGCCACAGAGGCTAAAAACTTGGACATCTTTCCTTTATGATCTCAAAAGCCAGTGATGTCATTGATACTCTCCTTTATGGTCTTAGAACCAAGGAGCAAGGGAATCAAATTTTGGTCTTGGCTCTGTCACTCATTTCCAGAGCTACTGGACACAGAATGACTTTCTTCTTCTGATCCAGTTTTTTTTTTCTTTCATTGTCAACAATTAAGATGTAATTGAGTGATGTTTGAGATTTCTTTCTACTCTAAAGTTCAAGGAAGCTCTGTTTTTGCCTTGGAGGGCTTTGCTCCTGGCAGGAAACTTTCAAGGTTCTGCAGTCTTTCCAAAGACATTCCCACTGAATCATGAAGTCAACGGAGGTGCTCAAGACAAATAAAATAGGTTTTGGCCAGACAGGCAGGGCATTAGCTTTTCTAAAGATTGTTAATAGAAGGCTGAACTATTTTTGAGAAACAGTCCACTTTCTGCCAAAAACAATAAATTTTGCTATGGAGTAATAAACGTGTATATACCATTATTGTCCTGTGTAATACTTTTAAGTATGTATTTAATGAATATTTCAAGGGCATCTTCCATATGAAAAGAATTGTTCTAGATACTGAGGCTATAGTAATGAACAAAATGGACAAAATCTAAGCCTTGTGGCATTTTTCTTCTAATAGTGAGCAACTGGATTACATTTGATAATCAACCATTATATTTCCCCAGTTATAAAACTTTACTTTGGTTGTAGTTTGTGATGTTTTACAGTACTTGTGTCAATAAAGTCTCTCAAGCTCATTGTTTTTACCTTCTCTTTATAAACCCATCAGTGTAATCCAACTATTCAGGCAATTGCATATAGGACAAGAGAGACAGTTGTTCAATGTTAGGTGCATTCCCTTCGTTAGAAATGCATTGTGAGTTTTCAGTGTTAAGAAATAGTTTTAGGATTGGAACATTGTCTAGTTATTGAAAATATATCTTAATCTTTTAGATCTACAAAGCATTTTTTATTATCCTTACTTCTCCTCAGTTGAACTATAAGTAGGATAAAAAATTGAATATCCTCTGGTCAGCTTAAAAAACGGATGAGAGGAAATAAATCAGAAATAATGAGATCTAAATGTAAATAAAATCATTATTATAATAAAACCAAACATATTTTTATTCTTCTTGAACACCTAAAAGCATTAATGCTCCAGTGGCATTGAACTACAGATGTTCATTGTTTTTCTTCTGGGTCTGTTTGCACACAGCAAAGCCTAGTCTATATTTACTTGAGCTTTGTTTATTTATTTAGTGCAGTTACGTTAGTTAACTGACTTGTGTTTTCTTCTTTAGGAGCCAGGAAATCTCATCTGTATCATGAAAGTATCAGAAAGAGATCTTTGTCAAGATTTTATAGCCTGTTTTAAAGTAATGGATATTGTAGAATAGATATAAAATCATTGTAAATCAGATATATATTCTAGCAGCAGCTATAGAAAGTGTGGAAATTATATTCTTATGAATACTTGGTGGCCTGGGAAAACAAAATTAGAGGACTTAAAATCCAGAAATTATATATAAGAACAAAGAATAGAAGGAATGACAGTATGCAGGGCTTTACATGACTATACAAGAAGAAAAATAAGCAGTGAATTATTTTCAAATATGTGTATGCCTCTTCCACTGAGACTTAGCAAATAAGAAAGTCATGCTGATATTTCTACTAAATCACGTCTAGGGCTTCCAGATGTTAATCATGAATGTTAGTGAAACTAACTCCAAATCCTCTTCATCTTTGGGATTATTTTCTTTCACTATCAAAAGATATATTATATAAACTGACACATGATTTATGTCAGAAATGAAAGAGAATCTTCTGTTAGGACCATATTTACATACTAAAACATGCCTATCTACAAATAATATAATTAATTATAAATAAAACTGTAACTCTTCCTTAGGTAGCTAACCAAAAGACAATAGAAAACAGCAATATAAAGCTTGCCTCTAAAATGAATTTATTTCTAAAACCAATTTCAAATGTAGCCTCAATGTATACCCAAATAATATATAACTACAAAGTCCAAGGAAAAATAGGAAGGGAATGGAAAATCTGCAGACTCACTTTACCCAAAAAAGATGATTTAGTTATTACAGAATTCCTAAAGAAAGATATGTGTGGTAGTACCTGAACCATTGCCCTCCAGAAAGAGATGTCCACTTCCTAATTCCTAGAAACAATGAGTGTTATCTTGTTTGGAAGAAGGATCTTTGCAGATACAATTAAATTAAAATTCTTGAGGTGAGGAAATGACTATTCAGGTAGACTATTCATTGGACTAATGCTGATGCCAAATGTTTTCATAAAAGACACAAATGAGAAGCTATGTGAAAAGAGAAGCACAGATTGGAACCATGTTGCCACAGATCAAGGCAGCTCACAGCCACCAGAAGCTAGAAGAGGCACAGAACAGATTCTCCCCTGATACCGCTGTAGGGAGTGCAACCTTGGTAGAATGCTGGGTTTTGACTTCTGGTCTCTTGAAATGTGAAAGAATACATTTCTGTTTTGTAAGAAGGCACTGATTTTGTGACCATTTGTTACGGCAGTCCTGGGAAACAGTTACAGAATGGCTTCATCAATCAATCACCGAAACTCAAGAAGAGTAAGACTATTTTACCAACAGGAAAGAAAACTATCAAAGTACAGTTCCTCATTCAAAATTACTCAAACTATTCCTTATGCTTTGGTATAAGTTGGAATTCCAGCAGACTCTAAACCCAAAGGAAATTTCAAATATATCATAATGACTCAAACTGAAGCAGTTTGAGGAGTTTAAGAAAGGAAAAAAAGAATGAAGGGTATATACACATATTCTTTTCAAACACATGCAATCAAGCTCAAAAATATGATCAATAAAATAAACAACGGATATTCCAACTTTTGCTACTAGTTTTAATGAGTAGTTATTATATATTAACTAGTAGTATAACATTCCCTCAATAATTTGTAAACTCAGTATCAACTATTTAGAACTTAAGTGATGTTAACTAATAAAGACTCCAGTTTTTATCAAGTAATAAGTTTATATTGACTGCATATGGAATTCAAAAATGCTTTAAATACTCAGAGGATAAACAGATGCCATGCACTGGCTTCCTAAATGCCTTTACTCTGAAGGAGGCACATCTGAATACCAGTAAATCTATTGGTACTTTAAAAATTGACATAAGAAGTATGAGTTCTGGGATGTTGCTGCTAGGCATTCCCAAATTCCTCTCTCTTACTCTGGAAATCTCACAATAGTTGCTTTCTAGACATTTCATTATTATTCTATTTATTTTGTTTCCAAAAATATAATTTTGTTTGCTGGTCATATTAATTGCTAATATTTTTATTTAGTGTCCTTATATTTGTTCTCTAAATGATACCAGATTTGTTTCTGTCTTTCTAAAATACAGGGTCTCCTTAACTGAGGGCTGAAGAGGAGCAGGGAAAGGGTAGGGAGGGTGATGGTCATGGAGAGGGGCACTTGTGGGAAAGAGCACTAGGTGTTATATGGAAACCAACTTGGTAATAAACTATTAATAAAAAATAAAATACAGCATCTCCTAAGAGAAATGTGTCGCCATAAAGTATCCTGAAATCTAGAATTAAAGACAAAAAAGACTTCCATGGCAAAATTAGCAATCAGGAAAAAAGTTTAGCTACAATAATAGAGGGGGGAAAGCATTGCATAGCTTGTGAATGCAATGGGATAGTTTGATTGGTTGTTTTTGGTGTGGGCATTCTGAGGAGAACTTTGTATTTCACTGGGGAATAGAAACAAGGAAAAGCTTTCGGGTGGCCCAAGACCTGGTTGAGACCACAGCAATGTCTAGATCTAACTAATATTCGAAAGACATTATGAACAACATTTCTATAAAAGTTACCTCCCAAACTATTAATTTAAACATTTTGGTGAACAATTAACTTTTTGAGCTTTAACACATGTAAAGTATCCCATTATACTTTACATGTTGGTCCAAGATACAGATGGAGAACATACTTCTTACTTCAAAGAACTCCCAGCCTAGTGTGGAAAGATACAAGAATAATTATTGCAATATAGTGTGATCAAAGCTAAAATCTAGCATACACCAGATATGTAATATTTGCCCAAAAGGAGATGCATTCACCTACAGTTTAGTTCACAGAGCAATAGATCCTTGAGCTGGCTCTTGAAGCTTAATAGCAGCAGTTCTCAAAATGAAGTAGGAAGAGAAGAAATTCCCAGATAATAGGAAGAACATGTGCAAAGGCAGAGGACTGTGAAACTTGCCAGCAAGGAGCTTTTCATGTGTAGAAGTGTGTGAAAAGGTAAAAGGATAACGAGGGAGATATTTCTAGAAAAATGGGAAGAAGTCAAATCGTAAGACAGTTTTACATCATGGAGGAATTTGAACTTTATCCTGTGGGCATCAGAGAGCCACTGCAGGTCTTTTTACATGCTGCTGGGTTCAGGTGCCAATCACTCTCACAGCAATGCTCAGTGAGGCTGCCTGACATGGATCAGAAATCGAATCACAATCCTGGAATTCATGGTTCACAACACCCAGGCTGCATTTTGACATATTCCTTATACAGTGCTGTTTTAACCCCCAACCCAAATCTGGAATGTAGGTTTTCTTATTCTGAATTTCCATTTTTTTCCTATCACAAATAATATACAGGATAAAATAGGACATCAGGGGTCTTTGGACATGGTGAGGGAGTAGAGGAGATCAATTTCAAACGTAATTCATCTCTTAAACTCATTCAGCCAAAAAGGCTGATTTTTCTCCTCCCCTGCTGAGTTTACATGCACATGTGAGCCAACAATAAAAATCAATGATTTAAATAAATAAGTAACTATATAAACAAATAGACTTTGTAAGACTGCTTGTAGGGAATGCACAAGGAAAGTGACCATTTAGGGACATATTTTATTGCTAAGATGTGTTTGTTGATTTTATTGTTTCTTTCTCTTTATGGTTTTGGTTTTGTTTGTGCTGTTTTGTAAGTTTCCATTTTCCCCAAAGCCCAGAGGCTCTTGAGTCAGTCCAAGAGGTAGGCCTCATTTTCCAACATTGAAATGCAAATCATGTTGCCAGTTTAGTGCATATCATAGAGACTTTAAATAAACTCAAGGAAAATGAAAATCATGTCTCCACCTGCTGTTTGAAGAGATGTTGGGTCATGAGTGTTAGCCTTTGGTCAGCTGGGGGTATTTGTTCAAATCTGGAGCGCTGAGGAACATGGTTAATGGCAGAGAGTTTGCATTCCTCATCTGACCTGATTATAACAGCTCGCGGTCAACTGCCTGAGCTGTGCCCTCTGAGACATTTACTGGGCTAAATAAGGTTGGACAGGCATTAGTATTGATATGCAAACAATTTAAGCAACACCTACACTCCTTCACAGGTGACTTGTTCTTGCTCTGGGGTCAGCAAGCTCCATACTAGTACATGGTGGGTGAAAATAGCCTTTCAGGAAAGAGAAAAATAGGATGCCACACATGCACATGCTTATGGCCAATGCCCTAGAGCTTTCTATGAACTAAGGATATCAACTCAGCATTGTGACCATGTATTAGAGAATTTGCTTATACAGCTAGTTAACAATGTGCTTAGGAGTTCCGGGAGAAAGTAAGTTCAAGGCAAAATATCAGTCATGATAAGAATGCTTTGCCCTAACTGAGTTGTAGTAATTCCAAATAGTACTTAATTCAATGTGAACTGAAAACATTTGGAAATTTCTTTGGTTTTGTTTTGTTTTTTGTTTTTTTGTTTGTTTGTTTTTAAATGCTTTTCCTCCTAATTTCTTCCTGTTTGTTCATCTACTTTTATTAAGACAAAATCTTTTCTAACCTCAAAAGAACAATAATTGCATTTCCTGAGACTCCTAAACTTTAAAAAAATATTTGATCCTTTCTTTTGATGCTCTAGTTCATTCACTCACCTTAAGAACTTCTGTATAAAGTATGGAGATCCACCACCTTCAAACAAAATAGCCAACAAAGGGCTATTTGAAGCTGTCTTTTCTGCAAGAAAGACAGTGGCAGGAGTCCACCACGGAGGCTCCCTTCATAAAACTGAAGATTTGAATCTTTAGCGATTGATTCTAACTGTTCAAATCAATTTGGAAAATCTAGGGAAGAAAAAGAAAGAGAACGAGTGGTAGGCAAGGACAGAGGAAGAATCCAAATGAGTTTACAAAGTATAAAAAGCCAGATTTATTTGGCCTAGAATACACACACACACACACACACACACACACACACACACACTCCTTTTTTTTTTTTTTTTTAAACGGAGTTTGTGGCCAACATTTGGTTTACAAATTTGGAAATCAGGAAATTTTCCCATTGCTTTTAGGCTCCTTCTATCTGATAACACTAAATCTGTAGATTTGGAATACAATTGACTGGCCAGTGCTGAGTGCTTGATAGCTCTTTAGAATTTCCCTACTGTTAGCTTAGTCCCCTCCAGAGCTACTTTACTTACTTGGATGTACCTGCATTGTCCCTGCAGATATTTGAATTTGTGATGTCTAATGGAATTGTGCCTTTTTATTTACAACACCCAAAGGACACTATTATCTTTTAAAGAAGATAAGGACAGCACATTTCCAGCTTACACAATGACTTTTCTTTTCCTTAGCCATGGTATGCATGTGTTCTGGTGCACAAGAATACTTCATACTGAATTTACACAGAGCACCTAGTAGCCATTAATAAAGAGAAGAACATAAGATGGATTCTCCTTGTTATCCCTTCTTTAGAACCAAATTGAAATATTAGTAGCATTGGCCATCAGGTAAATGTTAATTAGTACATTTCCACCATTGCTTACTACTTCTGTCCTTAACATTAGAAAGTTCTAGGCAATTTTCAAAATCATTGTTAACAGGATGATTTGAAGTTTTATGAAATGCAACATGTATGTTGCAAAAAAAAAAAATTGCCCTGAGCTCATTTATCTCTCTTTTTATTCAACAACTTTACTCAACATATTTTTTGAGAGAGAGAGAGAGAGAGAGAGAGAGAGAGCAAGGGAAGGGCAGAGGGAGAGAGAGAATCTTAAGCAGGCTCCATGCCCACTATTCCATCTCAAAACTGTGAAATCATTACCTGAGCTGAAATCAAGAATTGGACATTAAACTTACTGAGCTGTCCAGGGGACCCTACTCAACATATTTATGCAACACCTCTTGTGCATTGCAAGAGCTAAAAAGAGAATAATGAGCATAAATTCCACCCTCAAAAACTACTTTTGATAAATCAAAGATACACAATATAAATAATTGTAAAACAAAGCTAAGAATAATAATTGAGTTAGCAGATATGGAAATAACACATTTAGCAATGGTTCTCACACTTTGATGTATATCAGATCCCCTTTGGGAATTTATAAAATTTAGCTGCCTTCATTGATTGTCATTCAGTAGATCTAGACTATATCTCTGACATCTGTATTTTTAACCAATGATGGAGAACTACCTTCGGGTGGGATTCAAGTGTCAATAGAGAGGAATTCCAGCTAACAAGAAGAAGACTTCTTAGAGGAGACCTGATGTGACTTGGATCTTACACTGGAGAGGACTTTGCCATTAGCATTAGAACAGGGGACATTCTAGGCAGAAAAGTGAGGAGCTATATACAGTAAAATTTAAAAATACACTTTGGTTGATTTAATTGTATTGGTAACAACTGTATAAAACTTCACAAAGGCATTAAGAAAACATGAAGTCAAACGTGGAAAATGCAATTTATCTGTTAGTGTGTGTGTATAGTCAGTGATACGTAGCATAGCTATATATTTGTTCAGAAAATACTTGTATTTTGAAACTTTCATATAATCCTCATAATATAGCAAGATGTTTCATATTTTGCCACAGAATATTTTGACAATTGATAGAACTTGTAATTGTATGATGTATTATTATGAATGGTTTACTTTAATAAAATTGAACTAGGTTTACATACTCGCTAACTGAATATCACTAGCTTGAATGGAAATGTTTGTAATAATGGTATGTACAGACAATTTATAGTTCTCTGCTTCTTGGGTATTCTAATATTTAATAGTTCTTATTGTATGTAATACAGAGATGATGGTTGATGTTCCCCAAGTTCTTTATTAAAAGTTGATTTTTTTGCAACTCTACTAAAACATCTTTTTAGTAGTTTAAAGGGCAAGATGGGCATAATGTACTATATGTGCTAGAGAATTTAGTCTTGCAAACTCAGCATGCAAAAGGGTCTCAACCTATTATTCCACACAGCAAGATTTGTTCCACTGCACAGTAGTGTACAGGTAAATGGTGGCATTGCCAGGACAATAATCATTTTTCTAAAATGTGTGAAATAGAATTGTAAAGAGTGTGAAATAACAAAAAAAGGAGATGCATCTTTGGACAGTCATATGTTATATTCTACATATGACATGTTTTCTTGACAGAGGCAGTGACTGAGAGAGAGAAGAAAGAAGTAATGGCTTCATTATTAGAAAAAGAAGCATTAAAAATAAATAAATAAATAAATAAAGTGGGGCACCTGGATGACTTAGTCAGTTGAGCTTCCAACTTCAAGTCAGGTCATGAGCTCTCAGTTCATGAGTTCAAGTCCCACATTGGGCTCCATGCTGACTTCTCAAAGCATGGAGCCTGCTTCAGGTTCTGCCTTGCTTTCTCTCTGCCCCTCCCCCAATTGTGCTCTGTCTCTATCTCTTTCTCAGAAACAAATTAAAAACAAATTAAAAATTAGAGAAAGGAGGTATTTCTCAGATAGCCATTTAAATTTTCATATGTGTTACTGTTCTCCCAACTTAATAAAAGTAACAAGTAACAAAAGTAGTTACGGGGAAAATAAAGCTAACTTGGGGACATACCTAATTGCATATATTGCATACTGTATTATTGCTTGGCAAATTAGATGATTTCAAAAATGCTAAGTAGCTTCAGATGAAAAGGCTTACTATTGTAATTATGTAGAATTTTACAGTTGTATATATAAATATACACATAAAATACATAATTCATATATATGTGCCCAAATAAAATTTTGTCAAGTTTTTTTCTCCCACCCATTTGTTATATCACATCCAGGAGTTCCATTTTTAAAATTCCTGGTTATGTCATAAATCCACTTTACAATATTATACTCATAAGAGAATATTATATTTCTAATTTGTCTGTTCCAGCCAGAGAATTCAGGATGCAAAACAAGAAAAATTTAATTACTGTTTGTTAGTATGCTTTGTGGGGGAATGAAAGATAGAATTCTGTTTGTGTGTTTAAGTACAAGTAATTAACATCTATGCTGAAATCATCTTTCATTACTCATTTGCTTCCCTATATTAGTAGAAAGTAGACATATAAGCCTGTCACCAAAACAACAAGAAACTAGGCATTTTAACTATGTTTCTAACTGGTTAGATCACCACCCCCAATCTCATTGATAAGAATCAAGGAGTTAAGGATTTTCAAGCTTCAGCTTACCTATTAGATTAGGCAAGTATGAGATTGGTTATTTGAAGTATTCATTTTGGGCAGAACACTATAAAGTGATAAAAATCTGTTTGCCTTAGCTCCCAGGATTAATTGTTTGGGAGTGGGTTGTTTTTAATTAGATTATCCAACATAAGATGGTAATCTCAGGCCGAATTTCTCTAGTCATAATCTTTTTTAAGAGAAAAAAAGATATAGGTTTGGCCCTTAGTATTTTTAACTACTTGCTTATAGCATTTTTAAAAGTTAGTTATGATTGAATATGCCAAGTAGATAAATACATTGCTATTGCTTAAATAATATTTTTATTTACATTATAAGGATATTTTTAAATAAAGTAATATAATTCTGAACAAACATTTTAGTATTTTCTAATTGTTCTATGTTCACATTCTCCATTGTAATTTAAAATGTGTCTAATTTGTATATTTAATGTTATTATCTGTGTTTTAATCATACATGAAGCACCAATATCCATATAATTATAAAATTTTACTCTCACATCTTATCATGCCACCGTCCCATTTTTGTAACCTCATTGGCATATTCAATTTCTCTCCCTTTCAAATTAGTTTGTCAAGACATGACTAGTTAAAGAAATTAGTCATTTTTGCTGGACCACCTACCTTTGTCTTTCCTAATGTAGTATCATTTGCTTTAGGGAAATAGTTTCTCTCCATCAAGTATAATGCAAAGTATATGCCAACCATTATAGTGGCCATAAAGGCCTTATTCTTTTTCTCTCACAATTTCGGTACAGCCAAGAGAGGATCCTAACCGAAGCGTGTCCAATCAGATGTTCCCTGAGCTTTAAGTTTGGAGTAGGAGATGTAATGACAGAAGGATAGATTACACATTATTTGTCATAACAGGAACAGATTCACCAGCTGTTCTCCTATGAGCCACTGCTGTTCTTCCTGTTCTCATCTCCTACCTCCATTAATTGTGAGTCTTCCTTAGGCTTCCGATAATTTGTCTTTAGTTTAAGGCAGAAAGACTCTTGCCTGAAGTCTAAAAACTTATCAGTATAGTACTAGTCCTTTGCTCATCTAGTGTAAGTAAACATAGCTTACAAAAATAAGAGTCCTTTTAGGTTGAATATTATTAATTTTTAAAATGCCTCTTTTTAAACCAAGAGTACAGCAACAAATTGTGGTTTCATTGTACTTGAACAATTGTGTGGGATATGAATGTTACAGGAGAATAAGAGTTAACTCATGTTAACATTTCATTTCTAGGCTTGACCACCTACATTACAAAATTATTTCTATTAAAAATAATATATAGATAAAGACCTTTTACACTTAAAAATTTTTTTTAATATTTTTGTTTATTTTTGAGAGCGCGAGCAGTGGAGAGTCGGGGGTGGGGGGAGTACAGAATCTGAAGCAGGCTCCAGGCTCTGAGCTAGCTGTCAGCACAGAGCCCAACGCGAGGCTCGAATCCACAAACTGTGAGACATGACCTGAGCAGACCGATTGAGGCACCCAGGAGCCCCCAGTTTACATTTAAAGATAAAACCCTCCATACTTTATCCCGAAAAGAAAAACAAAAGTGTGATAATGTGCACAAATAAAACTATCTAAACCTCACATGCATGTCATCTATTGTTTGTGGGCCTATAAGAATTCTTCCTTTCCAATTAGTTCTGTATCATTAATTAACTATAAATAAGAAATGAGAACAAGAAAGATAAAAAAGGAGCAAAGGGAATTGATACTTTATGAGTGATTTCTATGAATTAAGCACTATGCCAGGCATTGGAGATATGTAACCAAATCATTTTGTTTTGGTTTTGAGAAAGAGAGAGCAGGAGTGAGGAGCAACAGAAGGAGAGAGGGAGAGAGGGAATCTTAAGCAGGCTCCACACCCAGCACTCAAATTCCCAACCATGAGATCATAACCTGAGCCGAAATCAAGGTTCAAATCCTTAACCTACTGAGCCACCCAAGTGCCCCCCAAGTGGCATTTTTATCTACATATTTATAATAACTCTATGATGTGGTAATATAGCATTTATTTTAGAAGTGTAGAAATGGAAATTGATGGAGTACCTTTTTACAAGATCATATAGTAATCTACATACACATAAATACATATATACATATTATACACACACACACACACACACAGTGTCCCCATATATACACATTCCTGGGTATTTGTGTATGTGTAGTTCAATAATTCAGGAAGATATATTTAAAAGAATGAGTCTGATTTTTTTTCTTGGTTTTTATTCTATCTGGGAACTTATCCAGTGACACTTTGAAAGAAACATGATCATATCCTATTTAATTGAATTCAATACTTATGAATATCCTTAAATGAAGAATCAATGTCTTCTCTTAAGCATTCAGCATTTTATGAGTAGCAATCATTTAAACAATTGAGCAAAGGTATAAACAAAAGATACATTAGAAATATAGGCGCATGCATGTTTGTGTGTATATATACATATATACATACACATATTATGATTCATACATTTTACTGGGTACTATATTGTGCCAGAAGTTTCAACCAGTACAACCAAATGATTTGACAGCATGTGTTCTCCCACTACAGATATAGAAATATTTGAAAAATATGACATTAATTATCTATAACTGAGTAATAAATTATCCCCCAAATATTTTCTCATCATTTCATGACATTGGAATTTGAGAAAAACCTACCTAGGTGATTCTGGCCCAGGGTTTCTCCTAAAGTTGCAGTCAAGTGCTGGCTTGTGTTGCAGTCTGAAGGCTAGAATATGGCTACAGGATTCACTATCATGATGGCTCACTCCTGTGGCTCCTGGCAGGAGGCCTTAGTTTCTTGTCCTGTGGGCCTCTTCATTGGTTAAGCTAGTTTCCTCAAAAGCAAAATTGAAGAAAGAGAGTAACCAAGAAGGAAGCCATGGTATGTTTTGATTATCTATTCTCTATGATCATTTTGCTCTATTTTATTCATTAAAAGCAAGTCCTTAAGTTCAGCCATATTCAAACTTCATCTCCTGAAGGAGCATCAAAGAGATTGTGAACATCATGTTTTTAAACCACCCCAATCAACACAAAAATTAAAAAGCCAAACAAGTAAAAGGAAGCTAGGGACAAGGAGCCAATGGGATTTCAGACCAGGATATACAGATCCAGGCTAGGGGCTGAGTTGTTAACATTGTAGGAAAAATTAAACAACCAGCCAACGTTGGTCTTCTTCCATACCATGCAAGTATTACTACAGACTTCACTTCATAAAATCAGGAACACTATCTCATTTCTTTTAAAAGGAGATCACACTAGTTTCCAATCTACTTCACAGAGCTTTTATAAGAGTATAAGAAAATTATGATGATGCTACTTTGAAAAAAGTATACTAGTATACAAATATGAAGTATAAGAAATGTTTAAGAAGGTCTAACTTTCATGATTGTGAAATTCAGTCTTCTTGGTATCTTGGATGCAAAATTTAGGTATATGTATTATCTGATGTAGTTCTCAAGGCAAACGAGTTGACAGTCCTATCTTCATTTGATTATAAAATGTGTCTTTAATTCAGTAAACATTTATTAAGTGCCTAAAATATGAAATCCATGTTAAGTGAAAGACACACTGATTACCAGAAGAGATAAAAAATTACTTCCATCACGGAACTTACACTTCAGCTATTCTGTATGACAGCACCATGATATTGTCAAAGAACTTATTACCTCCATAGATGGGGAAACTGGGGCTCATTCCAAGTGCCTCAAGCAATATTCAAAACCTAACTGATTCATTGTACATGGATGGAAAAGCCCAGAAACTGTACAAGAATTCTCTCTCCTCTTTGCAAGATGCTTCCTAATTTTGCCTACCCTTCTTATTCAACTCTCCCCTCTCCCATGCTGCCTCCCACTTGCCACTTAATTCCTTCTGCTGAGTTTTATCATCCTGACTGATTTTCATCAATAATATAACAGTAGATATTTGAGAGCCAAATAATAGTAACAATAAAGCAATGGTGAGTCTTCTGAGACAGGTTAGGGATTCCATAACAAATATCTATACTAAATAGACAGTCTTCAGTGGAAGCAAAATTTCCCTTCATACCCTGATATTAGATTTTTTCACCCAAATCATAGCACTGACATGAGATCAGCAAGCATTTCCTACCAGAATAGCCCATCGCACAGAGAAACAGATTAATGCCCACTGAATTTTCTGAAGGTGTCTTCTAATCCCATAATAGAACTGTTTAGGCACCTGAAATGACCATTATTCTTCCCCACCTTAATTATCTCATATAAAGTAGCCATTAAAATGCAAATAATATACTGGAGAGCTAATGTCAAATTGTTTTAAGATATAGATACATTTCACCCAGTCAGTTTATCATTTTCTTGTGGAGGGTAGGATCCTAGAATTCCAGAAGAGGGAACCGTAAGTTTTCCTCAGCAACAAACCCCTGATGTAGAAGGAAATGTCAGGAGGGCCTGCTGCTGTCTGGGCCTGTGAAAGAGAGCAGGTGTTAATGCCCATTTTAAGATGGCAAGCCTGAGTGCAGTGCACCAATATGCTGCTATATTGTTGCTTTCCTAAATACTCAAGGCAATCTGTCTTCGACTGGAATAGACACAATTAAAACCTAGTTCTTTCCTTATCTTTTCTTCTTGTGATCTGGATTCATAGAACAGAATTCTCTGTTGATTTTCCTGCAGTGTGTCTTTTTTTCCATCTTCTGTTCATGAAAATGTCTCAAATCTCAGAATTTAACATTCTTAATTGACCCATCACCTAAACAGGAAGGTGTCTCAAAGTAAGTTACTGAGCTATCCCTAGCCAGCTTTGATTTGGAGGAAATGCCACATTTTTCTAGGACATTGACAGCAATGGACAATGTATGGAGAACTGAGCTCCTCATGGATAAACAGTACCAGTCACCCTGTCCTTTCATCAGTGTATTTGTTTTAAAGCAACCAACATGAATTGTTTTTCTTCTAGATGTGAGAAATTTTTCACTAATCATGTTCATCCTTTTATATGCTGTCTCCCATGAGAAAGTCTCCATATTTCTTAATGTGGCTGGTCTTTGATAGGATACAACGACTAATGTAAAGTGCGATTTAATCTGGTCGGATGATTTCTCTGTGGTTGTTCCTCATGGCATATTTACCATTCCCTAACGCTCATGGGTAAATAAATTAGATAAGCTAATCAGATGCATAAGGAAGAAGTGAAATCATTTAGGAGGGTTCCAAAAAGCTCCATCTCAGTCCAGTTAATCTTTCTTTTGCTCTCTGATAATAGTTTAATAAAAATATGAATTTCATATCAAGAAGGTTCATTGTATTAATCATAAACTTCCCTAGGAAATAAAACACAAAAAATAATTCCCTGGGCATGTAAGTTAACATAGCTATCAGTGCACATGTATAAAAGGGGTTTAACTGATTCAACAAATTAAATCAGTATTAAAGTAATAGGCAGTCAAGCAAATCTACCAGACTGATTTTAGGGAAGAAATATATGAAGAATTTCAGTTCATAACCAGTGCATAGAGATCAGCAATTAGTAAGCATATTAATTTTAGTCTTTCCCCCCCTCCTTTTTTGTAAAGGATAATTGCTTTTAGCTTAAGATCTAGAAAACTATCATTTCAGAAAACAAGGTCAAGTTTTCTTTAGAAAACATAAGAATGTAATCCTAGAAAGTGTCATATTTGTTAAAATAGTTATTAATCAATGTAATGTATTAGATAAGCCAGTTGTTTTGTCATAATGAAATACAAATATAACCCTAATTAATCCATGTATCTTAATCAATAGTAATGCCATAGTTTAATTTCCTTAATTTTCAGTGTGAAGATGTTTGCACTGGAACATCTAAACAAGAACAGAGATATTTTATTGTCCTCATTTCCAACTTTCCTTTCAGAGATACAAATACAAACCATAGTTAAATTTCCATTATTTTTTTTACATTATTTATTTCCGAGAGAGAGAGAGCATGAACAGGGGAGGGGCAGAGAGAGAAAGAGAATCAGAATCTGAAGCAGACTCCAGGCTCTGAGCTAGCTGTCAGCACAAAGCCTGACACAGGGCTCGAACCCACTGTGAGATCTGACCTGAGCCGAAGTTAGATGTTCACCCGACTGAGCCACCCAGGCACCCCTTAAATTTCAATTACTGAGCCAAATCAGAGGTGGTTCTTAAAAATACAGTGCCAAATAAGAATAAATGTGTTAGAAATAGTTTGAACAATGAGAACCATCTACTTAAAATGGAGAGTTCACCTGAGATGCCCTTTTCTTCTTCCTGCCCCCACACATATAATGTCCTATAAATACATTTTTTTTAAAGGATCAGTTGCTGGTTTCTGTAAAATGTGCTGAAACTTCACATACAGACACACACTCTCTCTCTCTCTCTCTCTCTCTCTCTCTCTCACTTCTGCAAGACTGAATCTTGAGGTACTCTTTAACACTTTCTAAATCAAATTTTTGAATAGTCATCATAGAATGTTCTGGCATTGCACAAAACCAAACAATCTGCTAATCAGATGAAAATATGAAGAATAGTAGAAATAAATGTGTTGTTTTTCATACTTTTGTTTTCTTTTAATATATATGAATATAATCTTCTGAACTCAGAATATTCATTTCAGTCATAAAGGCACGATTGCAGGTGTGCAGGAGAGAAGACTGGACATTTAGTGAATAAAAATGGAAAACTAATGAATATGTAATGTATTCAGCCGAACTCTTCACCAGAGACACATCATTTATAATCCCCAGTTCTTCAGTTAATACACAATTATAATTAAACCGTGTGCATATGATTTGCATTGTCAATGCACTTTGCCTCATAATGTTTTGGTTTATCTTGTTTTTCTCAAGTACCAAGTTTTTCAATAATACCAATTTTGCTTTAGTGGAATTGAGTCTTTCATAGAGAGATGTTCTTTGATAGTAACAGAATCCATAAAATAGTTTTAAAAAAATTAATGAAGGCATTTGCTAGGCACAGGCTGTTTCATCAGAATGTACCTAGTTTATTTTACAATGGTAAAATTGCCGAGATTTAAAGAGCATTCTGATTGAATCATGAATATTCCAAAGGGGTAGATTAATCTGTGTGAACTACGGAACTCTGCTGAAACTGCTGTTTAACATTCTAAAGTGTGGAATTCATCTTCTTACAGCACAAAAGAGCTTCCTATAATAAAGATTTTTTATAACAGCAATAAGGCAGCTCAGTGGGGTGTGGTTTCATGAAATAATCACACTTCTGAGGGATTAGACATTCTACTTTGTGCTGTACAATCCTCTGAAGTATATGGTGGCATGTTGATGCCACCTCCCCCACACAGCTCTGTGGTTCAATGAGTCAATGGGTCCTTCCAAAAATATCTGTCTAGTTAGAGCTGTATTCCAAATAAATAAGCTAGCAGATCTATAACATAGTATCAATGCTTTACCATATACAATATTCTATATGATTTGATTACATAGCTCTGCCTACAGCTCAGATTTAAAACAAAATATAACTAAAATATATAACCAAAATATAGCTGAATTAAGAAAAAGTCATGGTTTAGCATCATGGATTGTGTACTTGTTGATGTTTAGCTAATAATTACATGAGTCATACCATTATTAATCTACATTGCTTTTTTCAATAAGCATTCATTAAGATTTCGGGCATACATTTGAATGTTTTACTGTAAAATTAACCCAGAATATATGCTAACATTAAAACATATTCCTTCAAATTATCATAAATTATTACATGGAGAATATGTCACATTTAGTACCTGTTCACTTCAAACTGCAATCTAAAGAATATCCACTTTATTTTCAGTGATGTCTTAATGTTGATGTTTTGAAGAATGATATAGGAGGGTGTATCTTTTAGTCCTCACTGGCAAAGAAAGTTGTATTCTGTTGCATATTTCATCCATTTTAGTGTTTAGGCAGTATAATAAGGAAATATGTGTAGAGACCTATAAATGTCAGTTATCAGAAGGGCTTTTGATTTATAAATACTTCTAGGGCTGTGCCAAAATATTAAGCTTTGTGGGAATAATTCTACATTTTTGACATTATGGAATAAATGTTTTAAAGTTGCTTTGAAATGCTACATAATTGAAAATTCCATTAGAAGTAATGTTGCACTCTCTATATGTAGAAAATATATGCCTCGTATAAAGTGTTTTTTCAAAAATAATGCCATTTTAACCACAGAGCACTTGTAACAGATGAATAACAGATTAAATAATGTTTTTAAGTTAATGATACAGTTAACCAAAGTTTTAGTTTATCTCCAGCCTGAGGATTTTTTCTGAACTTTCTGGGCAAGAAATCTAATGATCTATCATAGGTTTTATTCACAAAATAAAATTTGGTCAATGGATGACTTCTACCTACAATAGCAAGAGTAATACTAATGGATTTTCTCATCAAACTTTTCCTAAGAATATTAACATTGTTATAATAAATATATTTGCAAGTTCCAGTTACTAAAGAGGTTCCAACACAATAGAAATATTAACTCTTGCTTAATTCTGTAACTGTATTTTGTAACTTGAATGTGTAGATAGGTCATTTGAGGATACTGTGAAAATGAAGACTCTGAATCCGTAGTTCTGAGATACCTGAGACTTTGTGTCTCTAAGAAGCTCCCAAGTGATAACAACAGTTCTTAGTTCAAGGACTGCGTTTGAATAGTGCTATGCTATAATCTTCTGTTTTTCTTCTGATTTGTTTTCTAATGATGCATATGACTGATTTCTTACAAGTTTTGGTTGTTACTATGCACTGAATTGTGTCCTGCCAATATTCATATGTTGAAGCCCTTTCACCCCAATATGACTGTATTTGGAGATAGGGCCATTATGGAGGCAATCATGGATAATAAGATCATAAGGATGAATCCGTGATGTGGTAAGATATAGTGGTCTTGTAGAAAGCCATCCCAGAGAGTTGGCTCTCATCCTCTCTCTCTGCCATGGGGGAAATAGTAAGAAGTTGCCTATCTGCAGGTCAGCAAGAGAGCTCCCTAAGCTGAATCAGTTGGCACCTTGATCTTGGACTTGCCAGACTACAGAACTGTGAAAAATAAATATTTGTTGTTTAAGACACCACAGTATAGTGTTTTGCTATTGCAGCCTGAGAATGTTAATACAGTTATTATTTTTCTCTTTTTTCATTTGTTTTCTTCACTCTCACATGTCACCTGAGATAAAATTATCCAGATTACAAGGCTGGTGTAACCAGGACAGAATCAAGTTTTCAACTAGCGCTTCAAACTCTATTCTAACTACTATTCATGCACCAACATCAACTGAATTAAAGACAAAGCATGATGCTTTTCTCATCCTTAACAAAATAATGCATTTAATTTTTGTTAATTACCATATAATTCATGTTATCAAAGTAAATATTTGACACAGACTCCTAAAGCCCCAGTTAAGGGATTTCAAGCTTATTAACTAAAGAGTTCTACTTGGTTGATTTGAGTGCAATAATGTCTGCCATGTCCCATATTTTGACAAGGCAGAGGGATATAACTGGAGACTGTTAATTGTGGCTCTTTCTCCTCTTCACATATGGCAATGTCATTGTGGCTACTCCAATCTATTGCTATCTGCCCCTTGCTTTTCTATTCATAGACCAGGTCATCAATTCGTAAGTGTCAGGGAAATAAATTGAGGTGCTACCTCAGAATAAGCTGGAGGGATCTATTAAATAACATAGGAATATCTTATAAATTTTGAAAGCACAAAATGTCAATTGGAACAAACATTTTGTGAAATAGAACTTTGCTTAACTTACTAATGTTGGAAACAAACTCTTGACTCTTGTGCAGTGTATGTCCAATGTAGTTGACTCTGCTCTCTGAAGATTAAATGCATCAATACCTGAACTTCACTAAACATGTAAATAAGTGGATATTAACATCTAACTGAAACACTTACATTATGGAAAGAATTATTATACTCTAAATGGAGTAATTTCTTCTTTAAAAAATTATGTCCATTTTTAGAAAGCTTTAAAAACACCTTTTAGGGAACACATACACAATGCACTAAGCAGGGAACTTAAAATGAGGTTATTGAGACATAGTATATTAAACAAAATGACTAATTTAGTTACTATATTGGCCTTTACTTGGCAAAGTTTATCAGTAGCTTTTTTCCTATCCTAACACTTACTTAAAAGAAAAAGTCATTTAGAAGATAAAGCTTCATGGATAGTGTTTTCAAAAACAGGAATTATTTATATACATATATTTCTCATAATAACTTGAAAAAACAGTCATTGACATGAGCTTAGGTAGCCTTCCACTGATCTTTCTTTATTCAACTATTAAATTTGAATTACCCAGGGAAAGTGTGCAAAGTCTGATTTTCTCCATTTTTTCCTACTTAAAATTTCTTGCAGCTTTGTCCTTCACATTCTAAGCTTTTTCAAGAGTATTTTAAATATGATTCTTTTATTTAAATATGAGTTTACATATCACTTTATAAAGTCCACATCAAATGGATAAAAAAATTACAGAACACATGTTTTGTTGAACTAATGAAGAACAAAAATCTTCCTTTTCCCCTAGTCTCAGTCTTTTTTGAAAATGGGGCAGATGCCCATTTCCTGCAGAGAACTGCAGAACTGGAACACGCAGCTGCCAGTTTTGACTCTCTGCCATGTGCAGAACTGCTTCATCCCTTGGGGTGGAGGTTAGAATTCTGATCTATCCTCCATCTTAACTCCACAGAAAATTCCTCCAAAGGTTTGCTTATGCTGAGTATCCAATCCTCCTCATCAGAGAATCAAGTTCTGTATTGATACAGATTTTATTCTGAATACATTCAAATGGTTTTCCTTTGCTCAGTAGTGCATATCTTTTGACTCCTTCAGTGTAAACAGGGTTATTCTATAGTGAAAAAAATTCATTGGGAAGGATTTTTAAACTTATCTCTATGTCCCCTTCTGAATACAGAATGAACAGCTACTTTAAACTTTTAAGGAATTAGTAGCTATTGGCCAAATGTTTAAGGGCATGTTTTTGGTAATAGTTTCCTGGTTATCAAGTTTCTTAATTTAATAAACATCAGGAGATGCATTATCATTATGGAATAAATCATCTGTGAAATTTGCTATTTTGAACGAAACAGTTCCTGAAACATAATCCTTTCTATTTATTTTTAAACCAGAGTAATCTCTGAAAACAAAATCAGCTGCACAGTGTCAATCCAGAGACTTATTTAAAAGAAAAAAAACTTTTTGGAGAGTATTTTAAAATCTGAAAAAATTCTAAATGCCTTATATCAATCCAGGAACTTTTATTTTAGCAATTATGTTTTTTAATATTTTCACTTATAAATATCTCTAAATTGAAATCCAAAGAGGATATCCATATATATATATATATATATATATATATATAATGTAATATATATTTTAAGTGGAGCATGAGATCTAAAAAGAGAATTCCAGGTTAATGGAGAAACTGTGTATCAGAGTAGCCGCTTCTTTCCTCATCTTATTTCCATTTGGCAGTGCTTATCCTTTTTATTTTGCTACCTAACAGCTGGGCTACACTAATGAAACACAGCTAAAAGGACTATTTGGCTTATTGTATTCAAAGAATGCCAATATGGCGCCTCAGGGAGGTTGCATTGTTGCCTCTGGAGAATGTGGGGTGGATATTCCAGTGGTATTTCTTACCACCTCATCTGTGATTGGCCAGCATGCGTGACAGAGGAGAAACCCTCTCTTTGCTTATATTCCCAGACCAGAAGAATAATACTGATAACACCATTACAGACAAAAGTACTGGATTTTGTTTTTTCAGTGCTCACTTGCCTTCATTATGTGTGTTAGAGAGCACTTAGCTTTCTTTAATTTGGCGGATTTAGCAGCCTTCCATATAGGAAGAAAAATACTAATGTCCTCTTCCTATGATTATCAGGTGTTTTCATACTGGAAAGACATTTCATTTTATCTTTCTTGTCAAAATAAGACCGAAATACATTCTGTTACTGAGAGTGAGAGATGCAAGATAAAAATGCAGTGAAGAGATTTTAAGCCAATGACAATGGCACTAGTCTTGTCTTAGCATTGAAACATCTTTTAAAAATGAAATATTATAGGAAGAAGTGAAACTTAGCATCAATGTTCAAGGCCCATCACATCTGGATCTGAGTCATATGGGGTGATTTTAAAAATGTGAATAAATTGAAACCAAAAAGTGACAAAAATATGACATTTTTAGAATACTGAGAATGGCCAATAAGAGCTTGAAAAAATTAAATAAGTAATTCCCCAAAGATCATTTATTTTATTTACTCAGTATAATGCAACAAACATTTATTAAATTCTCACTGTTTTCTAGGCTGCAAGTGATGTGTTCCAAAAACATTATGTGTATGTTTTATTCCCTGACCCTGTAGGGCTCAGATTTGAACAACATTAACATACAAGGAATAACAGTCACAAACAGAATACATGCTTTGTGGGCAACATGAAGAAAGAGTTATTTGACCCAAGAACTAAGAATAAAAAAAAAAAGAACTAAGAATAAATTTATGTATTAATTCTATCAAAGAGTAAGAGATCAGGGAAGTCTTCAGAAAGGCAGCAAAACCAAAATATTTCATTAAAAAACATATAGAGAAGACAGTACAGGTCAAACAAAGGCAAAGAGCAATTTGGCCAGAATGCTAGGTGCCAGTGTTGGGGTTTTGGTGGAGATGAAGATTTATTTACAGAGGTGGGGAAGTGGCTTCAATGACTAGTTTGTCAAAATTGGCTAGGTCTAGATTTTGAAGAGACTTGAATATTAAAATAGGGAATTCGGACTTTATAAGGCCCTTGGAAACAAGGCCCTTGAGAGAAAGTTTTTAGGAGGAAAATAACACATTCAAGTTCCTGTTTTTAGAAAGATAATTGTGTAGGTGGAGACTTTAAAAGAAAGATCAGAGTTAGCCAGTACATTACCACATAAGAGGATAATGGCTGAGGGGCACCTGAGTGATTCAGTCAATTAAATGTCTGACTTGAGTTCAGGTCATGATCTCCTGGTTTGTGAGTTTGAGCCCCTTGTCAGTCTCTGTGCTGAGAGATTGGAGCCTGGGGCCTGCTTCTGATTGGGTCTCCCTCTCTCTCTGCCCCTCCCCCACTGAAGTTCGCTTACCTGTGCGCCCTCTCTCTCTCTCTCTCTAAAGTAAATAAACATTAAAAGTTTTTTTTTTCAAATAAATAAATAAAAGAGGATAATGGCTGAGCTAAGGCAGTGGCTATGTTATTGGCAGGACATAATGAATTTGAGCATTACTCAGAGTTTATTCTATTGACAGACAAATGATGAGGCACTGAAATGTAAGCAAAAGTATTTATTAGGTATCTTAGAACTGCAATTTGGAGAGTACAGATTTGGTTAGAAACTCAAAAAGTGTCCTGTTGAGGGAAGGAAAAAATGTAGAAATAGCTATGGATTACATAAGTTGTTTTTCAATTATTTTGGAGGGTACTTGAATTTATAATTCATTTGCTTACTTAGATCATCTCATCGGTTTTTAGGAAAAAAACATTTTTCACAATCCTCAAAAAGCCTCTTCTCCACTGTTTCCAGCACTTTGGCTTTCTCTTGGTGTCAATAAAGTTTCAGCAGTTCAACAAAATGGAGCAGGGAAGACAAGGTAGAGTCACAGGTTGTCTGGTCAGCAAGTGGGTAGCTTTTCCTCCACAATTCCAAGTATCACTGGCCCAGAGTGATACACCTTGAAAGATTTAGAAAATTACTACTTGGAATTGGAATCCAATAATCCAATTTTATGTATAGCCCATACAATTCACTTACTACATACTAGTTACCTTTCCTAAGTAACTTTACAAATATTGACTCATTTAATTTCTATACAAAAGTCTTTTGAGGTAGGCAGATCCTCCTCTCCATTTTACAGGTAAGAAACATCTTGCCTAGTTAGGGTCCTGCATTAAAAAGAGGCCGAGCTGGGACGGGAACCAGTTGGCTGCAAGCTACTGGGCCTGCAGGCTTCCTACTAAAACCTCTTTGGCCAGGGGACTTCCAGTTCTAATTAGCATATTAATGCACCTGAATGGACTTTAAGATTAAAAAAAAAGAACTTTGTTAATCTTGTCATTTCCTAAGAACTTGTGTTCCAGAGAAACTTTTTCCCCCACCTCTTAAAAGTCCATAGAACTAATGCCCCATAAAATTCATTATAGGAAATCATAGGAAAAAAAGAAATGATTCCGGAGTAGAAGCAATGCATGTTGGTAACCAAAACTCACTTAATTATTCTATTTTAAATTAATTGTTTTATTATAATGTTATTATGTCTACACAGTTACAGAGTATACAGAGACATTTGATTATATCATTGTCTATATTCTTCATATTATTTCAATATAGAAGAGAGGATTATTTCATTATAAAAAAGAAAATCAAAAGAAAAAGAAATATAAGCCACAAAAGAGAAAAACAAAGCAGAATGAACAAATAAACAAAACACTCATCAAGCTTTCCTCTAGATCTAAGTCATCAAACTAAAGATTTTGTAAGAACTCCCGTAACCTCCAGGAGTACTCCTGGACTTGCTCTGAATCCTGAGTCTTTATTCCTGGCTTTCTTTACCTATTTAAGCAACATTCTGAACCTGGAAGTGAATAACATTGTGAATAATCAGGATTAGTGTTTCCTTGAGGATGAAAGAAAGAAGAGATGCTGGAGAAAATATATATATATTCCTATATATATTCATTTGTGATATATATACAGTATACTTCTTTATTCATCATCTGTTGATGGACACTTGGATTGCTTCTATATATCTTAGCTATTATAAATTATGCTGCAGTAAACTTGGGGGAGCAAATCTTTTCAAATTAGTGTTTTCGTTGTCTTTGGGTAAATACCCAAAGTGGAATTGTCTGGTACTTCTACTTTTAGTGTTTTGAGAAACTTCCATACTGTTTCCCATAGTGTCTGTACTTTAGTAGCCACCAACAGTGCACACGTGTTTCCTTTTCTCCACATCCTAACACTTGTTATTTCCTGTCTTTTTGATATTAGGCATTTTGACTGGTATGTGGTGATACCTCACTGTGCTTTTGATTTGCATTTGCCTGATGATTAGTGATGTTAAGCTTTTTTTTCCTGTACATGCATAACCATGTGTAATTTCACATCCACTATGCTCATATAAACCTTATTATAATCCCCATTGAAAAGGTGAACAAACTGAGAGGCAGAAAGTTAGTAACTATCCCAAGGTTGCATCTAGCAAGGAATAGAATGAGGATTACAATTCAGGTGGTCTGACACCAGATTTCAGGTTGTTGACACTCCACTGTGTCCTGCCAGTATGTAAGACAGGTAACCGTCAAGGCAGAGTAGAGAGTATCACCTAAAAGTTTGTAGAAGTGCTTGTCTCTAACCTAGCACAGTGCAGTGAGTGTACTTGTCTGTTTATTAATCTGTCTCTTCCACTATTCTGGTGGCTCCACCAGTGCAGACTCTGTAATTTTACTGCTATGACTGTGTGACCACCTAGCACAATTCTTAATGCAAGGAAGATTTTATGAATGGTCCTTGAATGAATCAATAAATGATTGAAGGTAGAAAGCCATGAGCTGCTACATGTGTTAGTTGTTAGCTGTAAAGGGCTTTAACTCAATTGTATTAAATTAACCTCTTGGGTTTTATAGGCCCCTGAGGAGCTGCCTTCTTCATTCTAACAGCCTAACAGTGCCTTTGTTCTATACCCAGGTGTCTAATTCCTACAGCAGTGAGGCAAGTTCTTCCCATGTCTCTCCCAGCCTGCCTTTCCCTTGGAGAAGTTCAATTTCCCACCCACTGTAATGCCTCATGATATGTTCCCACAATGCCATCACAGTTTAATCTCATAGCAACTCCGTGCAGTAGATGGAGTATTTTTATTTCCCTCTAGAACTCAGAGAAGAGATTATCAGTAAGTAGCAGAGTAGCAAATCTATTTCTCCTATAACTCCCTGACTTTCCTGGATAAGTCTGCAACGACCCCATGGCATACCTTGTGGTGAACTGCTATCAGCATGCCTGCCACAACAAATGAGTCATGAAGAAATATGTGATAATGGGCATGCAGGATTTTTTAAAGGAACTCCTTTTCTAAAATTAGAGGGTCCAATTTCACAAGGTTTTAGTTTACACTTATCATTAATATACAAATGAGTCATATAACTGATTTTGCACTGAAACTATTCTTCCCATGAAAGAAGGGCAAAACAGTAGTACTGTATTTGAATAAATATCACAGTGTTAAGTTGAAGAGGCAACAGAGTATGGTGATTAACAGCAGAGTCTGAACCTAGAAGGACTGGTTCAAATTCTGGTTCTGCCATGTATTAGTCTGTGGTCTTGCTTGCTTAGCCGCTCTGGGCCTTAGTTCCTTTATATATAAAAAGTGATGGTATCAGTATATATCTCAGAGGCTTGCTGGGAGGATCAAATAAGGTAACATATGTCTATAATGCCAACCACACTATAGGCATTCTGTATATGTATCTAGCAGTATTTTGTTGACGATAGTATATATTTATACAAGGCTTTGGGGGGAAAAAGGAACAACTAGATTAAAATATTGGATCTTTCATCTCTTGCTTTCCAAGTTTACAATATATATATATATATTTTTTTTTTTTTGATGTGCTCAAAGTCATGGAGAGGTCTCACTGACAGATTTCATCCTGGTGAAGATGTTAAATGGCCTTATTTGCTTTCTACTAATTGAGTACTTCTAACAAGCTTGATCAGCTTTCCCTCTCCCACCCCCTGCTTTGTAGTAGAAGTTAAAAAAAATCCTTCTCCCTTAACTGCTTTAACATTTAACAGTCACCAGGAGAAACTGTTCCATCATGATGTCTTCCGAGTTAGTGGACTGGAACAAATTCAGCTCGTTTGTTTAATCGTATGGCATCAGGCAGTGCTGAAAATGCAATTTGTTGCGAATTTGTTTTTGCATTTGCTATTAGGAGCCAAGTGTTCAGCTCTTTTGCAGCTCTCCACTGGACCTTATCGGGGAGCATACTAGCTGGAGGGCATCCATGGCACCAATCACTCAGAAGGAAACCCAACAGCTGTGGTTTTGACAGCTGGAGCAGGCCTGATGTCCATCAACAAATATCTAGGATACCTTGCACTTCTCCTTAGCTAGTAGGAGGCAGGCAACACTCCACTGGTTTAGGAGTGAGAGCTCTTTCAGGGTTGCCATTTTGTCTGCGGGCTGGTAAGTCTTGGGATTGGTTTAATGTATCTATTGTTCTGCCATACATTTGTCATGATTCTTTTTATAAAACTAAGTAAGCATGAAGATGTTCCCATAAAGTGAGTAATTCTTTAGCAAATAAAAGTGCAAATAAAGCTTTACCTATTCAAACAACAGTGTTAACAAGGGAGAAGCATTGCTATAGAAAGGGGAAAGGAAACCCTTGGGATTTACTTCATTTTTTCTCCTTGTACATTGTGTTACATATGTTTGTATGTACATTGTGTTATATATGTTTGTATATTCAATCATGAAATATGCTATGGGGGTGCCTGAGTGGCTCAGTCAGTTAGGTATTTGACTTCAGCTTAGGTTATGATCTCACAGTTCATGAGTTCAAGACCCACATCGGGCTCTGAACTGACAGTATGGAGCCTACTCGGGATTCTCTCTCTCCATCTCTGTGCCTCTCCCTGACTTGCTTTTACTCTCTCTCTCTCTCTCTCTCTCAAGATAAATAAAAATAAACTTTAAAAAAAGATAGGCTACAAAGAGAGTAATGATCAGTTCCTCTCAGTGTCTTCTAGCCTAGTATGTCACTTTTATTTACTTGTCTTGCTTGAAAATGCACCTATATTCATTAATGTTAGGGACACTCTGTTGGATGCTAAATGTGCCTTTTATCATAATGTAGTATTCCATTTGGATACAGAGGGAGTAAAACTTATACAGTTACATGTTTGTAATAAATGCGGTTGAATCTCCCAAATCATTTGTACCTAATCAATAGTGCTACCTTAAAAAATAAAAGGAAAATAGCAACTTTTCTTTTTCCCAAGTGTAGTTTTAAACTAAATGATTATAAGTGTAATTAAAAATGATGCATTTAATTTAGCACAGAGGACTTTCAAATACCCTAACTCTGCACAATTAATAGGGCAGCACTGTGCTCTGTGGTAACTTTTGTCCATATCTCTTCTTCAAAATGGGGAACTCTTCCCTATTGCCTCAAAAGCACTCAGTTTTTCCAAGTCGTCCCACAGCCCTGTCTCTTAATGATACTAATATTTGCTCGTTTTTAGAGTTCTGCTAAAGAGAATCAAAGTCAATCCTCTGTAATAAGATCTCTACCAAAACCTGAAACCCCTGCATATAGTAGTTTATAGTTTATTAAACCACCTTGAGAGAGTAAGTTTTTAAACTTTCACTTAAGAGTCAGTCTTGGGACTTTGTATGCATTGTTAAATCTTTATTTAATACATAGTAGTATTGAACACTTGGGTTGCTAAATTGGTTAAGCATCTGACTTTGACCCATGTCATGATCTCACAGTATGTGTTTGAGCCCCACATTGTGCTCTACTCTGACAGCAGATCCCACTGTCTCCCCCTCTCTCTGTCCCTACCCTGCTCACCCTCACTCTCTCTCTTTCAAAAATAAATAAACATTTAAAAAATACATATCAGTGTTACAGTAATTATCTTAACCAGACATTACTTTTTTCTTTAATGTTTTATTTATTTTTGATACAGAGAGAGAGAGAGAGAGCATAGAGGGGGAGGGGCAGAGAGAAAAGGAGACATAGAACTGGAAGCAGGCTCCACGCTCTGAGCTAGCTGTCAGCACAGAGCCTGACGCGGGGCTCGAACCCATGAACATGAGATCTGACCTGAGCCGAAGTTGGAGGCTTAACCAACTGAGCCACCCAGGCACCACCATATCTTAACCAGACCTAAAGAGATAGGTCGTGGTCACAAGTTAGAGCATGTGGAATCTTACAGCTCTTCCTGCTAATCTCTCATTTCTCAGGCAAGAGCTCCAAGCCAAAGGAGGTGAAGTGACTTACAAGAAGTCACATTATGTAGACAGAAATCCAGGTCTGACCCCTGCTCCAGTGTTCTTTTCACGTGTTTCTTTCCCTAAAAGCAAAATAGAAATGATCTTAGAATTTTAGGGTTAAAAAAAAGGACAGGTACCATATATTTGCACTCATAGGTCTAACAGGAGAAACCGAACAGAGGACCATAGAGAGGAGAAGGGGGAAAGAGAGTTGGGGAGAGAGAGGGACACAAATCATGAGAGACTATTGAATACTGAAAATAAACTGAGGGCTGAAGGGGGAGGGGGGGAAGGAGGTAATTGTCATGGAGGGGGGCACTTGTGGGGAGAAGCACTGGGTGTTATACGGAAATCAATTTGAGAATAAATTATTATTTTAGAAAATGTTGTGTCACACAGGAGTGACATATCAACTTCTTTCTCAGTAGGACTGATTTTGAGTCCAATAATTCATATGTGTGTCAGTTTCTTAACTGGTAATCAAATCATGCTCATCAAGTCTCTGAATGGTCATGGCTATGTTTACATAATACTTCTGTTTTAACATGCCAGGATTTCTTGTTCTCTCTTACATTTCTCTCCCAACTTTCTATTGATTGATCATGTAGGGTATTTTTTAAATGGAGTGAGCAAGCAAGCAGTTAAAACAAGTATATGCCTTGCTACTCAATTTATTTGGCCCAAGTACTTTTGCAGGAATATACCATCAATAGATTAAAATCACACATTGTATACAAGCAGACTAAACCATGTAAAATGTAAAGGGCAGCTAAAAATAAAGAGCTAGCATGAAATAGATATTTCAGCATGGGAATGATCACAAATAAGCCTAGGGGTGGCAGAGGAAATTTCATGTATTATTTTCTTTAGTCATTGACAATAGTCTTACAGCAATGATTATTTTTTCTCCTGAAAATGTGCTAATAGAATACGTTAAACAGTAAGACCACTGGCAGAATATAAAAATTGCCACATAGTTATAAATATCATTAAAATACAAAAATCTTTATCCCTGTCAGTGGTGCATATTGCCCTTCTTACTTAAAACAGCAAAATAATTACACTGTTTTTTGGTAGAATCCAACTTTAGTGCTAATATCTTCATAAAGAGTCAGAATTGATTCTGATTGGCTCAGATTGTGATTGACTAAACCAGTGGTGCAGATGGTTAAGTCTTGGACTTTGACTGAGGTCATGAGCTCAAGGTTGGTGGGATGGAGCCCCTCATCGAGCTCTGTGCTGGCAGCTCAGAGCCTGGAGCTGCTTCAGATCCTGTGTCTCCCTTTCTCTCTGCTCCTCCCCCACTCACGCTCTCTCTCTCTCTCTCTCTGTCCCTCTCTCAAAAATAAATAAACATTAAAATATTAATAAAAAGAATCAGAATTGACTAGTATATATTCAAGAAGCAAAACAAGTTTGCTTCTAAAAGTGTATGCTTCATTAAACTTCAGAAGGCAGCATAGAACATTAGAAAGAACAGCAAAATAGAAACGATCTTAAAATTTTATAGAACTGGTTTTATTTT
>NC_043712.1:57768588-57808996 GCF_006229205.1 Suricata suricatta
AATGAAAGATTGCACACAAAGAACTCACATCTTTTCAAGCTTCAATAGTAAATATTTTTCTACTATGTATTAAATACTGCATGGTTTGCCCAAACTAAGATGAAACCACATCATAAATCAATAAGCATTTTGCATTTTCTTTCATTATATGCTCAAAGTCAGAACTGGTTTTAAATCTGGTTGCAAGACTTAAATAGTTGTGTAACCTATTGTAAGTAACTTAGCCTGTCTAGGAATATGGTTCTTTATTTTAAAAACCAAATAGTCATGCATACTTCCTAGAGTAGTTGTAAGGATTAAGTTAGATAGATAATATATGTAAAATACAGCAAAAAAATTGGCAAAGTAGGCACCAAAAATTATTATTATTCTACAAAACAAACTACATGTAATTATTCAGCGTCTGATTGTTAAGACTCTCTGATAGATGTAAAAATTCTGTAGTTTAAAGACCTTATAATTCAACTCCTAAATATTGCTGATTAGGAAGCATACCCCCAGAGATTTAAATGACTTTGTAGTGCTAGTTTCAGAGTAATTTTAGGGATTATTAAATTTAATTTAGGTTTATAATTATATAAAATGTTTACATAGTTTCAAAGAAAAAAGTAAAATAAACTGGTAAATAAAGGAAATGGATTGAACCTTTATCCTATTTTTTCTATGAATTAAAACATAAAAATAAGTCTTAATTTCAATTTCTACCCCCTCTTCCCTTTCTTCTCTACCCTACATTTCTCCATTGGAAATTAAAGAAAAACTGATTTATAGTTTGTCCTCTCAGTTAAAAAAAATCAAGTAGATACCTTCATATAATGTTTCTTTCTTAAATGAATAATGGCACTGTGTACCTGTCTCTTCCTTTCCTTTTCTTTCAACAATAGAACATGAAGATCACTCCATAGCAGTTTATAGAGACATCCATCATCCTATTCTGTTATATGGCTTTCTGTAATATGTATGTGCCATAATATTTATTCAATCAATCTCCTACTGATGAACATTTTAGTTGTTTCAGGTTGTTTTTGCCATTACAAGTAGTCTTAGATAAATACCTTCATGTATATATTGTTGGGTATGTTTGTGGTAGATTTCTAGAATTGGGATTTCTGGGTCAATTTGACTAGATATTCCCAAATTTTCCTCTGTAGTAATTGTACCATTTCACATTTCTACCAGCAGTGTAACAGAGAGCATGCTTCTCCACAAAGAATCTTCACAAAGCTTTACCAACATTATATGTAGTCACATCTTTGGATTTTTTGTCAATCTACTGGCTTTGGTTTACATTTCCCTTACTATGAACAAGATTGAATGTCTTTGCATAGGACAAAGAACAATATACATTTTTTTAAACTAATTCTCGAACCTCTTTTTCTATAAGTGGTTGGTAATTTTTTCCCCTAATTTTAGGAGCTTTTTGTATTGTTTTTAATTTTTTTTGACAGAGATATAGCATATGCATGAGCAAGGGAAGGTCAGAGGGAGAGGGAGAGAGAGAATTTCAAGCAGGTTCCATGCCCAGCACAGAGCCTGATCCCACAACTGTTGAGATCATGACTTGAGTCGAAATCAAGAGTCAGATGCTTACCCCAAAAAAGCCCCAGGAGTTTTATGTATTTTAGAAAATACAATTTATTTACTGATACCTCCCAATTTAATATCACCAGCCCTGTCTTATATCTGGAACTGGAGACTCATATGTTCAACTATCTACTCCATTTCTCCACAGTTGTCTATTAAGTATTTACAATTTAACAAGTTCAAATACAACTCCTGAATCCTCACCTCACATGAGCTCTTGCCTCTGGTCATCCCCCATTCAGTAATAACAACTCCTTCATTCCAGGTTTCCCAGGCTAGAAAGTTAAAGCATCCTTACCTCTCCTTTTTCTTTTTTTTTTTCAGTTAGCTCATTGACTCTGTCATTAATTTCTATTGGTTCTAGTTTCAGAATATATCTAGAAACTTACTCCTCTTCAAATCCACTACTTTAACTCTTATCTAAGCCACTCTTATCTCCGCCTAGATTACTGCAGTAGCCTCCTAGCTGATCTCCCTTGCCACCTCCTACCTTCACCCCAGTATAGTCTTTATATTACAGCTAGAGTGTTCTTTTAGGGACATGTGAAATCATGTCATATCTCTGCTCACAAGTCTCCAATGCCTCCACATCATAAAATCCAAAGTCCTTTTTACGCTCTATAAAGATATATGTCATCTGGTCCACCATCCTTCATCAGTACTTCTCTGACTTTAGCTCCTACTTCCTTCTCTAGCACGCAGTCATCTCCAACAACATTGGCCTCCTGTTATTATTTGAGCAAACTCATCTCAAGGCTTCCAATTTGCCAACCCATATATCTGGGATGCTCTTCTGCCAGATAATCTGCTCACTTGCTCAGCTTCTAATATATGCTTATTTTTAAAGTTTATTTATTTATCTTAAAGGAAGAGGGGAAGAGAGAGAGGGAGAGATAGGATCCCAACCAGGTTCCTTGCAGAGCCCGGTGAGGAACTCAGTCTCATGAATCATGAGATCATGACCTGAGATTAAATCAAGAGAGAGATGCTTAACTGACTGAGCCACACTAGGCACCCCTCTAGTTTGTGTTATCATGTACCACATCACTAAGGCCCTCCATGAAATTGGAGGTTTTATAAGCTCACTTTCTGCCATACTCAGCACTACCCTTAACATGCTTTTCCCTAGAGGTACTTAGGACCAATTGACACAATGATGTACTTACTGTGTTGATTGTTTACTTCCCCAATAGAATAGCCATGAGGATGTGAACTTTGTCTAGTTTACTGTTGTATCTTGGGGCTTCTAGAACCATGTCTGGGATAGCGTAGGCACTCTGTAAGTTTTTTACACACAAGTGAATGGATGAATAAAAGGATGTATAAATACAAAATTTTATACTATTGTCTATGCAATTACATTAGACAGAAATATCTGTGAGCCGGTACAATGGCAAAAACAAAGTCCATAATAAAGGCATGACAATGCATACTTAGTATTAGGAAAATACTGGTCCATGTCATTTTAGAAAATACAATGAAAACATACAAAGAAAATACAAAGAAAAATATCTCAATGCTCTGTTTTATAGGTTTCCGTGGAACAGTGATTTATGTAGAATCTGAATTTCAGGACACGTTTATGGGAATTACTGTTATTACTGTTTAGAACTAGGTGAGCCTGAATCCTGAGGAGTTCATAGCCAAGTATTTAGGATTAGATACTTGATTCCTGCCCATCAGTAATGTGAAATGGAAGTCCAGGTATAGTTCAGTGTGAACTGGTAAAATGTCTGGTTCATAATTACAGTACTTTGTGATTGCACAAAAGGCAATAATTTGGGTTGTCTGAATTAAACATGTTTATTTAATGTTCTAACATGAATACAAAACTTGATTGGAATTCATTTGGAAACAAGAATTCTTTCTACCTGCTGTTCCTTAGTTAAGAGAAGATTCAAATTCAATTCAAGAAGACACTCTTTTTTCTTTAATAAGTGATTTATAATTTCACTGGTTCTAATTTACTGTAAGCAAAGCATCAGATTAGTAATGTGTTTAATATGACTTATTAAGTTCCCATTAGACTAAATTACCACCCCTAGAGATCTACAAAACTACTCTGAATTAATTTATATTCTTCAGTAGCCACACACTTCACCTTTTCTTAAATGCCACAGATACTTTAGAATGTATATCCTAATATGGTACTTCAAAAACAGTAAGTTATCCTATGAACTTTTAAATTCTTAGCTCTATAAGTTGTTTTGTAATAACAAATTATTATATTAATAATATAAAAAATTTAGGAATGGTTCTTGAAAGGTTTTTTTTTTTAATTGTTCTTATACATACTAGCAGATTCCAGATAGTTCACATCTAAACCCTTTTCACTAAGCTATGAATGAACAAAATCATGTAGACTATTTTTATTTTTTTCCAATGGCATTTAATGCTATCAATTTAAAACCACCTTCAAGTTGACTGTTTTAATATTTAGTTGTAAATATTTTACACAAACATACATAATCTAAACATTGCATCTGTGAGTTTCATATAAACTGAGCTAGAATTATGCACAGTTAACCTATTCTATGGTTAAAAGAAAGGAGCTTGTGAGTGTTGCTCATGGAACTTGAGAGTACAGTAATGCTTAGAGGTGGGGAGTAATTTTTAAAGTGACTAAATGAGGCTTTGTCAGAAATGAGTGGATTAAACTAGCTGAATTGGACTTCTTAAAATACCAGATTTACATAATCAATAAATGTATTAACTTGATTTTATGGATTTTATAAGAGTACTCCAAAGAAGGTGGAAAATATCTGATAAACTGATTATAAAGAGACATGTTTGCAGTGAAAAATGTGGTCACTGGAAGCATCAGACATATTAACTAATGAAACAAGACCTGTGCATATTTACTCACCACGTTTTTGCAAAGCAGATTTACTAACTCAATTCCTCAAAGCTAAAGAAGGTATCAGGCTGGATTAGAAATCAGGAGTCCTTCCTGAATTCACATGATGAACTCACATCTGTTCCCTGGTGTATGGAATTAATTTTAGTAGTAATGTAACCAGTATTAGTCTGAGTTGACCCAGAAATGCACTGGATCACTCAGGGCAAAATCTCAGTGTTCCCAATTTAGTCTGATCCCCTAATCAGAGACATATCGTCACAGTCTTTATCCACACTGCAAATAGTAAGATTTCAGTGAGCAGAGACATCTAAGTTCTACGGCTTCATTTTCTTTTTCCAATCCTTCTTATATGCTACTGCCAAATTAATCTTTATAGAGAACTTCTGTAAACATTTTTCTGTGTAAAAATTTCGATATATCCAAAGACCTTCTTTTTTTTCTGTTTTAAAGCGCATTATTATTAGTCTGAGTCTATAAAAATGCCTACTTGATGCATCAGAAACTGGAAAAATATATAAGAAGAAAATTTAAATTACCTATAATACAATTGAATTTTTAGTGTAACATGACTATGACAGATATCGACAGAATGGATTAAAAAGAGGAAAGTTTGGGGGCAGGAAAAATGATTGGAAAACCATTTTGCAGCAGCCCAGGATAAATGTAATGAGAATCTGAACTGTAACAGTGAGATTGAGGGGGTGGGATTAAAATGATATTTAAGAGATAGGACTGATGACTTACAGAAGAAATAATTTCAAGTTTCTTGATGGGGAAGAATTGATTAATGATGAAGTGAAAAAAAGAGACATTGAGATTCTCTTGGGATATATAGTAAAGCATGATTGGAAAATGTGTGGGTTTCAATGCATCATGTTTTAGAATGGAATAAAATCCAAATTTTACCATATACAAGCTGTGTAACCTTGACTGCATGATCTAGTCACTCTGAGTTTCAGATAAAAGGGGGAAAATATATCTGATTTTTCGGAATTGTTTGAAGTTTAAACTGTAAGGATCTAAAGTGTTCCCACAATACCTAGCTCATAGTATTTGCTCAGTAAATCACAGCTGTTTTGTACGATTGTTGTTTCTACACTGGCGTGGCAAATAGGTAGCTGCAAATACATGCTATGACTTAAGAGTGCGATGAAGATGGGAGATGTGAAAACCATTGCTGATATGACAAGAGGATATGAGGTAATTTAGGAATTGGAAGTGAACATGTCTAGGACGGTGCCCTCCAGGAACATCAACATTTAAGGGGTGGACTAAAGAAGAGCCACCAAAAGACTCTTAATTAAATGAAAGTATGAAGACCAGGCTTCAAAGATCAAGAGCAGAATAGCCAAAAAATTATCTTCACATGTGCAGTTGTGTTCTGTGCTAATTGAGCATATCCTCCTCAGGTCATGATTTGTGCATTCATAAGATTATTTGATAGGATCATATTTTCTCATAGAAATGCCAGTCATGCTGCTAATTCACAACTTTAAGACAGAAGTCTCAACAAAACAACAAATGGTATATCTCTTTGCCCTCCCAATCACAGAAAATCCTGATGGAAGAGGAGATTATTGATCAAACTTAACTGATTAATATGGCTTCCTTAAAACCTGGATTTAGTATCTTGTGGCAGTTTACTTTGGGGCATTTTGTGTCACTTTCAAATTGATCCAACAGTAGTACAAGACTGAAGAACAGCTATCAGCAACAGTTTTCATGACTTCTACTGAATCTGGAAGATGTTCAGAGAAAAATGGAAACTTTCAAATACATATGGATGTTAAAGGGAATATATACTTAATTTGTAACCATTTTGTAACTAATTTGTAATCAAATTTTGACTGATTTGTAGAAAGATGGGAGAGTCATAGATCTGACAGTAAGATTCATAATGTAATATAGTACAAATTTATAAAGTGAAGAAATTCTACCAACATTAATTACCATTGCTGGAACACTGTCTAGGATTTTCTAACCCTGGTCACTTTTCAAACATGTTCTCCATATCTGCTATTCTATATGATTTTAGGTCTATCCAAATGGCATATTTTCTATGAAGTCTTTTCTGATCTTTCAATTGATAATCAGCACCTCTTGCACCAAAAATTTGTATGCACCTCTCCTAGTGCATTCAACGAGTTCTGTTTTTTATAATTATTAGTGTTTCAGAGGCAAAAATGTCCTTCAGGGTAAAGAGTACGCATTATGGTCGTATTTTTGCTGCTCATCATAGCTTCTACTTGTGTGTTTTCTACGTAGCCAGTGATGAGTAAAAATGTAGTGTCCATCATTAAAATAATTTAATGACTGTTATGATTATCACCTCAAAATTGGTCCTCCACTCCCAAATAATCAGTTTATTCATATTAAATCTATTAGGATTAGAATTGTATAGTCTTTTTTCAATCAATAGAATGTAACCTTCACTTTTTAAATGCATTTCTAACATCAGAAGTTATTTATTAATAAAATGGTTTAGTGGAAATAATTTTTTAAAAGTCTCAGAGGAATTCGATGTTTGGACTTAATTATAATATTACAAAAACAAATCAATGATTTTTTTAAATCATAAAGTCTCCATTATTGTATTCTATTCACAATTGCATTTCTTGCTCCAACTTTATTATTTAAAAATATAATAGTTAATATTTTCATTGTGGTTAAGAACACTGATCAAAGTAAACATGGACTCAACAAAGTTATTAATTTCAGAAATTTGCTACACTCCAAATATATTATACCAAATATAAGTTACCTAAACAAATATACTCTTTGCTTTTATTCCATATGGTAAAAATAAGAAGGTCTTTGACACCAAAATAAAAACACGACAGTTTATTTCCATTTTCTATCTTCATATTTCAATCCACTCAGTGAGGCATTGCTTTTTAGTGCTTACTATTTTCAAAATTTATTTCAATTTTCTTTCTGCTCCTGACATATGTGTGGTAGAAACTGACAATTTTATATATTGCTTACAAAAAAGAAAAGAATACTTTCTGAATATGTCACCATTTGTAGTTAAATAAACCACTTTTCGTGATAAGAATTTTCTTATATTTATTCAGAGGATTCCATTCTTTTCCCTTATGACTTGATAATGGTTCTGCTACTCTAACCCTTCAGTAAAACCGTGTTTAGTATACAATTTGAGATATTTGCAGCATACACTGTTCTTCATATATTAGCTTTTTAATAATAGCTTCTTTTAATTAGGAAAGAATTGCTACAATAGAGAGGGAAACACATGGGGAAATGCAATCAATGATGGTTTTGTGTAGGCATTAATAATTTCTTTGTTCTGAAGGTTTTTGCAATTTTTGGTTAGAAGGAAAAAGGAATTGCCACCACCATCCAGCCATTCTTTCATTTACTGTAAAAGCATTGATGATTATCTATGCTATTTCTTCATACTTTTAAAGAATGCATTTTTACCAGACCTCTAGCAACTAGTGATATCTTCCATAAAGATTTACAATTGCTTTGCTCAGTGCTATAATGGAAAAAGAAAATCATGAAATCTGCAGCTGGACGGTGTTGTTTAGACTACTGTGTTACCTGAGGCAAATTACTTCACTCTCTGAGTCTTTGGTTTTGGTATCTGTAAAGTGAGGGGACTGTAAAGTTAAATGAAATTACACATGTAAAGTATCAACTAGTGCCTTGCCCATAAATGAACCTAACACAGGTAAACTATCTTTATTCTTGGAAATTTAGTAGCAGCTTGATCCAGATAAAGAGGAGAGCACTCATTGTGGAAATGTCAAAAGATGCTACAAATAAAGTGGATCATATCCACACTGGATTAAGTGATAAAGAATATTTTGTCTTGTGTAACAAAATGTCCAGAAATCAGGAAGACTCCCAGTATAGGATATTAAGATTTTTCTGCTCAAATTCTGAGTCCTTCCTTTCATCCTCCTCCTCATATTGGCCTTCCTGCTCAGTCACCTCCCGCATAGTCAGGAGACAGCTGCCAGCAACAAGGACAACTCATTTGTTTTGCTCACAAACAGTGGGAGTTGAAGGCATCACTCAACCATTAGTTTATATCTTTCATCTGATTAGGACATCATATCTTGCACCCACCACTAGATCAATAACAATCTTTTGTAGGTAAATAAGTATTGCCAATTTACAATCATAAATGAAAGACTAGATCACATTTCTAAAGCGGAGGATAGCTGGAATTAGAACACATGTATTCTAAGGGCAGGTTCAGTGATCACAGCAAGACCATTCAGTTTTGTCACAAGGATTATGCATACATATGTAATGTATACACATGCATACTTATATGCATATAACACAGACATGTATATGTTTAGGGAAATATATGTAGGTATGTTTATGTGTATAGTTTAGCATCAGATTTAATAAAACCATTTTAAGACCTTAATTTACATTTTAACTTATTTTATCTTTTCTCAAGAAACTGATCTATATATTTAAACTATATGTTTAAATTTTTTTAATGTTTATTTATTTTTGAGAAAAACAGAGAGACAGAGCATGATCAGGGGAAAGTCAGAGAGAGAGAGGGAGATACAGAATCTGAAGCAGGCTCTCGACTCAACTGTCAGCCCAGAGCCCAATGTGGGGCTCAAACTCACCAACCATGAAATCATGACTTAAGCTGAAGTCAGATGCTTAACCAAATGAGCCACCCAGGCACTCCTTGATAGTTGAAATATTCTATGACTCTTTAGTCTTGCATATTTCTGTAATATTTTTTCTTTTTTTTTAAAATATTATATATTTAGCTCATTTATATTCACTTTTTCAACAAAGTGATCTGTGGCAAAAATTTACTTATGTTTAAATTAGTCTGGGTCTAGTTAGTCACTTCTCATTTATATTTTGGTTCTGGCCTTCTTGTCCTTTTTTAAAAAAATATTCATTTATTTTTGAGAGAGAGAGAGACAAAGCGTGAGCAGGGAGGGCCAGAGAGAGAGGGGGACACAGAATCTGAAGCAGGCTCCAGGCTCTGAGCTGTCAGCACAGAGACCAATGAGGGACTAAAACTTGTGAACCACAAAAGCATGACATAAGCCCAAGTCCAAGGCTTAACCAACTGAGCCACCCAGAAGCCCCTTCTTGTCGTTATTCCTCTACTTAATATTTTAAAGAGGCATAACATTACAGGTGACTCTCATAGCATAGATATATTTTATGGTCTCTTGAATTTTTGAGTGAGAGAGAGACCCAGGCATATGACATAACTATACAAAATGGCAATTAGATTAGTGATTTTACTTAAGGCAAACATTGAGTATTTTTCATAAAATATCCATTTCATACTGGACCTGGGATTTTATAATAGGTCCCTGAAAAAGGGAATGTGCTTAAAGATGCTTCCATGTTTTTTAAAATCAATCCCTATGCCAGCAGTAATACATACATAGCACACAGTTCCCTTCGTTGTGTTTTATATATTTGCAAGACTCTAGATACAACAACCAATCCTTCTCTTCTTACTTGGAAGGATATTATTATTTCTCTTTTTGTGTTTATTGCCAGAGAAGCCATTCAGGTCTTAACCAACTTTTAGTCTACATATTCTGGATAACACTTGACCTGTTGCACAACACATACCTTTGGTGGTCTATAAATAATCAATCATATTTTATATCCTCTTTCCATGGCTGAGAAGTCCTCTGAAAAACACGTGCACTGTGATGAATCTGAAATCCAGAGGTCTGATGTTAGAATCAAAGGTCTTCCATAATGGAATACAGATAGGAACTGATTAAGAAGTTCTGTCCATCTATCTCTAGTCATTTGAAGCTGTACTGTATCTAGTCATCTATCAGGGGACAAATCGGATACTTTCCATTAAGATAAGATATTGATTATAGACACTTTCAGCTCAATAGAATCATAAGGTTTTGTCCAGTTAATTTTCATTTTAGGACATGTTGAAATTTGAGACTAGTTTAAAACTAACTCCATATGTTTGCATCTGGGCCCGTTTCCCTCAGTAACTCTATCCCATTGAAGTACAAAAGCTTAGGCATTCCACGTTAAGTCACTACAAATATTTATGTAAAAGTTAAAATTCTCAAGACTAACTTTATTCAGAGAAAGAAAAAGTTAAATCGGTATGCTTCCACATCTCATGTGTCTACCAGTAGTTTTGTCTATCCTAAAATACCTTTCGTTTCTAAATGGCTCATGTTTGTAAAATGAATAAAAGAAATATAAATTTTAAAAAAAAATCCTACTTGTCAAAGGGCTGCAAACTCCCTATTTCAAAGCTAATTTACACTGAAATGTTAAGTAAATACCTAAGAGTAGGATAGAAGAGTGAACAAATGTTATGTTTCAAGTTTGCTTTTATTTTATGGTATATAGTTTTAACACAGTCATTGCATGTGTGTATTTATAACATAAAAATTACCCACTGGAAACTACAGATGATTGAAGAAATACAAGACCATAGATCTAAAATAATAACTGGGCTCAATCAGATAGAAGAAAAACAAGATTTACAACTAAAAATATAAACAAGCCTACATGCTTTAACTCCTTTGTACAAAGTCAGAAATCCCGTGTAGTCTTCCCATGTTCTTTCACTGAAGAACATCTAGTTAAAATTTTTCTCTTCCTAAATTAGTTCTTGGCCATGTTTAAGAGATTCTAGTATCAGAAATCTTGATGTTATGCAGTTTCCTGTTCCCCAACTGATAGAGCAGTGGGCTGAATTTTTCCTAAAAGCTATGAAAAATAAGAATGATAACAAGTAGACATATAAACAGGGAACATTCATTCATTTAGTAACCATTTAGCATGAAAGGAGTGGTGACAGGAAAAGGAAGTTGAAGTACAATGTAAGATAAGTTGGGTAGAGAAGAAAAATAATGACATATGGAGATGAAAAATGGCATGTGGTTAGGTATGTCAGCACACTCCAGCCAAAGCCTTTTGGGAATATACCTTGTAGTTGAAAAGTTGAATTTGTTGCTTGTTGCAGTGTGGGAGCAAACATAGCATGGGGAATTGTGGGGAATTTCAGAAAGAGGGTGTTAACATTTATTACAAGATTTGGGCATGTGTTAAATGCTGTGAGGGAAAGAAGATGGAAATAGGATTTGCTCTTGATTAGACCATGCCAGAGAGTTAAGTAACTCTACAACTGGCCATCTTAATCTTACCCAGAATGAGGAAAGTCCAGGCAAAGTTAAAACTGTCACTAGGAAAGAAGCAACCAGTCTTGTTGCTCATATTAGCTAGAATGGGGGATGTTTGGTCATTTTATGGTTTTTGACAATATACATATTTTTATATATGTTCAGACATGATTAGGGAGTAGGTTTGGTCGGGATCCATCATGGTCAAAGAGTGACCTTATCTGATGTTAATGCTCTATGAAATTGTGTATGTTCAACAGGAGAAATCCAAGACTACACTATGAGGACCTGGACAGCATGTAGCAACACCAAGTTCCAAATGATAGTAGCAGACCAGCTCCTACATATCAGGTGTTACATTTTTCTTTCTTGGCAGGAGTCACATTAAGATCAGGATAAGAAAAAAATGCAAATAAAAAAGTAAATTTTTTTTTATTCAACACATTACATGCCACCACTATGCTAAGTGCTTAATATGCATTATTTAATTTATTAAAAACAGTCTTATGAATTAATTACTATTTTAATGCACATGCTACCAATATGCTTATTGGTAGCATGTGCATTAAAACTCTGCGTAAAACTCAGAAAAGTAAAGTTACATGCTTAAAATGGCATAATCTGTAAAAAGTCGGATGGAATTAGAATCTTGGGCCATTATAGCCTATGCACTTAATCACTAACTTATAAAAGAATGTGAGTATGAACACAACATGGATGCTTTAAAGATGAGCTTCTCAGAGGAGTTGTGAAGATGGCAGAGTAGGAGGACCTAAGCTCTCTCCATCCCACTTACACAACTAAGTATCATGCACATCCAAGTCAGTACGCCAGAAAACAATGCAATGACTGTAAGAACAAACTGCACAACGATATATAGAGACGAAGCCGAATCTGAAAGGCAGAGGGAGACTGCCCACAGGAGGAAGAGAGACTGCCCAAAGAGAGTGCAGAAAAATGGGCCCTCACACCAGGGAGCTCACAAGAGGAAAATTAATCCCCATAATGTTTGGCTTTGAAAACAGAGGGGCTAAATTCTGTGAGTTTGTATAACCAGTGAAACCTTGAGCCTGGAACTTTAAAAGTGAGCTGACTCTGCTCTGGGCAAGCTTCGACAGTGAATGATAACTGGGTTCCTGATCTTAAAAGAACATAGCCGGTGTGGAGAGGCAACATAAAAATGGCAATTTACACAATACAAGTGGGCAAATGGGAAGACATCTGTTTATGCTTATTTTGGAGGGTGGTGGGGGGACTTCTCTGAAAATGAGGGGGCTGGCAGGCACCATTTTCCTCCTCTGGACCCTCGGCATAAACATAGGGCCATATGTGAGAGGCAGGGTTGCACAGAGACTTACTGCCTAAGTTGCTAGCAGTACACCAAGTCTACAATTTCTCCTGAGGACTCACCCACTCCAGCCAAGCTAGCCTTGGCCCTAGGCTCAAAGCAAATTTTGTTAAAGCCATGTGCACACCATGCCCAGCCACTGGGTGCACAGATGCTTCTGCACGTGGGGCACAGTCTCATGCCCCAGGTTGCCCTGGCACACAGCACCCAGCTGCTGCAGCACATTAAGGGATTTAGCATAGGACTCGTAGTGCAGAATGAATTCTGCTAACACAGCCATTCTGCTCTGATGTTCCTCAGTGAACATGCCCCATCAGAGCTGGTCTGCCTAGGTCCCACTTACACCACCGAGAGAAATCATAGCCACAACATGCAGAGAAGCAATGCAGATGAGTGCACTGAAATAAAAGTGACTCAGACACAACAGCAAGGCTTTAGCAACATAAGACACTCTCCTGAAGTGCCAGGTTCTGGTGAACAGGGGACACTGCACTGCAAGGAACTTCAGAGCCTGTTCTTTATAAAGTCACTACTTTTAAGAGCAGAAAACATAGCTGACTTACTTAACACATGGAAACAGACACAGAGAGACAGGTAAAATTAGAAGACAGAGAAATTTATCTCAAATGAAAGAACAGAACAAGGCCACAACCAGAGATTTAAATGAAACAGATGTAAGTACCATTTCTCACTGGATTTGAGAAAAGAGTGGAAGACATGAGTGAGTCCCTTAACACAGAGATAAGTAATAACATAGCAGAGATAAAGGGATATGAAATGAGAAACATGTTTGACAGAATGAACAGCAAAATGGAAAAAGCAAAAGACCTAATGTATGACCTAGAAGAAAGAGTAATGGAAAGCAATCAAGCTCAACAAAAGAGAGAGGAAACAATTATGCCAATAAAAATAGATTTAGGGAACTCAGTGATTCCATCAAACATAATAACATTTATATTACAAGAGTCATAGAAGAAGATGAGTGAGAAAGGGGGCAGCAAATTTATTTGAACAAATATTAGCTGAAAACTTGCTTAATCTGGAGATGGTAATAAATATCCAGGTCCAGAAGGCACAGAGAACTCCTATCAAAACAACAAAAGCAAGTGTCCCTGGGTGGCTCAGTCAGTTAAGCATCTGACTTCAACTCAGGCCAACATCTTGTGGTTCACTTTGGTTTCTGTCCTGACTGCTGACAGCTCAGAGCCTGGAGCCTGCTTGAATTCTGTATCTTCCTCTTTCTCTCTGCCCCCCTCCCCTGCTCACACTCTGTCTCTCTCCCTCTCTACAAAAAAAATAAATAAATAAATAAATAAAATAAATAAATAAAAAAACCCCAAAAACATTAAATATTTTTTAAATCAACAAAAACAGACCTACACCAAGACATATTCTAATTAAATTGACAAAATATAATGATAAAGAACACATTTTTAAAGGGAACAAAAGAAAAGAGTAATTTGCAAGGGAAAGCCCATAAGGGTAGCAAGATATTTTCCAACAGAAACTTTGCAAGTCAGAAGAGAGTGGCATTATTTATTCAACATGCTGAATGCGAAAAATCTGCAGACAAGAATATCCTAATCAGCAAGACCATCATTCAAAGTTGAAGGAGAGATAAAGAGTTTCCCAGACAAACAGAATTGGAAGGAGTTTATGACCAGTAAAGCAGCCCAGCAAGCAACATTAAAGGGGACTTTTTGACTGAAAAAGAGGGTGCAAAAATGACAATATATAGGTGGGAAACACAAAAACATTAAAAATAAATGTTTCTGTAAAAAAGCCATCAAGAAACTCACAAAATAATAGGCTATGAAATATAACAACAAATACCTAAAACAGGGAGGAGAGGAGTAAAGAATAAGTGCATACTTAAGTGACCATCAACTTAATATCGACTGCTATATGCAGAAGAGGTTATATACAAACTTAAGGGTAGCCATATAATAAACATCTAAAGAATAAAGACAGATATATATGTATGTATATATATGTATATGTATATATATTAAATCATTGAAGAAAATTAACAAAACATGAAACAGAGAAAGGCAAGAAAGGTTTTGAGTAAACACTCCAATCAAAAGACATTGGGTAACAGAATGGATCAAGACCCATTTATGTGCTGCCTACAATAGACTCATTTTAGACTTAACTTCACTTGCATATTGAAAGTGAGGGAATCAAAAAACATCTACGATGCAGATGGATGTCAAAAGAAATCCTGAGTAGCAATACTTAGACAAACTAAATTTTACAACAAAGACTGTAACAAAAGACAAAGTATACTACATTATAATAAAGGGGACATTCCAATGAGAAGATATAACGATTGTAAATAGTATACACCCAATATAGGAGCAACCGAATACATAAAACCTTTAATAACACGGAGGAACTGTTTGGTAATAAAATCATAATAGGAGGGACTTTAAGATCCCGCTTGTATCAATGGACACATTATTTAAACAGAAGATCCACCAGGAAACAATGGCTTTGAATGATACACTAGACCAGCTGGATTTAACAGATATGTTCAGAACATCCCATTCTAAAATCACAGACTATGCATTCCTTTCAGATGCAAATGGACATTCTCTAGAATAGATCACATAATAGCCCCTCAAACAAGATTCAATAAATTCAAGAAATTTGAAATCATACCATGCACCTTTTCTGACTAAAATGGTATGAAACTAGAAGCCAACCATAAGAAACATATCTGGAAAGACCACAGAGACATCAATGTTAAATAATGTGCTACTAAATAATAAATGGGTCAACCAGGATATCAAAGAAGAAATCAAAAGGTACATAGAACCAATGAAAATGAAAACACGACAGTCCAAACTTTTAGGATGCAGCAAAGGCAATTCCTAAGAAAGAAATATATAGCAATACAAGCCTACCTCAAGAAGCAAGAAAAATATCAAATAACCTAACCTTTCACCTAGGGGACCTAAAAAATGAACAATAAATGAAACCTAAAACCAATAGAAGGAACAGAACAATAAAGATGAGGTCAGAAATAAATGATATAGATAAAAAATCACCACCACCACCACCAACAGCAACAAAATACCAATAGAACAGTTCAATGAAACCAGAAGCTGGCTCCTTGAAAAAAATCAAGAACATTGATAAACCTCTAGCCAGACTTATCAGGAAAAAAGAAACGGACTCAAATAAATAAAATTACAAATAAAAGATGAGAAATAACAACCAACACCATGGAATTAGAAACAATGATAAGAACCTATAATGAAAAACTAAATGCCAACAAATTGGACAACCTAGAAGAAATGGATAGAATTCTAGAATATATAAAGTAACAAAACTGAAACAGTAAGAAATGTAAAATTTGAACAGACCAGTAACAATAACCAGCAATGAAACTAAATAAGCAAACAGAAAACTCCCAACCAGCAAAAGTCCAAGACCAGATAGCTTCGCAGGCAAATTCTACCACTTAAAGAAGAATTAATACTTTTTCTCAAACCATACCAAATAAGATAAAAGGACGGAAAAGTTCCAAATTCATTCTATGAGGCCAGCATTACTCTGATTCCAAAACTAGATGAAGATACCAATAAAAAGACAACTACATGTCAATATTCCTGGTGAACATAGATGCAAAGATTCTCAACAAAACATTACCTAGTTGAATCCAACAATACAATAAAGAAGAACATTCACCATGATCAAATGGGACTTATTTGACACAAAGAAATGGAAAGACATTCCATGCTCATGGATTGGAAGAACAAATACTGTTAAAATCTTTATACTGCACAAGGCAATCTACACATTTAATGCAATATGTATTTTCAAAAACAATAGCATTATTCACAGAACTAGAATAAAAATCATAAAATAGTGAAAGCACTCTCAAAAAAGAGAAGCAAAGCTGAAGTTATCACAATCTCAGACTTAAAGTTATTTTGCAAAGTTGTAATAATCAAAACAGTATTATACTGGGACAAAAATAGAAATATAGATCAATGAAACAATGTAGAAGAATCCAGAAATAAACCCGCAATTATATGGTCAATTAATCAACAAAGTAGGAAGAATATGCAATGGGAAAAAGACAGCCTTTTGAACAAATGTTGTTGGGAAAACTGGACAGCAGCACGCAAAAAAAAAATGAAACTAAACCACTTTCTTACACCATATAAAAATATATATTCAAAATGGATTAAGTATCTAAATGTGAGACCTAAAACCATAAAAAATCTGAGAGTGCAAACAGTACTCTAGAAGCTCTGACAGCTTTCTAGAGAAGTCTCCAGAGAAACAAAAGTAAAAATAAACTATTGGGACTACATCAAAATAAAAAGCCTCTCCACAGAAAAGAAAACAATCAAATTACCTAATAGGCAACCTACTTAAGGGGAGAAGATTTTTGCAAATGATATATCTTACAAAAGGTTGCTGTCCAAAATATATAAAGAACTAATACAACTAAGCACCCAAAAAACAATCCAATTTAGAAATGGACTGAAGAATGAACAGACATTTTTCCAAAGAGAACTTCCAGATGGCCAACCGACACATGTAAAGATGTTCAACATTACTCATCATTAGGAAAATGCAAATCAAAACTACAATGAAATATCACCTCACAACATTCAGAATGGCTAAAATCAATAACACAAGAAACAACAGATGATGGTAAGGATGTGGAGAAAAAGGAACTCTCATGCACTATTAGTGAGAATGCAAACTAGGGCACCACTGTGGAAAACAGCACAGGGGTTCCTCAAAAAATTAAAAATAAAACTACCCCATGATCCAGTAATTGCACTTCTGGGTATTGATTCAAAGAATGCCAAAACACTAATTGAAAGGGATTCATGCACCCCTATGTTTATTGCAGCACTATTTATAATAAACAAGATGTGGAAGCAGGCCAAGTGTCCATTGATTGATGAGTGGATAAAAAAGATGTAGTGTGAATAGGTATATTGAAATATTATTCAGCCATTAAAGAAAATGGAATCTTGCAATTCACAATGATATGGATGGGACTAGAGAGTGTAATGCTAAGTGAAATAAGTCAGAAAAAGACAAATACCATATGATTTCACTCATATGTTGAATATAAGAAACAAAACAAACATAAAGGACAAAAGAGAGAGGGAAAGAGACAATTTATGAAGTAGACTCTTAATTAAAGAGATGGTTACCAGAGGGGAGAGGGGTCAGAGGATGGGTTAAACAGGTGATGGGGATTAAGGAGTGCACTTGTCATGTTGGCACTGGGTGATGTATGAAAGTGTTAAATCACTATAGTGTGCACCTGAAACTAATATAACACTGTATGTTAATTACCTGGAATTAAAATTAAAAACGTTAAAAGCCAAAAAAAAGATAAACTTCTCCATTAATCCATAAGATATATGAGGGCAATTATACTGTGGTTTTGTTTCTGATGTTTCAAAATCAACCAAACCAGTGGATTGCTACAGTGGTGCTTAGTAAATATTGAATGATCTTTTCAATGGATAATGGGTGAACTGATGGGTGGAATCAAACATTCACACTTGACAAGGATCATGACTAATATAATTTTACCCTGTGTCCCATGAAGCAGGAAGAAACCTTAAAATGTTAGTAATGGCAATTATTCAACTTTGGAGCTACATATGACTTTTACAACAACCTTAGAGGTATATGTTCTTAGTGGTAGATCATTGTCTTATTTTTCACACAAGAACATGGAAGTTCAGATATGTTAAGTCCTCATCCAAAATCATATTACTAGCAAATGGCCAAACATGGGCTAGACTCTTGGTCTCCCCACCTTTCAGTCCAGTAGACTAGCTCCCAAACTATAAAGTCTTTTTTCTTATAATTCCCCCAAATAACTTAGGTAATAAATTGAAATTTCAGAATGTTCATGTCTTTTCTAATATTTCCTAAATATGAGCATTTATGGAATATTTGCATTTAGTTATGATGAATCTTTGCCCTACTCCAACCCTGTTTCCAACACTACTTTTTAGGTAATTGTTCTTTATAGGCTGTCCTTGACAGCCTATAGCTATTTTAGTTCTTCAGTACCATGAAAAATTTATAGTCCATGTATTTATTTTTTTAATTATCTTTGTGTGCGTGGTTATCTTTTGGGTTTTTGCTTTTTGGGTTTTTTTTTTGTCATTTAAATTTTGTCGATGACCCAGGAAAGCTGTTGATATCTGGGTAAAAACAATGATACCACAGAGTCTTTGAAGGATGTAAATGTTCTATTCAGGAAAAAAAAAAAAGAGAGATCTTAAGTCATGTGATGAATTGAGGAAAAATAAATCAACATCTTAATGAAAAATCCCAAAACTATAAGAGTTCATGTTAATATCAGGCCACTGAGAAACATACTGAAACAGAGGCTAACGTAATTCTTATGAAATCCCCTTGAAGCATGCCTTTCCATTGATATTCTGTCAAAAGTGGACATTGAGCTCTTATGAACCAAAGCATCTCCCATCTTCCAAAGGATATGTCTTGCACTCCATACACAGAATATTCTGATTCACTTTGCAAAACTGAATTTTAAACTAAACTTTCTTTGTGAATTACTTGAATAACCCCATGAAATTGAACTTCAGTATAAGCTACTTTTCTTTATCTCAGACTTAGGGTAAAGTTTCTATACCTTTGAGCACTATCACCATGTTGCTCTAATGATTTGATTATTGGGTAAAGCTGTATATATGTATGTATATACAAATACATATACATAGATAGTATGTGTAAATTCTGTTATCTAGTAAGCTTGTGTTACATAGGGTTCATGGGGTTAAACTGGCCCTTGAGAATAGTTTTTAACTCTTTCACTTGATAAAATGAGAAAACAAAAACTAAAAAAAAAATTCACTGACTTACTAAAGACACTTAAGCTACAGACACCATATTAGAACCCACATTGTGGGATGCCCAGTGAGGCATTTTGTTCCTTATTCTCTTTCAATAATAGGCCTTATATACATACACATGTGCACAACACAAATGCTTTTAGAACCACTGCCCACTAGAGCTCTGGATCTCAGCCTCCAGCCTCAAGAAGTGATATGAAACCCATATACGTCAGTCGGCAAGCTTTCTGCTTGCTTGTCTCTACACATGAGTTTTGCCGTCCCTAGTTGATAGAGGAATATTTAAATGTGTATACAAGTTTACAAAACCAGAAAAGGTGATATGTTATAGTGTTCTCCTTTTAAATTAGACTTCAAATAACGTAATAATTATTTTGTGTGTGTGGCTCTCCCCTCTGGATATGATTTTTAAAGATTGTCTCTGACCTTGAATAGAGACAATATTCATGACCTCAATCCATTATCGCAGATATCAGTCATATTTATCAGCCTGTGGATTTTAATTTAGCATAATTTGGCACTATTCCAAAAATGAAAAAATCATAAAAAGCATGAGTTGTTCACTCATTATTATTTATTTACCTCTAAAGAAAGGTTTATCTATATAGAATTTCAGTCAGGTCATATGCCTTTAAATAGACAGGCAAAACAGAGGAATGGAACATTCTGTTGACAGGTAAATGTGAATCAATCTGGTTTCATTCAAAGAAAAATAATCAGGCTCTTTTCAAATAATATAAAATGCAAAATGATTGCCTGTTGGAGAGGAGGGGCCTTATCAGCTTCTCTTCTCGGAGAAGTGATTGCCCTCTTCTAGCTGGAGGAACATACCTGCAGCTTATCTTGTGACTCCTCTGCAGTCTCTGATATTTATTAACAGTTGATTTCCTGTAGCTACTTTTTCCCCCTTTCTCCCTCCTCCAGTGTAAATTAGTTTCCCCAACCTACATCGAGCCATCATTTTCTTATCTGTCGTGCAAAAAGGATGATAATTTCATTATTGGTTTTGAAGAGTCTTTCATATTAAGTGGTACAGCTTTGGTTTCAGGCAGACATTTAACAGACTCTCTGTTTTATTCTTTGTCTCATCATCTTAATCAAGGCCCTGGAGATTGAGTCTTTTGTTATAACAAACAAGAATAAAGGGAAATTATGAATTGTTGCTTCCACAGAAAATGCTGTATTCATCAGAAATTCCTGGTGGAAACAGTCGACTTCAAACATGTGAAAACAATTGTACTCATCTATGAAAAGCCTTTTCATAAATAGGGTGTCTGTCTTTCAAGTCTCTTATTAGGCTGACACCTAAGCAGTGTCCGTCCTTTGGGGCTCAAGCATTACGGTATGTCCTAAGGTTGCTAGTGGAAGATTTTTCAGCATATATATGTTTTATATATATATGAGAACTGCACTCTTGCTTTCTCCAGCATACTTAAATTTTTTTCTTATGGCTTTTCTTCTTCTTTGCTATATAGACTTTAACATTAACTCTCTGACTTACTGAACAGACACTGTCCTGGATTCCAAATATTGAACTGCTGTGGGAAAAATGTAGATGTCATGCCCTCATTTTTAGATTCATATGCTTCAAATAGCCTGAAAGCCCTAATCTCACACTGTCCTTGCACTCCTTTGATCATATTTTGATAAAATTTTCAGAAGCAGTACAAGAATTAGGTTGGCTGTTTAAGTAGAATTCAGCTTATATTGGGACAACATGCAAATGGTCTAATATAAACCTATTAATGTACAAACTAACTTTTCTGTTATCCATACAATCAAGTAGATCCAAACACCTAACTTTCTAGTATCCTAAAAACCAATAACTATTATATGTCTGAAATCTTATTTACATTTAGAAATCCTTGCTCACATCTATATATCTCTGATACAATTAGATGATTCAAATGACTAAAGTATGAATTTGATGCTTTATGACTTTGGGTTTATATATCCAATAAAAAAGCATAACCATATTATAATGCAGCAATAAATAAATTAAAGCAGTGACTTCAACTTTGATATGCTTATCATCTGGCATTTCTGACATAATGTTAAATGTATTTGCCCTATTAGTATAGTATATTTAGATAAGAAAATACAAATAGTGTTCATCATCTATTGCTCTATAAAAAATTATGCCAAAACATAGCAGTTTGAATTACCAAATTTTTATTATTTCACATTTTTGTGGATCATGAATCAAGGTGATGCAGCTTGGCATAAGGCTCAAGTGTCTCATGACTCTGAAATGAAGGTAGCAGCTTGGATGGAGGTCACTTTAAGGCCTAAATGGTAGAAGATGCACTTTCAATGATACAAAACATGGCTTTTGGCAGGGTTCAGAAGATGTACTTTCAAGCTCATTCATAGATAGTTGACATGCCTCAGGTACTCTCTGATACAAATCAGAGTTATTTTCCCTTGTCATATGGTCTTTCAAGAGGTCCTTGACATATGGCTCCCGGCTTTCCCCAGACCAAGGACTGTATAAGAGAAAGTAAGAGAAAATGAGCAAAAGGAAGCCACAGTTTTTTTTTTAAATCTAATATTATAAGCAACATCCTGCAGTATTCTGTTGTTAGAATTAAGTCACTAGGTCTAACCCACATTCAAGGAGAAGGGATTACACAGGAGTGCCTGGGTGGCTAGGTTGGTTGAGTGTCTGACTTCAGCTCAAGTTATGATCTCAGAGTTTGTGAGTTCAAGCCCTGTGTATCAGGCTCTGTGCTGATAGCTCAGAATCTGAAGCCTGCTTCAATTTTGTGTCCCTCCCTCATTCATGCTCTGTATCTCTCTCTCTCAAGTATAAATATTTTTTAAAAAATTTTTTAAAGGAGAAGGGATTACATACAAATACATCAATGCCATGAGGTGGAGATCATTGAGATCTATTTTAGAAGCTCTGTCCCATAATCCACCCTTTGGCCTCCAATGGTTCATATCCCTCCCACAGATAAAAACAAAACAAAACAAAACAAGAACCCCCTAAAACACCTAAAACAAACAAACAAAAGGGCTCACTCTTCCAAAATCTCTCAAATCTCATCCCATTACAATAAGTGAGAACATGCTAGATTATACTTCAGTAACAACTCTAAAGTCTAGGTGACTTAAATAAAATAGAAAATAAAATACTGCAGTCATAGTGCATGTTTATTGTAGGTTAGCTAAGGAATCTTCTTATGTTGTCCTCACTCAGAGAGTCTTCAAGACCACTAGAGCTGGAGGGAGCAGTGGGGGAAATTGATACTGACTCTTTAAGCCTTCTACATGGAAATGACATGTGTTACTTGTGGTCAAATAGTAGGGACACACTAATTTAAGGGGTACATTTCTTCCATGTACATGAGAAGAAGAACATCAATGTCAACAGTCCAAAAAACTAATTTAATGTGTCCAAAAGAGTAACATAATGTGTAAAGTTATATATTTCACCTCTGCCTAACTAAGTACATACCAATATGATTATGGCTCAAATTTTGATACATTTAACTCATTCCAGGAATATTTACTAAGTACTATTGGATACTATGCTTAAGCAAAATGCTACTGACTAAGAGCAGAGAAAAGAGCAGGTCTACTTTCTGGTTCCTCAAAATAGTGGGCAAAGAGATAAATATACAGATAATTGCAAAGTAGAAATTATTACATAATGTCATTTAAGACATAGTAGAGGCATTGAAGGAAGCCTTGAAGCAAACAGGGAGGACTTCTTGGAGTAGAGGAATTTTGATGAGTTCTGATACATATGTAGATATATGCCAGGAAAAGAAAGCCAAGAAAGAAAACTTTCAATGTTTCTTAATAAAATGAATTTATGATGATTATCTTCCAGGTCAAAAGCCCTGATTCTTCTGCATCTGCAGTTAACTACTGCCTTAGCTTGATCAATTAACTGGGCAACGGTGCACCTAGACTTCCTCATCTGTGAAATGAGAAGGTTTAATTAGATGTTGCCCAAGACCTCTTTCAGCTGTAAAATTCTATGATTATTCCTGGCTCTAGAGGATATTTTTTTCAAAAGCACCTTCTATAGGATAATTATAAAATGATTACCTTATAAAGCAGTCACTTACTAAAACAGTTCAGTAAACACCTATGGGAAATTCTCATGCCTGAAAACTGTGTTCCCATGCCTTCTGAGACAAAATATTTTCAGAATTGATCACAAAAAGAATCATAAGATGTAGTTTAAAATAGACTGGTGTGAAGTTGCTCTTCATGGCAAACTTCCACTTGTGGCATTTTTCATCCACATTAATTGATCACCCTGGATATTTCTAATGATTCTCATATTCAAAAAGACTTTCTGTTTTATGTGTTGTTTTGTATATTTGGTTGTGAAAAGACTCTGGCCCTCCTCTACACCACAAACACACACACACACACACACACACACACACACACTCTTTGTCTTGCACTGAATTCTGTTCCTGGGTTGATTTGCACCCTAATACTTTGACAGAAACCACACTCTCCATTCGAGTTCCCAATCCTTCATGAATCCTCCTACTTCTGGGGAAAATCCTTGGTTGTGACAGTCTAGCCCTCATTACTCACAGCACAGCTGTTGCTCTCCCACTAGTCCACTGAACCCCAGATCAGGAGTCATCCCTCTGCCAGCTTCCTCCCTATCTCCTTTTTCATTAGTCTAGTTTAGACTTTCAAAGCAAATACTTCTACCAAGTATTGGTCAAGATTGATACACTAGGAACCCATATATTTTAGGGGAGTATAGCTGCTACAGCCACCTTGAAAAACAGTTTGTCATTATCTACTGAAGTTGAACATATGCCTACCAGATGATCCACCAATTCCACTCCTCATTATGTATAACATGTGTACTAAGAAATATCTTCAAGGATGTTTATTGCAACATCAATTGTAATTCCTCTAATCCAGAAATGACCTAACACCCATCAGCTGTGGAAGAGATATGTAAAATATGGTATATTCAAATGTTATTTGATGAACTTGAATATGAATAAACCAATAAGCATAATGTTAAGTAAAGAAGTGATATGTAACATATGATTATATTGACATATGTACAAGGCAGCTCTAAACTACATCAAGATGATACTTGTTTGCCTTGATGAAAAGGGAGAAATGGATTGAGAGGAAGCATGGAGTTTCTGTAGCAGGAGAAATGTTCTATATTTTGACCTAGGTAATGGTCAACCCAGTGTTTAGTTTTTTATGATCCACATGATTCATTTTTTTATGTACTTTCTTATAAGTACACGTGTACTTAGACTTAAAATTAAAAAGTACTTGGACTTACAAGAAATTCAGCTACTTCTTGTTCTTTTTTTTTCTTTAAGACCATGTAGAAACACACTCACACAATCAAAAAAAATCTATTTAGAGATAAAAGGAACAACTGATTGTGTGGGTATGGGTATGATGTGTGGGTGTATGGATAGATAGATAGATAATAAATAGATAGAAAGACAATGTGTTAATAGAGAGATAATGGAACAGAATAAAAGCCCAGAAATAAACCCATAATTTTATGGTCTATTAATCTTCAACAAAACAAGAAAGAATATGCAATGGGAAGAAGATAGTCTCTTCAAAATGATGCTGGGAAAACTGAACAGCTACATGCAAAAGAATGAAACTGAACTACTGTCATACATACACAAAAATCAATTCAAAATAGATTAAGGCTCTAAAATTGAGACCTACACCCATAAAAATCCTGAAAGAGAATATAGGCAATAATTCTTTGACATCAGCCACGGCAACATCTTTCTAGATATGTCTCCTGAGGCCAGGAAAACAAAAACAAAAATAAACTCTTGGGACTACATCAAAATAAAGAGCTTCTGTGCAGAAAAGGGAATAATCAACAAATCTGAAAGGCAGTCTACTGAATGGGAGAAGATATTTACAAATGAGATATCAATAAAGGATTAGTAAATGAAACATATAAGGAGCTGATACAACTTAGCACCCAAAAAACAAATGATCCAATTTAAAAATTGGCCAAGACGTGAAGAGACATTTCTCCAAGGAGCACATGGAGATGACCAATAAACACAAAGAAACATGCTTAAACTCATTATTAGGGACATGTAAATTAAAACCACGATGAGATATTATCTCCATCAGTTAGAATGGCTAAAATCAACCACACAAGAAACAACAGGTGTTGGTGAGGATGTGAAGAAGAAGGAACCCTCATGCACCATTAGTAGAAATGCAAGCTGGGGCAGCCACTGTGGAAAACAGTATGGAGTTTCCTCAAAATGCAAAAAATAGAACTACTCTATTATCCAGTAATTGCACTTCTGGGTATTTATGCAAGGAATACAAAAAGTAAAATCTATTCAAATGGTGACATGCATCCATATGTTTATTGCACCAGTATTTAAAATAGTCAAATTCTGAAGGATGCCCAAATATCCATAGACTGATTGATGGATAAAGAAGATTTGGTGTGTAGGTACATACAATGGAATGTTATTCAGCCATAAAGAAAGGAAATCTTGTGGTTTGCAATAATGCAGATGGATCTAGAGTATAATGGTAAACAAAATAAGTCAAAAAAAGACTATGATTTCACTCATATGTGGAATTTAAGAAACAAATGGGAGGAAAAAGACACAAACCAAAAACAGACTCTTAACTATAGAGAACAACAGAAGGTTAACAGAAAGGAGATTGGAGGATGGTGGTGAAATAGATGAAAGGAATTAAGAGTACATTCATCACGGTGAGCACTGAGTAATGTATGGAAGTGTCAAATCACTATATTGTACTTGAAACAAATATAACACTGTGTGTTGACTACACCAGAATGAAAATTGTAATAGATGATAGATAGAGAGATAGATAGAAGGAAAGGAAAGGAAAGGGAAAGGAAGGGAAGGGAAGGGAAGGGAAGGGAAGGGAAGGGGAGGGGAGGGGAGGGGAGGGGAGGGGAGGAAGAAAAAGAACAAAAGAAAAAAGAGAAGGAGACACCAAGGGGGAAGGAGGAAGGAAGGTAAAGTTATATAACTTAGGGGGTCCAACAAGTTTGACAAAACAAAGCTTAAAAACCTACACTCATCTCTACTGGCTTCCTACCACATGATCTGCACACGAAATCGAGACCTGAAAACTTTGCAAGTTAAGTACCTTTAGGTATTTCAAATTTTATTTTTTCCTGGATGTTTGCTTTCCTAGTGTTGCTTATCCAATATAAATCTGAATCTATGAAAATGTGAGAACAAGAACTAAGGCGAAACATATGCAAACAATTCTGAGTGAAAGAAATAAAGCCTTTTAATGAAATATCTTTAATATGTAATTTGAAACTACTTTAAAAGGGCACCATTGCTTATGCTAATATAGAATCTGTTTTAAAATAACATGTATTTTGATAATTATCATTTTGGGGGCATTTTAGAATAAGATTAGGTGCAGAAGAAACTTTATAAGCAGCAAACTTTATTTTCTAATTTAAATGGAATAGTAAAAAGCATCACACTATAATGTATAAAATAAATTATAGCTTTTCTTTTGAAAGATCTTTTTTTTAAGGTTTGAAGTGCTTTAATTCAAATATGCCTATTACATATAACAGAGTCACTGGTCAGTAATGAAACTTGGGACTTTCACAGTGCAACAGAAATGATGCCATAGAGAAAAGATAAAAATTCCAGTGAGGAAGTCCAAAGTATTTGTTATGGGTCAGAATAGAAAGCACACATGATTTGACTCCAGCTAACTCTATTTAAAAATAAAATAAAAGATGACATCCTCCTAATGTAAATGAAAGGATCCACATGACTAAAAGGCTATTTATGAGAGGTTTGTTATTTCTGTGGGGGGAAAACTGTGTGTATGACCAAAGGAAATGGAAACCTTCAAATCTTCTTAGAGCCATTTTCCATGCACATCTGTAAATAATAAAACTGTATAAGACCAGATTATACTTCACCATATATGGTTCTGCTCTTGAAAGTTATTGGCTTTAGCATTTACAATTTCCTCAGCCACAACAATTAGTTGAAACTTTGGTAGAAAGTGTAGAAATGAGAAAACCTGTACATAACAACAGTTTTCTTCTTGCTTGTTTCACAGTCTCTCACACATCAAGCGTGTTCGATGAGCTGGATTGCATTTACTTGCTAAATCACTTGCTGAAAATCTATGTTGTTCTGCTTATAAGAATTCATGATCCATATTTCCCCTCCATTTTCAGAAACAAAATGGAGACTTCTTAGTAGTTCACACTTTGATCACAGTAGGAAGTCAATTGACTTAAACATTAAGCAGAACTGAGAAAGATATATATCTATATAGATATAGATATAAATGATATAGATATATAGATACACATAATTCTGTCTGGTGTTGTCTTTCTATTGTCTCTTCTACCTATACCGACAGGCTATGAGGCTGGTATTTGTACTCAGAAAGGAAAAGTAGCTTTGTGATGGTCTGAGAAGCAGAAGTGTTGCCTTAATGTCTACGGAAACTTTAAGAAATGACTTCCCCTGGCAAATCAACGTGCGTTTGCCATACACGGAAGAGCCAGTGCTTTGCCAGGGGAAATTATATATTAACATTGATGTAAATGAACTACCAATTCATTAAAGTTACTTCAAAATGTAGCCCTAAGGTACCATCCAAAAATAATCTAAATAAGTCATGGAACAGAGCTTGAAGATTTTTCCTTCCGGTTAAAAGGCAGTTATATGTCTTGCAGAAAAGAGCTTTCTCTTAATTCTTCACAAAGGAAGCAAGAAGGAACCATTTCCTCTATATTTTCCTACTTAAATAGGGCTGAAAGTAAAGGAAGTATGTGTCTGAAGTTAGGGTCTGCTAAACAGGACTAAATTTAACAAGCAAGTGGTTGATAGTATAGAGACAGATGGGTGAGATTTATGAGGAGACCTTTTGGAAGTGGCCTCAAACAGGTGGTTCCCCAAAAAGAGTCAGTGCATGTAGTGTTTTTAGCTGCAGGAGTAAGGGGGGTGAGGAAGAGATGTGTCGGCAATAAATACATGGAGGCAAGCTGACTGAGACTTGACATTGTTTGTCAGATGTCTCCATTTTTGTCTAAACTACAAAAGCTATTTCATTGTATTATGGGAAGAGCAGAAGGTCTTCAGTTCTGTGATTGGGTATTGTTTTGAAAAGGAAAGAAAATTACCTTTCATTTTCTCTCCACTGGCATTAAATCCCCAGTAGAGATTCGAAGGAGGTCCCAAGTCACTGCAACTATCTCAAGGAGCTTTTGAGTCTCTTACTTCTGACTAAGATTTTGTAATGCTCTCATCCTGGTAGCAAAAACTGCAAATAGAAGCCTAAGAAAGCAGTTTTGCAAAAGTGTTTCGATGTTTCCACTTGCTTTGAACTCCCAAGCAAAATCAAATTTTACCTTTAAAGTATTTACCAGAAGGTATTTTGAAACCTGTGCTAAATAAAGCCTTGTATTTCCCACAAGGAATAACTGTATTTAGAGTAATGTTTCCTATGGAATTTTCATGGTACATTTTATTGTTAAGATTCAAGTTATTAAAATAAGAGAGGGATGGTAATTATGGGCCGTATCCTGTGCCAGCGACTCAGCTAAAACCTGGAACATGACAAAACCAGTTGCTGTGGAGGTACTAGACTTTAAAACCTAATGGGAAAGATCAAACAAATCAAGCAGTCACAGTTGGGGTAGGCTGAGTGCTATAACAAACACCCAACAATTTTTGTATGGAGTAATAACTTCTATGGGAACTGAAGGAGGAATAAGAGTTGAATACACAAAAAAGAGTTAAGAAGATAGTGATCTATACAGAAGGAAGCAATTGTGCAAAACAAACAAGAATCATTAAGATAATCTTTAAAACTTATAAAATGATCCTATTGAGAAATTAAGATAAATTGAATTTTTAATTTGATTTAAGAATGTGGGTTTTAAAAATTAATAATTGAGATTCCTTTACATAAATGTAATACTTATAAGTTTTAGAATCCTTCATGCTAGTTAGTCTAGGGTGAGTAAAACAGACAAGGATTTGCTTTAGCTTGACTTCCAGGGTTCAAAAATCTAAGTGACATCCAATCCATAAAGACCAAAGCATGGACATTTGGAAGTGATTTAGGTAATTCCAAGAAGCAACCAACCAAGAAATTTAGTAAACTTGATGAACTACGTACTGCAGGAAGGTGGTCTGGCCATTTTATGTGACACATGCTAGTCTCAATTCAAAATATTATGGAAGAGTTACTATTCGCTGCTTTACAGCATGTGACAAAAGAGCTTCATGTTAATTTTTGACATTTCACTATTTTAATTAAAAATTTTATCTTATACATTGTTACAAGATTCTCATTTACCCTCTTGCTTTTTCTCCCTTCTGTCTGAGACTACCTTAAAAAGAACAGTGGCAGGGATACAATATCTTAAAGACAATTTAGAGTTTGACATATTGTTTTTAAGATAATTTTGCTTTCTGTCTTGTTAATCAGGTTTTGAGCCTCTTGAGGCCAGGGACTGTGTCTGAGAACACCTATAGTGGCTGACACAGGTAAGTCTGCAACACATCTTGACCTTTCTTTCCTTTCTTTGGATGATAGTAACTAATATAGTACCTACTATATTGTTAACACTCAACAAATACTGATTAGGATGGGTGCATGGAAGAAATATTAAAACATCGTGTTTTATTCACCTTATAATCCTCATAAAATATGATAAGATTAAATCATTATTTATTATGGAGAACCAGTTTTCTTTTATAAATTATACTCAAAACAATGAGACCACTAGGAAATACTCTATCAATGGATTTACTTTTCATTTCTGAATCATGGATTATGTTAGTCATGAACGTGTGGGAAATCTAACAATGGGTTAAAGTTTTGAACTGGAGCAGCAGATGCCTATAGATCTAAATGTTGATTGAATTTAGCTGCTGCTGCTATGAAATTATTAGCCCTCGGCGGTGGTCTCGCCTACATACTTTATTTTGGTTCTTCTGGAAGCTACAAAGCTATTTATTGTTAATGAGGGAATAAAGTGAGAAAACAGATTAGCAAATAGATTAGCAAAATTTTAAATGTCTAATCTCTGTTAAACAGTAACAGGTTATAATGTGACGCATTTGATTCTCAGTATTTGCAAGAAAAATTCTGCTATTAACACAGTTTTGTTACCTTACATATCCTTTCTCTAATGCAAACATTTCATCTATTATAATAGTTTTTTTGATAAAATCCCCTACCAAGTATATTTTTCCTGCCCATTGCAGCTTAATATTGCTTCTAATCTTAAAATAATAATTCTCTGAAATAAATCATTCCTATGCTCTCTCTAAAATATTTGATCTGTTGGCTTACCATTTAAAAGTATTATCCTATATAAACCTGTGATGAATTATACAATAACCTGAAATTATTTTTAATTGATGTTTCAAAATACAAATTTTTAAAATAAAGTTTACAAAGCTTAAAAGTTCCTAAGCATGCTTAAATACTCCTAACTACTAAAAATTTTAAATTCCCAGCTTCAAGGAAAGAATACCACCTCCCAAATTCTCTGTTAGCTTCATTTTTGAATTGATGTTTCTTATGATTCTAAGAAAAAAGAAAATATAGGTTTATAGAAAATGTACACACAGTTCCTTCAGAAACCAAGATATGATTGAAGTCAAATTAGATGACCATTAAATGAACAAGAAAGATGGAGGGGCGCTTGAGTGGCTCAGTCTGTTAAGTGTCCAACTTCAGCTCGGGTCATGACCTCATGGTTCCTGAGTTCAAGCCTTTCATCAGGCACTGTGCTGAGCCTGCTTGGGATTCTCTCTTTCCCTTCCTCTCTGTCCCCTCTCCTGCTTGTGCTTTCTCTCTGAGAGAGAGAGAGAGAGAGAGAGAGAGAGAGAGAGAGAGAGAGAGAGAGATGAGGTTGCAATAAATTTATTACAGGCTCTAAGCATGTTTCCCTTTAGTTTCTCATTATTTCTATTTTATCTATTAAAATTCAGCTCACCTTCACCATACAGCTTTTTGAAAACCCCAACCCCCAGTCAAAATTATGCTGTCTTCTGAACTCCTGTGTTTTTGCTCATGACATGACGCTCATGATATTAATCATTCTGCTGTATGGTTCAGCAATTTGTATAGAATCAGTTCCTATTTTCTGAGCATATTATGTTCCAGAGTAAGTTTGAAAAACGGTTGTTTGGTAATCCAAAGTACTTATTCCCATAGAACTCACAATAGAAATGATGTTCCTATTTTCTTTTAAGTTCTATCTCTGATCTAGTTTCAATAGAAATATTTCAAACATATTTCCATAGGATATTGCTTTCTCAGCACCTGACATGTATAGCCAAGGATATGTCAGGTGGTCTGTGAGTATTATCACTATTATTTTCATTAAAACTTGGAGTATCAGGAATGTATTTGCCTGCATACAGGCATGCTTGAAAGAGGATATATAAAATGTATTTTAGAAGTTCACCTTCTGGAGACAGGAGAGAGGAATCAGAGAATACTGTCTCATGAGAGACTGCTTGTATTTTCAAATTGAATAACAATGGGAACAAAATAATGTAACTATCTCCATCTCATCACAGGCATGAAATGAAAGTAAAAACAACAGTGATTATTATTGACACCACTTACTGAGCCCTTAAGATGTGCCAAGCATATAGTGAAGGCCTTTACCTGGTATCTTCATATCTTCTGATTACAGATAAAGAAACAGAGGGTCAAGGAGCAAAGCTCTCTAATAAAAGTTAGAACAAGAATCCAAACCCCAATTTCTCTGACTTTTGAAGTTTACAATATTTCCACTCCACCAAAGATAATGGTATGAGCCAGGAACAAAAGTATTTTTCAGATTAATATTTACTCATTCTAATGCCTTTTAAGAGGCTGTTCCACCAGTTAACAAATCTATCTAGTTCTTTGTAACCCTGCCTTGTTCAGATAGTCTATAAAAATATGACGTTCTGTAAAACAATGGAGTAGGCCCAGAATGTTTTATTTATGGCATTACATTTGATCAATATTTCCCAAATTGTCTTCTCCATTTGTCTGAAATCACCAGCTCACTAGTAGTGCTTTAGGGCATTATATTAGAAATTCTTTCCCTCTGTAGTTCATAGTCCATGAATGTTATCTCATCAGTCTTGAAAGCAGGCAACTAACTCTAACATATTATAAAATACTAAATTTTTTAATCTTGCCAAACAAAAGACAGATTTCTTACTTAATGTATCCTTTATCCTTTAAATGTATTTAACCTTTATTTTTGATATGCATAATAATCTCATATCTCATACATACCTCATTTACTCTTCATAGTAAATCCCTGAAGTCTATACTTGAATTATTTTCATGTTAGGATAGGGACCTGGGAACTAGAGAATCTAAATGTATTGCTCAAAGTCACACAAGTAGTAGTAGTAGTAGTAGTATTGGAATTTGAACCCAGGCAGAACTTCAGAGACAACAATTGCCACTATGTTTTGAGATTGCTTTGAATTGAGAGGCCCGAAATAAATAGCAAAAACACAATCCTTCCAATATCCTGGCAGTTTCTCCCTAAGTGTCTAGATGGGGGACAATTTTGAAAGGAAGGTCTGCACCTTCTTACTCATCTTCCTATTCCTTACAATGTTTACAAGAGTTCCCTGACACCGTGGGCACTTAATAAATGACTGTTTGAGAGGATTATGGGATCTCTAAATACTGCATGATGAATACAATTTTCTCAAAGTCTCAAAATACTTTACCTTGGGGTCATTGACCAAATTTAGCCAATTTAGTTTTAAAAAATGAGCTTTCTCTTTCATGTATTGTCACTGTCACTTCTCATAGTTGTATCAAGCTAAAGCCAGCTAGAAACTGTTTAACTGTCTGAATTTGGAAACCCACAAATATATAGGGGGAACATAATACTATTGTGGGTTCTACAGCCAAGGCTAGGCTTATTTTGGCAAGCGTAATTTAGTTCCTTGTGAATGATAACATTTGATTATATGCTGCGTGGTGTATGTTTTAGTATAAGGACAAATGCCAATGCCTATAAATACCTTCACATAATTAAAGTAACCTTCTGAAACTTTAGTTAACTCTTAGAGTTTCATCAATTAAGAAAGTCAGAAATACTAAGGTTTCTTTGGGTGATTTTAAGAATTGTTTATAAAGTTCTGACTAGCACTATTTTGGAGAAATAAAGCAGATCTGCAAAGTAAGGCATTCCATTATATGAGGCAGACTTTAGATATTTTTAGTAAAGAAATAGTTTATGTTATATATAGCATATACATATTCAGATCTGTATTAGAGAGTTTTGATTACAGTATAAGTTTGCCAATCCCAGGTAAAGAATAATTTAATCTAATTAAGGGAAAGTTAATGTGTATGCAGATTGTATGGCCAGAAGAAGAAAGCTCAGCAGGAAGTTCTCTGAGCATTTCTGCTTGAGAGAGTTTCATTTTTGCATTCAGGGGTCATAACCAAAACTTTAATATTATGATTTTCATTTAAAATAAAGACAAAATTATTTACCAACAAGTCAGTAAAGGACAGTGGGGGAGAGAGGGTGTTAAGTGTTTTCTAGCTCTAAAAGTCTGTAATTGCAATGATTCTTTACAAAAAGTCGACTTAGAGTTTGATTCAGTATTCTATATTTGGTCATTGAATGTTAGAACTAATAAAGACCTTAAAGACTCCAAGCCATGTTTGTACATGACAAACTTAGACCCGGAAAAGATCAATGACCTGTCCAAGACCAAAAAGATATTTGGTAGTATGTCTGTGACTCGGGTGTTTTTTACTCTGCATTTAAGTCTATATTATCCTTCAATGGAAAAAAGAAATTCAAGACATAAAGACTAAGGAAGGTCACATATTCAATATCATACTCTATAGGAAACTTTCCCGATAACACACAATCAGCCAGTCTGTGATTTGAACTATATTATTAACCTCATGAGTAGCTCTAATTCCAAGACAGTTCTTCCTTAAATTGATACAAAGTCAACCTGCCTTTTTTTTCTACCCACTGTCGTCTATTTTCTATGGGAAATATCCATAGCTCCTTCAACCATTCCTTTTATGACATAAGTTTCAGATGATCAGGGTCCGATGCCTCCTCTCAACACATCAATATGTTTCGTGTTTCAGGATGATGCCTAAAATTAAACACAATGTGACAAATGGTATCTACAGACTACCTTCAGCATGTGGAAAGGCTACTATCTCTTGATCTTACCACTATACTTCTGAATTTTTAAAATTTTAAGCCTCACATTTTGTATATTTCAATTTCCCTTGTAAAACAATGAAAGCCTAAAGGTAGTTTTTTCACATGGACTACTATAAATCTTATGTTGAGTTTTATATTAATTTGTTATTTTTTATCATTTTTAGTCAAGATTGACAGGATGAAACATAACAATTTGCTCTAAACATCACCATAATCAAAAAGACTATCGGTTTGTATTTGAGTTGCTCAAGAAAGTCATAATGATTATAAAAGAAATAAAGAAAAAATGAATTTAAGTCTAATTTCAGCTCATAATGATACAAAAATGGAACAGTATAAAACAAATTATAAAAGTTATATTATGTAATTATGTCTTTCTTCTAACAATGCTAATATATGACCTAGTTTGGGTCATAATCATCAATTTGCTTCTACAAAGAGAATGTGAAAAACAATTAGGTTTCCTTAATTTTTCTCTGAACTTTAAACTGCTTTAAAAGAATAAAATTTTGCTCAATTCAGAAAGAAATAAAGGAAAGAAGGAAGGAAGAAAGGAAGAAAGAAGAAAGAAAAAAATCTTGCCTAGATAGATAGATAGATAGATAGATAGATAGATAGATAATAGATATCTCCTATATGTATATATATCCAAACTAAGGATATATTTTGACTGTCTAGAATAAAATTATGTTAGCGTGTATATTTTTAAATCTGTCTGGCCTTAGTTAAGTGATTAAGTTGGAAATGACTGGCTACATCCAAATTAACTGAGAAATGGACAAGAAAGAAGAAAACTCCCTAAGTAAAAGTTAGGAGAAATGGAATGGTTCTTAATGGGGAAATAGAGATATAAATAGAGATTGATCTTTTTCTTAGTATATTTTTGGTTTGTTTGTTTCAAAATTTTATTTGCATTTGTTAGTTAACATACAATTTAATATTAATTTCAGGATATAATTTATGATTTATCACTTACATATAACAACCAGGCACATCACAATAAGTGCCCTCCTTAATACCCGTCACTCATTTAAATAGAGTCTGACTTCTAACTCCTCCTCACACTGACTTTAATGGTCAAATCACTCAAGATTATGTTCATACAAAGTCAGACTCCACTCTAGAGAAATAAATGACTTAATAAATAAGCAAAAATGTCAATCAAATTCAGTTATTGGTGGTGGAATGTAGAGCCAAAACTACTGAACTAGTATTTAAGAAACTTCTTAGATGTCAAATCCTTAAGTGTCATATTTATCTTACTTATTCTCTTCTACTGTTCCCAGTGTTTTTCAAAAGATAGGGGTGAAATATCAAGGTAGCAATCTGAGATTATCTGAAACATTAAAAATAGGTATTTGGTATCTGGATGTTTGTTGTCCACAGGGAAGGGCTTGGAGACTCAGCTATAATAAATCACCCTGAAGCTGAGTTCAAGAATGATATCTAAAAGGCTATGCTTTTGTTATTCTGTTTGTTTTGTTTATTTTGAGATCTCCAGGATTTGGGAACTAAGCCATACTCACTTCATTTGTCTCTGCATTTCTACGTAATGTGAGATTTTGCTAATATATGAACAATTTTTTATATATTCAGTGGGATAAAGTTATGAGTGCTTAGGATGGGCTGGCTGTGTTAAACATGGAGACAGTTGCCTAGGTCAGGGGCAAGACATAGAAAGGGAAGTTACAAAACAGGGTCAAGCAGGGAGGACAGTGCTCCTCAAAATGAGCAGTAACTTTCTGGGTCCTATACTTGTAGAGATTGTTAAGATTATTTTTGTGGGGGCGCCTGGGTGGCTTAATTGGTTAAGCATCCGACTTCAGCTCAGGTCATGATCTCACAGTTGGTAAGTTCCAGCCCTGCATTGGGCTCTGTGCTGACAGCTCGGAGCCTGGAGCCTGCTTCGGATTCTGTCTCCACCTCTCTCTGCCCCTCCCCAGCTCATGCTCTGTCTCTCTCTGTCTCTCAATAATAAATAAATGTTAAAAAAAAATTTTAAAGATTATTTTTGTGCATTTAATATAAACACGCCTTGTATGATCTTATGTATTACATTAGCAAATATTTTAGGGGTTAATTATTCTTGTGGTAATGGTGCAGAACTAAAGATTTTTTTAAATTTCTTGTTCCATTTAAGTCCTGAGCACATGAAATAGTTCCAGACTTTAAAAAAAGAGAGAGACTTCTGAATCTGATCCCAGATTTTCTTATTCAGAATCATATTTTTATATCCTATTTTAGAAGATCAGAAATCATCTGGTTATTGAAAGGAATTATGAGATCTTATATAAAATATCTTCTGTTGAAAACAGTTGTCTATAATTTGCTTAAGATCTTCATATTACTGCAATTTAAAACCATACTAATGCCAGAAGAGGATTGTGTATATATAATATTTTCTCCTCAATCACAAGGTTTATGCTACTGAAAACCTTTGAGGCAGATAAATTTACACATTAGGAGTATATAATTAAAAGGTCATATTTACACCAATGAAAGTCTATATAAATAATTTTACTTTGATGAAAAGTAAATAAATATAATAAATAAATGTTTATCAGGATAATAAATAATGATGAATAGTTATGATTGTATATCTTAAATAAGTAATTGTGGGTGTGCACAAAATTCAATTTTTATCGAAATAAATGGAGACAACATAAAAGCAAATAAGTGTAACACCATTTTGTAGTTCTATTTATTTATTTTTAGTTTTTCTAAACTTTTTTTAGAGAGAGAGAGAGGGAGAGACAAGAGTGTGAGCAGTGGAAGGCAGAGAGAGGGAGACACAGAACCCAAAGCAGGCTCCAGACCCTGAGCTGTCAGCACAGAGCCCGGTGTGGGCTTGAACCCACGGACTGCGAGAGCAGGGTCTGAGCTGGAGTCAGATGCTTAACCAGCTGCACCACCCAGCCGCACCTTGTAGTATCTTTTAATGCAGAAGCATGGATAAGCTAATGTCAAGTGCTACAGATAGAGTTCCCACACGAGGCCAGATGTTTCAGATGCTGGTGATACAGTGTTGAACAAAAACACTTATGTTAGAGTAGGAGAGGCAGATGGTAAAGAGAAATAGGTATAGAGGTTATTAAATAGTGATGAGCAGAAGGATTTATCATATTTCACTGCCAGTGAAAACAGGTACTCAGACACCCTAATTAAAGGTTCATCCCACCAGCTGCATATCAGACTTTGAATTAGTACTAATAGGAAAAGTACACTAGAAAAGGAAAATTAAAGTATCAGATGGGGGATATATTGAAATTTTAGAAATTTTGATCTGAGATGACTTTTTAATTTTTTTAACATTTATTTTTGAGAGAGAGAGAGACAGAGACAGAGAGAGAGATTGAGAGAGAGAGAGAGCAAGTGAGGGAAGAGCAGAGAGAGAGAGGAAGAAACAGAATGTGAAGCAGGTTCCATGCATGCCCTGAGTTTTCAGCACAGAGCCCAATGCAGGGCTCAAACTCAGGAGCCAAGAGATCATGACCTGAGCTGAAGTTGGATGTGTAACTGACTAGGCTACCCAAGGGCCCCTGAGAGATGACTTTTCAGCAAATTTCTTAAGAAAGTAAGAAGTTAGTCCTGTAGATGATAGAGGAAGAGCATTCTAGAGGACGAATAGAGCAAGTGCAGAGACCACAGCGAGGAAGCCTATCTAAAGCAAGAAGGCCACTGCGGCTGGAGTGCCCAGGACAAGGCAGGATAGGAAGAGAAGGACTTTGCAGCTCCTAGTAAGAGCTTGGACTTGTATCCTAAATGAGATGACATCTCACTGAAGGTTTTGAACAAATGACTAACATGACTGGTTATATATTTTAAGAGGATCCCTCAGGCTTCTTGGTTGAGAACTGATTAATGAGAGCAAAAGCAATCATAGCTGTACTACAAAGGCTGTTGTAATTATTCAGGCAAGAGGTATATCAAGTTATGAATCTGAAAGTGGAAAAAGTGGTTAAATTTGGATAGGCGTGCTTTGAAGGTAAAGCTACCTGGATTTGCAGACAAACCAGAGGTAGGGTGTGGGAAAGAGAGGGAAAGAATGACGTGGGCCGAGAAAAACAAATAGCTGTCTGTCTGCCAAACCCTTTGCTAATGCCTGTGGCAAGTAAAGAGGAGTAAGACAGACATAGTTCATCTAGGATGGATAGCCAATTATAAACAGCTGTAGGAGAGTGTAAACAGTTTTCAAATATGGGAAGCACAAGAGTTCATAATAAGGTTGCTTAACTTACCAAATAGGTAAGGGACAACTTCTATAGGAATAAAAATGATGCCTTAGTCGAAGTATTAATCAAATTTATATTCAGGTGAAAAGAGGGGATGGGGGAGAAGGAAAACTAGCTATATTTGAATATGGGATCTCAAGCATTTTAAATTTGCTAATATCTTATTAATGACTTTATTGCTATGTGTCCTTAAGGTTACTATATTCTTAGCAAACCATTCTTGCCACTGGCAGTAAGTTGGATCAAAGGCTATATTCTTACGCACTCCTTTTTTCGAAGAAAATTCATGAACAACCCATTGATACTAGGGTAGCTGTGCTAATTGCTGAGGGCTGTACTGGGATGAATTATATTTTGATCCTTACCAAAAGGAGCAAAGACCATAGTTTTATTTCCTTTGTGACTACCTAAATAGTTGAGCCACTAATGTATGTATTTATTTTTTATACTGCTAGTACACTAAATTTATAGTATCATACATGGTTTGAGTTACCTGAGTTACTAACTACTCAACAGACCTCTTTTATTTTATTTTTTATAATTTTATTTATTTTTATTCAAGTATAATTTGCAAACAGCTTTACTTAGTTTCAGGTGTATACTATAATGACTCAACAACTCTACATATTACTCAGTGCTCATCATGATAAGGGTGCTCTTAATCTCCTCCACGTATTTTACCTATTTCCCATCCATATCCCTCCCCTCTAACAACAAAGAGTTTTGTTTTGTATATTTAAGAAACTGGGGTTTTCTTTGTTTTTGTTTTCTTCTTGGTTCATTTGTTTTATTTCTTGATTTCCGCATATGAGTGAAATCATATGGTGCTTATCTTTCTCTGGCTGATTTTTTCACTCAGCATTACACCCTTTAGATCCACTCATGTTGTAGCAAATGGCAATGTTTTATTCCTTTTCATGGCTGAGTAGTATCCCATTGTGTGTGTGTGTGTGTGTGTGTGTGTATTCTTTTTTCTTAACTCCTTATTTTTTTTAACATATGCATTTATTTTCCATCATTTACAATACAGTAGTTACAATGACACTCCAAACAGAAAAGCAAAGTAAAAAATCAAAACACCAACTTCTATTTCATGTAATTAGACTTTTACAGAAATTAGAAGGTTAAGTAACAACTAGTTAATCACCTAATTTCACAG